>NC_139831.1:9489541-10082041 GCF_963691815.1 Echiichthys vipera
TGTGTGTGTGTCAGGGGATTCAGTGTCGCCATCAGCCACACTGTATCCTGGAGATGAGGCTCAAAGTTATGGACCAATATTAATAAATGGTAGCCCTGGCAACAGTGTTCAGTGTGTGAGTCAGAGGAGCTCAGGCAGAGGGGAAGGCAGGGCACCGTGGCCGAACATGGATGCTCTCTGAAAACCACCTCCAGTGTCACATCTTTGCCAAACAAGAGTTTAGAGGACGGGCTGAATTATAATCAAATCAACATGAAATACCTCTCACAGCAGAGGAAACATTTGAGTGGGGTTGGCACTGAAGGATTCAGAGATTTGTGTGCTCTGTGATGTTTAAGTCAACACATATCGAGCACAAAGCTCTGCAAAACCAGAGCGATTACATTTAATGATGAGTGGTGCAGCCGTGTTTGAATGGTTTGAACAACATGAAAGATTAGAGTACAGTAAACAGGCGAGGGAATGCTACATGGGTGTTCCCCTCGCCGCCTGGGATTGTTGGGATGTACTGCGGTTGTGATGCACATTCTCCTGAATCTACGAGGGGTGGATGATATTTTTAAAGCAACCATAATGGTTCTTGTGGATTATTAAATGAGTATAAATCAGTTGGACTGCTGCAGACAGTGGATAGCAGACCCCAGAGCCCTACTAGTGCTTTTGATGTGGGCTTCAGAGGGACAAAAGGTTGTGTGGAGGAAACTTCCAGACACATTGAGAAAGAGAAAGGCCATAAATATGCAGCAGAAAAGAAGAGTTAATTAGTAGCAGTCCTGTCCTGTTATGCAGTCGTACGGAGGGATTTGTGACCTCAGTCACGTATACACAGTGCAGTCTTGTATGCAGCCGTCAGTCTCTCTATAAAGTAAACAACAACTGGCCATGTTGGGGTCACTCACTTCCAATCCTCGAGCTGCCTTTGTTTGCTGTGCCACTGCAGAGGCAGGGAGAAGCTGATTACAAATCTTACCACTTCCCCAGATTACAGCTACATAACACTTGAATGTTTCTGCACTGCTCGATGCAGACTGTCTAACATCAGATTTGCTCAAAAATACAACTACATACTTTTTAAACATGTAGTCTTCTTGTTGATTCTTTAATGACCTATGGTCAGCTTAATTAATTATTGTAACAAACATGGTGCTGAACAAGTTAAGCCTTCTTAGATTTTTTATTATAGTATTGTTTAAATCTGCAACAACTGTTTTTTTATTTACGCTGTTAACACAACACTGATACATGAGCACCTCACAAAGTTGATGTGGCCAACTTCTAAGCACACCATTTCCTACAGTATTTACACATGCAGCCAAGACACATAATCATTTAGAGTTGTGTTTGTGTCCTCCTGACAAATGAAAGAATAATATTCACTCTCTTTTAGCTATTTACTTTTAAATGGAGGTGTGGTTATTACAAGAAATGTTACATTTTTTCCTTCCTGATACCGATTCAGGTAGCTGAACTTGCATATCAGCTGGTATTGATCCAACACCAAATACATAAAGAGATTAAATTATGATTTAACATGTAGTTTGATAGTCAGTCATAACACAAAATAATCTAAATAAACTATTTTAAACTAGATTATTTTTCCTGGCCAATTTAGGTGGTATCAGATCCGTGCATAGACTTGTGTACACGCCAATACTGATACCTGCATATTAAGCAGCATCTAAAGAATTTTCTATATTGGTGTCAACTCTATTTATTACCAGATGTTAAGAGTCGTGGACAGTGATGCACTGAGAAAGGAGCTGAAAAACCTTTCTTTTCTCATTGCTCTTGCCTCACTGTATTTCACCCACGATGCAGAGGAACATCTGCACCAGTCAACTGACTGCAGTGTTTCTAGCTCCACCGTTTAGTGTCAGATCAGTGCGCCTGGTGTCTGAACAGAGGGGTAACAACAAAACAGGATGGAAGAGAGCCGCTCTATTGGCACCATCGCCAACTTATGACAGTGGAAAAGCAAAAATAACTGTTCTTACATGTCACAAACTGAACTGAACCTGACTGCTCGGTGGAAACAAGGCTATGTTCACCAGCTAGTTGCTAACTTTATCTGCTGCGAGGTGCTGGGCGGATAGCCTACAGGGGGTTTAACAGAGCTGTTTTTGCTGTAAAGAATATTTTTGACCTTATAAACCAACCTGATCCATTTTGACTGATAAATATTGTCATTGTACAGTTTCAGTATCAAATTAAACATCTGGTATCTCTTGAGTGATCACAAATACTTTATGCTGCATTTGGAAGAATTTAACTTCGTTTCATCTCTGCCATAAATAATCCCAACATCTTGAAGAAATTAGGAGATTTCAGCACCAACAGTATAAAATAGGTCTTCTCTTTTTTTCTCTTTATGACACAATACATAATTTGGGGCGCTTTGCCCGGGAGGAATATCTCCTCCTCTCATTGCGTTGACAAACTGCTCTTAAATAGAGCTGGGAGCCCAAGTGAAACCAGATTGTTCAGAGGGATGGAGGAAGCATAAGATAACAGGCGGTAAATCAGACGCTGTGGAGACAAAGGTTTGCAGCCGGAGATTCACATATAGAAGAGGAGTAACACCTTCCTGCGGTAGCAACAACCAGGAGAGTTATAGCTTTTGTAAAAATCTGTCTGATGTTGTGCTGACGTTTTCATTGCAGTCACATACCACCTTCAGGATGAGTTTCCGAATGTAAGCTGCAGTGATGATACAGACACTCAGAGGTGCTTTGAGTCAAATGCTAACATCAGTATGCTAACATGCTCACTATGACGATGTGAACAAACCGATGTTTAGCAGGTATAATGTTTAAGTGACAGTTGAGGTTGATGGGAATGTTGTTAACACTTTGTTATAACCCCCTTATTTAGTATTTCATTAAACAGTATATAAACATTTATGTTTTATAACACACTAAAAGAAAGTGTGTTTGATTAAAAAATAAAGTGTTGGATACTTTTTTACCTGATGTTGGCGCTGGTGAAGAAGTTAAGGAATAACCAAAGTGACTACAATTCATCCTGAGGTGAACGTGAATATCTGTAACTAATTCCATGACAATCCATCCAATACATGTCAAGACATTTCACAAAAACACACAAACGTGAACCTCATGGTGGCGCTAAATCAAAAAGTCAAGTGATCACCAAAGAACCTGCATCATCTGGGGACCTCAAAGTGGTAGGTATTGCGAGATTTCCTCAAATATTTGCAAACTTTGACCTGCTTGTGTACATAAGTGAAAAGGCAGGGGATCATCAATAACCATTATGGTCCTCTGGGCACGATGAATGTCCGCACAAAATATCACAAGAATCCATTCAATTTCTGATCAGATATTTGGTCTGGAACAAACAGATCAAGGGCTACGGCGTTAGCACTGCTAATAAAAAGAACTGTAGAAATTTTACAAAATGTAATCATAGTCGACTCTCTCATTTCTCCAGCGACTGAAGACAAATTAAATTCCCCACCAAATCAGACTGTGGAGATGATAAAACATGAACTGGAGGGCTCCGATCTTTAAAAGCAAGAATGCAGATAGAATAACCGCAGATTTTTACTGCCAGTAGCTGATGATGGAGCCCTGAGTGCGATTGCCTGTCGATTGAGCTTCAGATGAATGAGCTGGCTGGCTTTGATGCTGCAGCGGGTCACATGCCTGCTGTCCCTGTGTATGTGTATGTGTGTGTGAGGTAATGGGGAGTGAGATAGTGAGAAATACTGGGATTACTGGAAGGTCGGGAGCTGTCAGATGAGATGGATGCAAGACTTCTCCTTTGGCGCTCAAATCACACACACATATACACACTCGGAGGTGGAGGGGTTTGAGTCCCGAGGCGCCAATGCATCACTCACGATGCACAGACACACATGTTTAGTTGTGAATGCACGTGCACACAAAATAAAACAGATGTGTGCGAACAAGTGTGCACGCCCAAACACACACACACACACACACACACACACTCACACAAACTTCAGCCATGCAGTCAGCTCTCAAACTACATACATCTGACTGGGCTGCGCTCCAATCAGCAGGATTAATGAAGAGGTATCGCATTTTACAGTAACGCAGCATGTGGGGCTCCGGGGAACAAATGGCTGGAGTCTGCAATTCCTCAAGTCTGTCTTCGATAATGTAATCGACTTTTAGGTTATGAGATAGCATGGTTAAGGCAATTTGCAGAACTTTGTGGCACGGTTGAGTTATGTTCCTTAACAAGACCATCACATGCAATCTGCTACTTTCCACAGACTGTAGACCCGTATGAGTACCTACTGTGTAAATACTGTACTGCTGAGAAGAAGCATGGTGGTGTAATATGTCAGAAGGTATTTGATGAAGGAATCCATGATCCTCTAAGAGGTTTTGTGAAAAGAATTAATTACTTACAATGGTTTAATTTGGTGAAACTGAAATAACCTTGAAAAACTAAAACAAGCCTGAAATAACCCCAGAATTGCAGCCTAACAACTCCAACAGCTTCAATGATGAAATGTCAAATAAATATTGAACACAGACACCATTTGAGCTCAAGGGCTGTAATTTGGTATGTATATGTGGTTGAAAACACACTGTTTTGGGTTTGTTTGACAGTAATCATGCCCGCATTCGAAAGCCTGGTTTGGGGAAATGAGACTTTGATTTGACGGAAACTGAAGTCAGTGTGCCAGCAAACTTTTGAGCTGGAGTCTGACTTAAATTGTTTTTCTTAATCTCACTCAGTGGTTCTGTCAAGGGCAAAGGCTGCTGTCATTCTGGGAAGCTAAAAACGCTGGCTGATCCGAGTGCAGCTGGTGAGGTGGTGGCATGTTTGGCAGGGTGCAGGACGATAACAGTGTGTGCTTGGTGTGAGGTGACAGAGTCTTGTTCCAATACTCGACGGCTCTGGACCCTCACCAGAGAGACTAGTCCCACCTCCATTTGTCTCTCAGAGTCAAATTCCAAACCGCTGAGGGAATAACCCAACTTGTTGCAGGCGAGGGGAGAAACTTATCAGTGGAGAGTACAGTAGATGAGTGTTGGAGTAGCAGGTTTCAATTGACAAAGGCCTGATAACGCTGCAGCGAGTGTACGAGATGTTAAGAGTCAGTCGACTAATCCTTCGTTATCAGAGTGTTTGTCTTGGGTCTGGATGAAAGCAGCAATGCTTTGGGGTGTGTAAGCAAACGCAGACAGTTTTGTGTAATTGTATGTGCATGTGATTTGTGTAGTCTGGGGTCTACGGTGTCTGATAATACTTAAAACAGAGGTCACACAATGAAAGCCCAATCAGTGACCCAGATGCTGATAGTGTGGAGGAACCAAATCTGAGCGATATCACAATCTGAGGTCAACAAAGGGATCGAGGATCTGAATATCTCAAGGATTCAGTGAAATCTCAAATCGGATAGCTGAGAGTGAGATAAGTTATCACGGCTGCAACTAGTTTATGTTTCAAAGCAACTGTCGCCAGGTAAACTGTAGAAATACTGTATTCTCGATCTAGTAAGTGATCCACCTAATTTGCACGTCCATTTTGTGAATGAGTTTTGTCATGCAAGGTTTTCATTCTGTCTGAATGCTGCCTAAAGCCGCCCACACATGATCAGAAGCAAAACCGCTCCGCATTGGTTGTTCCTTGTTTACCGAAGAGGAGAGCGGTGTCGCCCAACTAGTTGGAAGCACAACCATTGGCCTGGCACCCGCTCAACGAAGGCTGAAATCATCATTCAGATTATTAAGTTTACCACTGACCTTTTAAAGCACAAACAATGACATTACAGTTGCAATTGATAAACATTAGTGCTGATGACGTATACCTGCGCGGCACTTTGCTACTGCAAGTTTTCTGCACTGTGCCCTTCCTCAAATTCCTTATCATCTGTACGTAAGAACGCCACCGTCCAATTTAAAATCGGAAAATCTTCTGCAGCCCACTCGACCGTTAGAGGAAAAGTCAGGGGATTACCATGACATTAATCAAGGGATTAGTCAGGAGATTACCATGAAATTATTGTCAATAGTTTATAGTTTTTGAGGTATTTCAGTCTGAGGTTGTCAATCAACCAAAACATCAACATTTGCATTCCCTTCCCTCTTTCACACGAGTTTGAAAACATTCCAGTGTGTGAATCACTGATAACGTTGTCACTTCACAGAGAGGAAATACATTTAAACCTAAAGGAAGTCCTTGGAAATGGCATTGTTTTATCTGGCAATGGACGTGTAGGTGGAAAATAGCTACGTCTTACAGTTGAATTCAGTTGATGTGCAGGAGGCAGTTCTGTGGCTCCAGAAATAGCTAAAGCCAAAAACCAGCATGGTTTCAAAACAATGCACCGCACACTGGACTCCATCAGACTTCCCCTGGCTCATATTCTGAGCCTCTTAAATGACGTCCGGTGACCAGAAAAGAGCGGTGAAGTCAAGCGAGAGCAACACGGCCCACAGGAAGATATTGACTTAAGGGACCAAAAGAAAACACCCAAACAAGCAGGCAGGCGAGTCGATAAACAGGAAAATACACAGAGGAAGGCACCTGGTTCAAGTGCATGGTGCCTTCAGGGACACGGGACACACTCCAGCTCATGCTGTGTTGTTTCCTATTGACACACAGTGTTTCCTTACTTTTGGATATCCTGTGTGTGGGTGTGTGTGTGTGTGTGTGTGTGTGTGTGTGTGTGTGTGTGTGTGTGTGTGTGTGTGTGTGTGTGTGTGTGTGTCAGTGTATGTGTCTACGTGTGTGCGCATGAGTGAATCTGTCATTGTGTCAGCTTGTTTGTCCAACAATATCTATAATTGGTATCATTAATTGCACTTTGGAATTTGCTCCATTTTAATTACGTAGGATGTTACTGTATGTGGAGGAATGCCATTGTGCTCGCTAATCTCCGTGGATGACCAAGTGATCAGACACAAACACATGAGCTCCCGGAGCTCTCGCAGACGTTACGTGACTCGATTCCTGCAGCTTGATTAGAAGTGGATATTCTTCTTTTCCACAAATCCCTAATCATGGATAAGTTTTAAGTAAATTAGGGACAGCAGGCATGAAACAAATGAGGAAAAATCTAATGAAAAACCACTGCAAGAATTTGCTGAGTGCAAGTTAATGAGCCAGTTCTGAGTTAATCAGTTATATTCAACATATATATTGAACAACTGATTCAATGATTGATGAGTGTAATATTAAAGGGGTCGACACTGGCAGCCGACTGCAGCACCTCCCACATTTATGGAGCTTTTCAGTGACTCTCAGGTCATTGTGTCAAGAAAACTCTATAAACCCACTGTACAAAATCGCACTAAAATTGACGACACAGTGGAGCATTTATCAGCTAAAGACGTAGAAATCCCCTGCAGGAGTTGGAGAAAGATAAAAAAAAGTCTAAAGTCATGCAATCTGCTCTTTGAGTCTGTGAGTTGTTGAGATATTTTGATAAAACAAAAATGGCCTCAGTAGAATAGAGCATTAGAGAACCAGGAATGTCTGTACAAATTCGAAAGCCAACCCATCAAATAGACGTTTCAAATTTCACCAAAGTTATAATAATTCGCCTTTTGCAGGCCACCCCTACAGCCATGCTGCTAATAATCTGTTATTGCAGGATTAAATTTATGTATAAGAACAATAAATTCATAGACTTTGGCTTAACTAAACGGAAAACCAGAGATCTTCACGTATACACATATGGCTGCAGAAACAATGAGAGTATATCAAGAGATTTGGTCCGACTTACGACTTAAAGCATTGCACTGCTCGTGTCCGGACATTCAGGAGCTCATAATAGGCTTGTGAAGGGATTACCGTGGTGCCTAACTTGACCTCCTGACCCTTCAGAATAAGGCCCCTGCACGACTGCGGACGGGCAGCAGCCAAAGAAAAAAGGCAGCCACCTCTCAGTTGCAGGGGGCTTTTTGGCTTGTCCCCACAAATTCCTCTTCCCCTCTGACACTTGTAAATGGCTCCACCATAGCAGGCTCTGACCCCCATTAGAAAGGGAGGACTGCATGTCAAACTTGGCCAGTCAAGTTGGCCCATTATATGCACTGGTTGGGGGTTAAGCTGTGCTGTGTAGTGAAACAGAGCTGAGGCTGCTTTAAGCCCATGAGCTGCTATTGTGATGCAGATACAGCATATTTAAAAGTAGGGGAAGACTTGAGGAGGAAAACATTCAATCCTTGTTGTTGCTCTTTTTGCTCGTTAGAAAGAATGTAAAATCTCATTATTGCCCTGCACGGAAACAGCCATGTTACAAGAAATGAGAAATAATGAGGAAACTTGGAGACTAAATTGGTGAGGGAGCCAGAACACCTCTGAGTAAGGCTGAAAATCTTAATAACAAAAGTGTTTTCTTTCCCTATGAAACATAAAACCATTTTGTTACTCAACCCTCAATAAAATAGAGACAGAAAAGAGATTAATATCAATGTGTTGAATGTTTAATATGAATGTGAATGCTACAAATCATCCCACCGTCCAAAAGTCTGATACTGAATGACATATACAGCACATTATTAAAAACTACAATGAAAAGTACACTTTTTAAACTTGTCGCTTCAGTCTGAAAGAACAATACAGTTTATGTGAAATCCAGCTTGAGGCTCTGACTTTAAAACCTCTCTTGGAAGGAGAACAAAAACAAACGATGCGACCCTGCTGCAACCCTGTCGTGTGCAGGACTTTTATGGGTGTCAGCGGTGACCAATGGAAAAATGGAGCCGCTGCAGTCGGCACGCACACGCTGACCTCGGTCGACATATCATCCAGTCTGCCTGTTCACTCAAACACCTTCTTCCCCCAGCTCTGATGACAAACGCTATTTATAGCTTAGCTGTGTTATTACTGAGCTACACCTTTCACTGTACCCTCATCTACAATTTAAAGTGATTAAACCAGCCCCCATGTCCAGGCTCTATCGCTGTGAACAAATGTTATTTTAGCTTTTAAAAACTGCCAACCCCTGACAGTCTGACAAACGGAGCGTGTTAATGAATTGAAAAAGAAAGAACAGGGAAAGCACTGTTGTCATGATACGTTTCATCGATGCTGCAGGATTTTAGAGGTTGAGGTGAAAAACAGGCGGATATAATGGTGCATTGAGCCATTGTTGTACAGGCTGCAACAGAGTCAATGTGCTCCTGATTAAACTGACTTTGCATGGTGGACAAATCCAGTGCAACTGAGAAAATCACCCAAGTATTTCATCTTCAAACAAAGTACTGGGGAAATTACCATTTTGACCTGATGATCACCAAAGTCAGAGTGGTTCATCCTTTGGGGAACATGCCTGTCTGTATAAAGTATTTCAGTCTGATCTCAATTAGTCAGCACAAACAGAGTGACTTTGCCACCCACATGAGAAATCCTGTATCCAAATTCATATCGTCTGCATTGGTTGAAAGTTTTACTCCAAATGCACGAGCAGTCATCTCTAAAGTGAGCGTAAATAAATCTGCTGGCACTGCTGTATCCATTTCCTACAACACTACCAGAGTACTAAATCATGTTGTTTTGTTTATGGTGACAGTCTCTTATATTTGAGCCTCATCAACACAATCCTTCTTTCTAAATTAAACCAAGACGACAACAATAATAACTGAACAAAATGGTCAAACCAGGTGACCGGTGAAGAGCGTCTCTCTGTGGATGCATAACCTCAGGCCTGTCAGTTGATTCATTATCTCAACCTGAAGTCTCTAACAGTGAAACAAAAATAAGCAGGACGGCTTGGCCAAACAAAAGCATGGTGTTCATAAATCTACTTGAGGCCCCTCTGAGATCCTCCAGGCCATTGCTGCAGCACAGCAGTGTGGTACCTACCGGGGTCTGGAGGTCATAGAGGAAAGGGAAAGGCATGACACACTGCAACAGCGGGGACTCTGAATTCCTGCTGTGCCATTGCGACCCATCATGGAGAATTTCCTGATTGTATGTCTAACCTTTCAGCAATTTTAGCGACGGCCTGCAGAGCGTAACATGCTTTTTGTCCGAGAGTGCATGTTTTCCGTGGTGCAGTTTAAAGCGCAGGAAATATATGTTCTCATTGAAAGCAGATAAACATTTTATTTTCATCACTTTAAAAGTACTTCTGTCTTAAATAAATGTGGTAAAGAAAAGACATTTTTCCCTGGCACTGTTTTCAGGTAATTGCCTTGTCCCCGAGCTTTGCAGCGCTCTTAAAGAGAGGCTCATGTGTCTATTAGGACTTGTAACATAAAGCTGTTCCAGAGACACAGAACAAACAGGTGTTTCAGCCATTTAAACACTATTGAAATATTCTATACAATGGTGAAGAGGCCCGCAGTTAAACAGACAGTGACTCCTGTAAATTTTGTTATACTGAATAATTCTTTTGACAGATTTAACTGCTGATAGCTCTAGATTTAAAGCTTCAAATTACTTCAACAGAGTCTTTTTAGTGTTTGACTCTGGGCTAGCTCCACCGGGACATTAGATCAGTAACAGTGATGATCAGATGTACAGTAGTAGCTTTTATGGCTAAACGATAAAACATTAGCTCTGATGCGGGGCTTAGGAAAGGTGCCATCACATATCAAAGCTAAAAACAGTCGGGTATCATCTGGCTTTCATCGTCACAGATGCTCAAACGCATATAGACAGGGCTGAAGCAGAGCTGTGCACACAGACCTCTGAGGCAACCAGTTGGTTTATGTGTTTTTGATTTCTTATCAGCAGTCTGTTTTTACACCATGTCTCCATCAAATGCATCAGCCACGTAAAAAACCAAACATGGATTTTTGCACATGAATTGATTTGCGATCTGAATCAAAACATTGCAAACTTGTCAACATAAAAATAAAGATAAAAAACTCTGCTGCTTTGATTTGGACCACAGTTTTTAGTCATCCATCTCTTGTGAGTCACCAAACTTTATGAAAGGGCATTACTACATTTCTGGAGTACCCTTTTAAGCACATAAAACAACTTAAATTATATGTGCATGGAGGTTCATTCTTGGCCTTTGGGAAGAATATACTTTATGGTGAATATAAACTGAAACAGGCTCAGGTGTGATCACGTGGCCTTAATGATGGATGCGACAGAGAGCTCTGGATGATTAGTAAGTGGTCCTTTGAGCTTAGAGTCTCTCCACCAACTTCAGTTATGGTTTGCTGGACAACTGTGTCTGGATCACATTTCGGGAAAGTTAAGTTTTAGCTTTAGATAATGGATGTGAATTAAACGCTCCAAATGAAAACTTAACTCACAGTTTGTGAATTACACCCTGAGCTGAAAATAAATCTTCCACCGCTCCGACTTCAGTTTAACTACATTATCTCAATTCCCCTACAGCAACTGTTAGCTTTACATTTTTTACCCTAATTTTTTTTATTAAATGAATAGTTTGATATTATGAGAAATTTACTTTCATGATAATAGTGAGATGAAATATCACTCTTTACTCGGCTAGCATAAAGACTGGAAACAGGAGAAAAATGGCTCTTCTCAAAGGTAATAAAAAAATCTTCCAGCACCTCTAAAGTTCACTAACATTTTTATCATTGGACATTGTCAGGAACAAGATGCTGTCCTTGTCAGGTATACGTTCTCACTTACTGGAAACACTCCGTCTAAAACGTGCAGGAGGCAGGATATGAAGCGGATTACACCGCTGTCACGTAGCAGGTTCGGGAGTCTCTCCTCCGTGGCGGCACTTTTTCCATGTTCATGCATGCCGCATGATAGAGACGTCATGAACACGCCCACTTGCTCTCTTATGAGCCGCTCTACTCCAACTGGGCTCAATCGGACATTAAACGGACTTTGTACTCTGGACCTTCGCAGGGTAAAGTCCCTCTGGTCCCAACTGATTCAGACATCTGCGTTCTCACCTATCTGCTCCCTCTGGTAATGTTGAGATACTTTGTAATGCATGTGTGAAAGGGGTTTGATTAACATGTTGGATCTTGTTAATCCGTAAAAAAGAAAAAATAACAAGTTGCGGTTTCACGGGGGACTATATGCATCTATTTTTCCGCCCTCATGCATATCTCTCATGGTACTGCTTGTCACGGATGTACAGTAGATGAAATGTTTGTGTTGGCAAACTTTACAAACACTTACTTCTTCAGCGTTCAACAACTACAATCAATCACACATCAGCCTCTTAACCTTTGCCTCCACAGGCCAGTCAGAACAAGGACAACAACATCTTTAAAGTATATTAAGTCTACAGGTGCTCAATATCAGTGATGAGGAGCTCATTCATTAAACAATGGCTGCATTCCTGGCTGTCCCTGTGGATGCGGAGGCGATGTCCAGGTTGACATTCTTCGCCGCTTCCTTGATGCATGCTGCGCTACCTTCAGGGCCTTGAGGAGCCCGCATACTTTCCAGGCAGCACATCCTCAACAGTGATGGGGCAGAGATTCCAGCGGCTTATAGGCAGCAGGTGTGAGGCCAAGGCGGACTTTCCAAGGATGTTAAGTCAATGGAAGACTCATTAATGTCCTTCCCCTACCTCTGCAAACAAAAGGACTGGAATGCAGGAGGATGCCTGTCGACACGCCGCAGATGAGGAGATACGGTGGTCTGAATAGGATCCTGATCACTGGTCAAAGATAGTTTACACTCTGGGGGCTCACAGGGACTTTTTCAGCCAGGCTCTAATACAAATAAAATCTGAAAACTGCAGGAAAAACACCCCTCTACAGGACTTTAGGGATTCAATGTTTATCCTGACCAGACAATACAATAAATTAAAGTCATCCGGTCGAAACTGTTTCTCATTTTGACTTTGTGGTGAAAAATTTAAATCAGTGAAAAGGATTTGAGGAAGAATGCATCTGTTTATAAATTGGTTAAACTTCAAGAGAACAAAGAGCGGTCAGCCGAACAGGGAACATATTACCACTTTCAGTGTCTGCCGTCTGACTCTAACCACATTTTAAATATCGCCATGGTGATTGCTGGAGATGGGCCTGAGAGCTGAAATTGCACATAATTGCTCTATCTCAGCTTGAGTGAATTTTCAGAGGGCTTAAAGTGCAGGGAACAAACAACAGAGCTTTTAAACAGCAACAAGGACAGAAAAAAACAACCAGCAACACATGAGTTCTTAAAATATTGATTATATTTAGCTTTAGGATTTGATTTATAAGACTCAGGACTGTTGCTCGGCTGGGTTTTAATTAAAGACAAAACAAATATCTAATATTTTTTTATCAGATGCAAGGTCAAACAACACAGATAATTCTTAAAAAAATTGACTTTGTCTGAACTGGAAAGACGGGCGACACGGTGGTGTGGTGGTGGTTAGCACTGTCGCCTCACAGCGGGAGGGTTCCTGGTTTGAATCCCGGCTGGGGCCCTTCTGTGTGGAGTTTGCATGTTCTCCCCGTGTCTGCGTGGGTTTTCTCTGGGTTCTCCGTTTTCCTCCCACAGTCCATAGACCTGCCCGTGTTAGGTTAATTGAGGACTCTAAAATTGCCCGAATGGTTGTCTGTCTCTGTTCGTCTCTACGTGCCCTGTGATAAACTGGCGTCCTGTCCAGGGTGTCCTGCCCGATGTCAGCTGGGATCGGCTCCAGCCCCCCACGACCTCGACAGGGACAAGCGGTTGAAGATGATTGAATGAATGAATAAACTGGAAAAGTTTATTATCAATATTTATTTCAGGGAGACTGCACTCTTCAATAACCCTCAAACCATAATGTTAATATAAAAACATGGACAGATGCAAGTTCACTGATAACTGCACTGTACACTACTTGCCCGGTGCCAAGTAGACAAACTGTCTTTACCACCAGTCTCTTCAGACCATTTGACAGTAGCTGTGCAGCGCGTTTCCATCAACTGGTTTGGAACGAATAAAATAAGCTGCGTAATTTGGTCAGAAGTTGGCGCTGTAGGTCACACATGGATGAAATCCTCCAGTAAACAGAGCAGAAGAAGAAGAGTTTGCTAACCGGAAACAAAAAAAGTCGCCTCAGTCGTCTAACTGCATGCAGAAAAATGGAGGGGTCTTCTGAGATTTGTTTTAATTGTTCTTTCATGTCAGCTATTAACCACATTAATGCTGACGGAGATGAAGAAAGGTTACGGGAATATCAAGACACAAAGTGTGGAAACAGCGGATCAACCATGTGGGTTAAATGTTCGCTACATCAGAACTAATGTGGCAAAAGTGTTTCCATGTCCCATTTAGTGCATCAACCCTATTTCCAAAAATGCAAATACCACCTGAAGCCGACGTAAAGACTTTTATGTGCATTTGAGGCCGTTTTATCACATTACACTGTTTCCATAAAGCATCTAGCTGATCAGTAGTCTAGCGTTATCAGTGACAGTGAATTATTAACTGCCTTGGTAATGAACTCATTTCTGCGTATGTAAATATACAAATGAAAATTATTAGCAAGCTCTCCACGAACATGATAATCTACTTTGTGAATTCACTTGCTTCCTGACACAATAATAAACACCGCAAACAAATGAACAGATCAATCTCAGTGGTGTTGTCTTTACACTGTGTATTTCTGCAGCCACTGTTTGAGAACAAACATCAACCTTTAGACTGGTCTCCATGGCCACTGGAGTGGCCTCAGCTGGCTTGTCAAGGTGTTTTAATGGAGCCTGTTGATGGATGATTCCATTACTGTACCACAGCGTGCTGTGTCACCTCCAGCTGCACGCAGCACTGGCACGCTCCCCAACCCCATCCAAGGATGTGTTGTCTTATTGTTTGCACTGGAGGAAATTAATATGTTTCAAAACAACAACAAACCAAAAAATATCTCCTGCAGAAATACTTCCTTATGATAAGAGAAGCGCTTGATAAGAGCGAACTGCCGGAAGATTAGGCGAATGTTGTTTGCAGCAGTGACGACGAGGCCTACATCCTGTTGGTGATGTTCCCGGTGTGACGCTCAGGATCCAGACCACAGAAACTGAGGCTGAAAAGAGGTCAGGCAGCTGCTCTTTCTTTTGACTGAATTGCTGGAGCAGAGCAGCAGTGAGGAGTGGAAAAAAGTAGAGTAGAATCGGCCGAGGTAAAGCCGCCACAACAAACAAGGCATGGCCCAGATCAAGGTGCTCCCCCATCGTCATCCTGCACGCTATCTGAACCACATTAGTCAAGCTTGAAAAGCCTCCCCCTGCTCCCCACAAGACCAGTGAAGATGGACGAGCAGCAGGGAGGCAGATGAAATGCAGGTAAAGAAGAAAGGAAACAGACTGAAAGTTACAACTTTTCCGCTCCGTTCGAGACAAAGGCCATAAGACTTTTTTGTCTGCATGTAGCCACATGGGCTCGATCACTAATAAATCCCAGGTGTTCACGTCTGTGAGGTGTTAAATCTGAGGGGTCCTGCTCTCTGTGGCCTCAGGGCAGCGCTGAGCTGTACAGGGTGGAGGACCCAAGAGACCTGGCCGCACTGTCACACAAGATCAAATGTTGCATTTATTCTGTTGCTTGAAATTCAAAGTATGGGGATAATTAGTTTTACTAAAAGATAAGTTTCAATGGTCTTTGTAGTTCCTTAAATCTTGCGATGTGTGTACGTTCAGTTTGCTTGTATGTGTTGCCCGTGAAAACGCTGAGGGGCATTCACTCTCAGATTGATACAGCTCCACAGCCCCTACCATCAGGGGTCCTCTGAAAAGGGGTGATAAAAAATTTACTGCTTTACAATAAATTTTTCACTGACGAAAAAAACTTGGACTGTGCCAGTTAGTAAGGTCTAGAAAAGGATGCGATGTTCCGTCAAGAGGATTTATAAAACCTAACAAACAATTCTTCAGATGTTGATGCTTAATTTAATATCAACTGCTGCCTATTTTGCTCCCATCATGCATAAACTTGTATGTAACCGGGATTGATTAAAGTGCTCATATTGTTTGTGTATGTTGCCATTTTTAGAGCGGGAACAAAATAGAACATGACTGGAGGGAGCAAATATCATTCAACTTCCTGATTAGATCTGCAGTGAACCAGGATATGAAGCTTGAATGAATGTGGTCAGGAGACTCCTAAATCACCTCTCTGTACAACTGTGAGACTTACAATAACACACTTTAAATTCATTCCTTTAGGCAAATTCAACAATGCCAACATGTAAATTAAGATGAGGAGCCAATTTCCTTTTCCAATTATGTCTTTCATTTAGTTTTATTCCAGTTTGCCAAAAAACTGCCGCTGCAATCCAAACAGAAATCAAACACAAATAAATCAAATGTATCTCGGTGACTGTAGGGCAGGAAACGCACATTTGCTACGGACTACAAACTGTTTAAATTCCAAGACGAAGGAATGTGTCGCTAACATTTACAGTTGCTTACGGGCTGATGTAAAACAAGGAAGTGGTAGGGTTGCAGTGTCAGTCGTGTATAGGGTATTTGTTGCAGGCAGAAATGTGAGAATCTGAGCCCCACTAAACCCAGCTGAAACCCACTGAGCTGTCGGGCACCTGTTTTCTGCCAACGGCAACAAGCTTTTGCACCTCACAACATCACCCTCCACTCACAACCCTCCCCTCCCCCAACGCTAAAATGTGGTCCTCAGGGGATTCAGACTCCTCTTATCACAATTCCTCTGCCCTGGATTACTCCCATTCTGCGCAGTGACTAGCGAGTGCCAGCAGGGCACGACTGCAGACACAGATGGAGTCCAGGCCTGTGATGGCTTCCATATGTCACATCGCTCTTGTGGAGTCATTTTTTATAATGTTTTTCTTTCCATCTCTCATCTCTTTCTATGTTTTGCTCTTTAGAATGGCCTGAGAGGGGAGCGAGAGGGTCAAACGTGATGCCCATTAATACATTTCAGCGCAAAAAGAGGGCATTCAGTCCCAGCTTGAAGACCACCTTTTCGTTGAATGATTATTGTGAGGTTAAAGACTGCAAGTTGAAACAACTACATTTTTACTGCTAAGAAGCTGGCAGGAGATAATTTGTACGTTTTGAAGTGCCCTCAGTGTCCACCGGGGCCTTGGAATTGGACCCATGGTGAGATTTCCCACCATAACTCCTTCTCCTATTAACTGTCAGGAGCTTGAGACGTCTTAAAGCCGCCCTGGGGACGCTGTGACATGGCTCTGTGTTGTTGTATGGTAAATATGAACCAATCGGAAGCTGAAAATCTCACTCTGACATTGCAACACTGGGAGGTTTTCCCATCTTGACTGACACATGAGAACGGTAATATTCCCTGTCTGATTATAATCCCTGTGGTCGACCTCATTAGCCAGGCATCCGCATTGAACCCTGGCCGAGTAGGGTTCAGGAGCTCAGCTGTCAGTCAACACCTTTTTCTTCAAACAAAGGGCATCAGGGAGAAATAATCCAGCTCTCTTTCCCTGGAGCTTATGAACAGCCTGTTTTGGGATTTGTGCAGACTTATGCATGCAAGCATGTATGCACTCATGATACGTTGCCGCGGTGTCTAAATGTTTGGGACAAAACCAAACAGAAAATCTTACCATGCACATGTGAAAGAAATAGAGGAAACCAATATATAAGTCTCTGGAGTTGAAAATTGTGTTATACTCAAAGTGAGGTAATTATTTTCAGTTTCTTTATCGTGCACTTTCACACCCAGAACACGACCCAGATCTCTGCAGGAATGGTCCAAACGAAAACCCTCTCTAAACCTCTCCCAAGAGCCCTTACACAAAGTGATTCATTGTATATAAAGCACACATGTAAATGCAAGTTAACACTTAAACGTTCTGGTTCACATCCTCACAGAATGCAATAAAGCCTCCACTTTCCATACTAAAAGAATTAGCTGAATTCCTTGAGGTTCAGATTCTGGACAAAGGTGAGACTGAAGTTCCCCCTGTGAACTCTGGGCCGTCTTTCTGT
Source organism: Echiichthys vipera (assembly GCF_963691815.1). Classification (NCBI taxonomy): domain Eukaryota; kingdom Metazoa; phylum Chordata; class Actinopteri; order Perciformes; family Trachinidae; genus Echiichthys; species Echiichthys vipera. Next base: position 9,507,355 of record NC_139831.1, read on the forward strand.
AGATGTCCCCTCCATTCATCCCTAGTTTGATTCACCACTTGAAGCAAACACATCAGCATTTAAAGCAATGTGATTTCAGAGCCTCTTCTCTCTAAAACATGGAGTGAAATAACAACCTATAAAATGACACTGGCTACGGGCAGTCTGCAGCTTCAAAACACAGAGCTGCCAGGGTGATTTACGGCGTGCTCACTTTTCCTGAGGGTGACAGCAGAGACAGAGAGGAAGAGTGATTCAGCCCTTTGTGAGTTCTCCTCATAAAAGGTTGAGCGATGAGACCCCACTGCTCTCATAACATTCCTTTGTTGTTTGGGTAACATACCCAAACAGAAAATGATATGCCATTTGCGGCATTTGCCGTGTCACCAAACACTGACGCCACTGACCATCCTGCTTGTCTTCTTAAAAGAGAGATTTTCATGGGAAATTCACACGGACTGACAGCGTTCAGCTGAAACGCACGGAGAAAACAAACTGTTGTACTTGCACTAATTCAATAATCTCCCTTTTCTGCATTCTCTGTCTGCATTCTGTAACTTTATAGCTCAGCTTGTATGTGGAGCAAATTGCGATTGTGCCAGTCCTTTTTCTGAGTTGATACAGTGCCACAGACATGAAAAACAGACAGACGATAGACAGATGGGCAGTCTGAGTATCAGAGAGCTTTTTTTATACACTATATCTGTGTGTAGCCTGAACCGTATACATCTCGGCCCTGGAAACAGGCACGGGAGGCCGGCCCACACTGCTACGTTAATATGAAATGCTGCAGTGCCAAGAGTGTGGCATGGTGGGCTGCTGCTTACTCCCTCATGCCTGTGCATTCAACATAGCGCTGCTGGACCTCCGCCTGTGAAACAGATGGCAGGGAATAACACTGTCACCCACCCTGAACACTGACATCCTGGACCAGGACTCCGCCACGCACTTTGCTATCTGTCTGTTTGTAACTGCTCTGAAATCCCCCCACTTTATCCTCGTAGAGCCACCACCAGATTAGTAGATATACATGAGTGAAACTGACTGGACAGCTGAGCCTCATTAGCCAAACATACGCTTCCATTTTACAATGAGTCCGTTTGCTCGAGGTTGTTTAAGTGGCGCAGGTGACTCCGATGAGTGGCCATTGTTTTGAGTTTAGGACAACGCGACAGATGACCAGTGAGCGAGCCCCCTTGTGAACTCCTCAAGAGCTGGAATAGGAAGACAGGTCTACTTAATTAGGGTCTGGATTTAAAAAACAATTAGACAAATAACTAGTTAAGAGGGATCAATTGGTCCTTGGATTAAGACCAATTGCAATTGCTGAAATGCATTAGATTAGAAAAAGATTACGAAGGGAACATAATGTTCTAATACTGACTAAAACTAAATAAGCTTTCTTAAATCGGCGTAAAGCTGACATTTGATAATGAATGGTAAATGGTGATTGGACTTATACTTATATAGCGCCTTTCTAGTCCTCTGACTACTCAAGGCGCTTTCACACTACTTGCCACATTCACCCATTCACACTGATGGCAGTGGACATCTACATACCATCTAATCTAATCTAACCATTCACACCACATTCACACATCCATAGGCAGCACAGGGAGCAATTCAGGGTTCAGTGTCTTGCCCAACGACATGTGGACCGGAGGAGCCGGGAATCGAATTGCTGATCTCTTGAATTTAGGACGACGGACGGCTGTACCTGTGAGCCACCTCCGCCCCACTGAAGCTACAGTTTAGGGTCAAGAGGCTGGAAGTTTATTACATTTAATATGGTAAAATGTTTTTTTTACATGACATATTGTATTATTATCAATAAAACATTTAATATTTGTGTTCATAATTAAAGGTTGACAGCAGTAACAGCTGATTATTGCTTGTAACAAAGTCAATGACTGACTTCACGGTTCACGACCCACAACTTTACTGTTTTGGTTCATTAACAGCCACAGTGGGCAGCTGTTTTCAATGAAAACGCTCTGATAAACCCACTGAACACTACCTGACAGCACCAAACAAAACCAGAGGAAAGCCAACATTCAAGTTAATATCATCAGACAGCCAGGGAGACCGCCACAAATGAACACTAATGTTGCTCCATGTCTGCTGGATGGTTAAATAGGAAACTGTTCGCTAACAAGATCACCATATTAACTTTATGAGTTAGTTAAAATAGCGTTTATGAGTTATAATAGTGTTGTGGTTACAGCTTGTTTCTCCTGCTGCAAGTAGCCAAAAGATTTTTTGTAGAAATGAAACGAGAGAAAAAAATCAAGATGTTACGTCATATACATGATAATAAGTAAATCAGTGTCGCACTCAATAATTTTAGGCAGGTGGCATTAATGACTCGCTGCACCTCTGTAGCATTTCTCACACCAAGTTTGAATGAATCATGATAGTTTGTTCTTTTAAGAATAAACTACAAATTCCAGATTCTGATTCGCCTATTTTTAAGTGAATTGAGGGTCAAATCAAATAATTTATAAAAACTTTGAGCAAGAAAAAATCCCTCTCTAAAACCTTGTGTTTATGCAAAAACACGCTTGAAGATTTTATGACGAGAAATGACAAATTCAGTAGTTACAAACTTTACATGAATAGTCAAAGCTTCTATTTAAACGGCAGAATTTTCAGAGTTAAAGTGGCTAAAAGGCAGAAATACAACGTTAATTTTTACAAAAACTCTGACATTGATTGTAGGACCACAGGGGAACAATCTCTCCTGAATGTGTAGGTCGCTCCTGTTCAAAGACTTGTCAGCAGCATGGCTCCTTTTTAATATCAGCCTGCTAGCCCTCTCCTCAGCCCCCCATCAGCACTTCTAATCTGGTTTTGCACAAAGAGATTTGATCTCGGTGAAAAACGAAGCATCTGAAAATCTAATAGATTGCAGACATGATGTGCCGCCCTGGCTATTTGACCTTGTGTGTTCACGCTGGTTCGGAGAGTGAGAGAAGGGGACAGCAGGTGTTTTGCCTCCTGGCCCTCTTGATGTCCTTTGGCAGCGCTCTCTGATTTCTGTCTGAAGCCACAGAGGCAACAAATGCACATTTGAAGAAGAAAGTGACCTGGTGTTGTCCTGGCAGCCAGGTTTACTGTCAGGAAAGCCTCAAGCTATAACCAACAGGTTTATTAAGGGATAATTCCAGTTTTTTACATAATTTTGTAATTTTGGACATCACTTCTATTGGAGCTGACAAAGTAACTCCTGAGATTTGGCAACACAGAAACATCTCACAAGCAGAAGATCATACAGGGTTGAGAGGAGGCCAAATGATCTAAAACACTTTATATTGGAGGTAAAACTGAAGTGAGCACCGGTTGGTAATAATCTGTCATTGCAGAGGAAAACCGTGCACACACAACTACAGCAAGTAGTCGGTCAAAGATGGGCCAAGTCTGTAAACTGGGATGGAGGTCAAAAGTCTGACTCCCAATGTTTCTGGCTCCATCCGACTCCTCTCAAGTGATTTGTGCTGCATTCTCAGATCTCTGCAATTATATTACAACGTATATTACTGAATGATAATCACCACTATTAATATAAGGCCTAAATTGTTATAAACCAGAATTATTCCTTTTACTGGATAAACTCTTGTGACTGGATCACACCAGCTGCAACGTCAAATCAGGCCAGGGATGTAAAGTGGAAGGGAGGACACTTCCCTACTTCCTCCAACCTTGGTCGCATTCTGTCAAGTCCAAGTCACGTACCTTGCACGTTTGTCACAGTGACAAAATCCGTACACAGACAAAACAAACAGACATGTTTCCATGATGACAAACAACACACAGAGACTCGCGTCGCTGTCTCGGCTGGCAATAAAGCTGATGTCCTTTTTACTGAAATTTTCAATATTCTCACTTGGATATTGCTCAGTTGTCATGAAGAGTAATGTGTTGTTGTTAGCTCCGTAACTCATACGATATAACAGAAAAGCTGGAGAGGGGCAAGAGTCCTCGCTGGGGACGTTACTTGTTCAACACATGGTACTCGCTTCTTCTTTTTTATGATTATCTATGATGTGCTACTATGACAGGTGAGTCATTCAGCCAACAGGTCTTCTTACCTAATAATGTTCAACATGCTCATAAAGTTATTTTTTGTATGCTCATTTTGGTGAAGGATAACAGCACTCTAAAATAAACAACCCCATATTTTTCCAATTTCACTCAGTCAATCACCAACCAAATAATTTCATTTCACTAATAAAAAACAAAGCTGTAAAAATGCCAAAAGCCTCTTAAATGAGGTTCCATGCACATGTTAACACCTCCCAACTAGAGGGAGTTTAACATGCCTTTTCATGCAGGTGACTCACATTCATAACTGCCGCTTTCGCTTCTCAGTTGACGTTTGAACCTTTTCAGACTCGCTCAAAGTGCAAAATGTCAGAATACCCCTGTGACATTTTCAGTGTTTCATTTTCCTCTGGACCTTGACTGGAGTCCCTGCAGTGTCTTATATCTCTCGCCTCCCCAGTTTCCATGTAAACTGTCACGCCACCGGTGACGCCGTCTTCACCTGAAAATCATCTCTGCTCAGACCACCAAAGGTGCCCTTGACTCAAACATGTTGTTCCCTGTACACAAAACATCAGGAGAGTATCGAGTTCAGTGTTTATTTTAATGGAGGAATCTTCTCTGTCTCTGTGGCAGGAAATCAGTGTCCCTTTACCACAGGTGGCTCCACATCTGGAAGCTCCAGCTTCAGGAGAGCGTTGATCCGGAAGGGCAGATGGATGGATGCACTGTGGCTGGTGGAAGTCCTTATTACCCGTCCACATCCTACTAGAGGAGCTCGCCTATTGAGGCCATTAATCCTTGGCTGCTTCAAGGGGTCGTATGTCACTTCTAGTCCATCACTCCCTCGTCTGCAAAGCTACAGTATCACACACACACACACAGACACACACACACACACACACACACACACACACACACACACACACACACACACACACACACACACACACACACACACACACACACACACACACACACACACACACACACACACACATACACACAATGTCTCGCAGGCCCAGAGAGACAGACTTGTTGTGATGGGTCTGAGTCAGCCATCCGTGAGGAGCCAATGGGATGTTTTCATCACCAGGAGAGGTGCACTGACAACAGACAGAGTGGAAACCTCAACAGGTCAGTCAAACTCATCTGCTATACCTGCAGTGTCTCTTCAAATCAGGCATCGAATATGCTACAAACCCTGGAGAGATTGTTTTCAAAAGTCTGCAGTATATTCTCATGGAGCAAGAATTTCATTTCCAAGTTTTATACATCCAGAACAATCTCAACTTACTTTACAACTTTAACCTCATAAAAGCAAATACGCTCTTTCAAACCTATCCGTACCATGGAGGGAAAAAACATATGAGTTGCAGATCTCTCTGCAACTGAAAAGGTAAACACCAGTTTGAACCTTTTAAGGAGAGTGAAACATATACCGCAAGAAGACAAAAGATTCATCAAAGTGTCACCAAATCATGTGGGAGTAAAAAACTACCGCTCTGGTTCTGTGCTAAGTACGGATGTGGACCAAGTAAAGATAAGCGGGCAAGAATTCAGTCTGAACAGGAGAAAGTTTAGTCATCCTTCCAACAAATAGCTCTGCTGATTAATCAGACGTACTTGCTAATGACAGCAGTGAAAGGTATGTCTAGGTCTACTTGTGCTTGTTATAATACAGGAAGTCTCAGACAGAAGAAAATTCAATAAGTTTTAGATAGTTTGCTAAATCCCTCCCCTGAACAGTGACTGTCCAATCAAAGCTTAGCTGGCCTGTCAAACCTTGGTTTCCTCCATATGTTGGAGCAGTGTGCACTGTACCGTAGAAAGACATTTGGATATGTTTTTTGGCCTTTCCAAAACCAAAAATACTACAACAAAAAAGTGCACGAAATCGACTAAACATTTCGCTTATCTACTTTAACATAAGATTAAAATGCTAGCAAGTCTGGCTAACTAGCTTACTTTCTACAGAAGTAACCTAAACCGTTGTGAAGGCGAAGAAGCATTCAATCAGGCTGTTCTTACGCAGTTTTCGTACATATAACAACAAAAAGTAATGCGCAGATATTCATGTGTACTCCACATATTTATTGTGTGTTATCCCCATAGTGAAAGCATGTGATGTAGTATAAGACAGCCGTCTACTGGGGAAGGAGGTAGGGTGGAGTGAGGGTTGGTTCCTACAACACAGGATTTTAAGCCAGGGGAGCAGAGTTCAATTCCCGGTTGTACTAAACCAATCCATGGTTCTCTTTTCTGATCCTAACCAAGTGTTCATGCCTAACCCTAACTGTCACCTTTTGTTGGCTAGTATCAGATACATAATTGTTTTCTCTGCACTGTTGCACTTCCAGATTTGCGTCTTTCTGTCCGGTCCGGTGGTCCATCACCGTGTTTTTCGTACGAATTCCTGTACATAACTTTACGTAGGATTTGCTATTAACGTGTTCATGAGAAACAGTGAGTTGTGTGTAAGCCTGTTCTGGATGCTATCAGAGTTTGTCTGTTTGGCTCTTTATTGTCTTTGGGGAAGGTTATGCTGAGTCAGTGTTACCTGCCAGACTGCATCACTTAGTCCTCATCTTAAAAGCCTTTTCTACTGTGACGTGAAGGTTTGAAAAATAAGAACAAGTAACACAACAAAATACCTCAGCTAAGCTCCACAAAGTAACTATATCAATTTAGTTTTTCAGGCTAATGCCATGTTGTTAATTTCACCATCATGATACAAAAACAGTTAAAACATTGAGCTACATTATAAAATCCTGTTGTCCATTTTAAACTAGTTTCTGAACAGCGCGCACCAGCCCACCATCAGAAACAATCTATCCCTTGGGGGTTCGAAAGCCCAGGACACAGCAAAGTAGTGATGAGTGAACCAGCTGTCCTTTCTGCCTCTTAAGCCCCATGTGGAAGTGCACACACGCACAGCTACCTCTCATCTGCCTTTCTGCTTCCCTGATCTCCCACTTGTTTAATGTGTGTCTGCTCGAAGGGAACAGAGTAATCTTACTTCAATGTCAAACGTGGCACATCCACTCTTATCCATCTCCCCTCCCGAGAGTATGAGACCCATGTCTTGGGAAACACGATATCACGTCAAAACAGTAGAAGAACAGAAATAAGTTATGGGTTGAAAGTGCCTGGGATCCCTGGAAAGTGCTCAGTGACAAAAAAAAAAGATGACGCTCCTCTGCTTTCTTTTACAACAGGCAGCTGCTCTTGGCCTGTGAACCTCGAGATAATTGGTTTTGTTTGCAGGAGCTGAAACATTCTTTGTCGTCCTATTTTTCATCCCAGCTGTGCTTTAATGCCTCACAGCAACAGTGTGACTCCATCATGTTGCAAACATATGAAGTGTTTCAAAGACGGGAAGTATTATCTCACTAACACTCACTGCCGGCCCAGCACCACACCATGCACTTATCTGCACGTAGGCTTCGAGAGAAACCTTACACTGACCTCCTGCTGTCACTACTACTGCAGGCAGAACTGTACTCCTTAAAGTCCAACTGAAATTGTGTTTGTATAAGGACATTAAAACTATAATGTAACTGCAGCAATTGTGCACAAGACAATACAATAGTGTTGGACATATTTATGAAAACAGCATCTAAGCTTGAAGCTACTGGATGGGTTACCCGACTCCTGTGGAACGAATTAACATCGATACAAGAGTGGTTCGCCCCCTCTGTCAGTAGGGTCACACAGCAATAAGTCCTTCAAAGCAAACATCAAAATCCGTCACGGGTATGTGCCATTTTGGATAGTGTTAGAGGAAGATCATGGTTGTGTTTATGAAACTATTGCTGTCATAGTTCAAAAGACAACCCATCCTCATCCCAACTCGTCACATAAGCTCCACTACTGCCGCTGTTTATCAAACATGAGGAACAGTGAATTCAAACACAACTACAGGGCTAGGTTTAGGCAACACAATAAACTGGTAAGAGTTCAGAAAAGATCATGGGTGGGGTTAAAATAAGAGCTCAATCAACAAAAAAAGCTTAAAGCAAAAATGACAAACTTTAACTGGTTTTAGTTTTTCAGATGTGAGGACTTTCTTCTCTTCTGTCAATGTGATACGTGATAGTTAACTGAAAATATTTGAGTTAGAGGCAAAACAAGACATTTGAAGACTGGAGTGGATTTAAAGGAATTTCTGATTTTATAGAAGAAGAACATTATTATTGATTCCCATCGACTGGGAAATTCAGTTCATACATGTGCATATGTAGGACATTAATGCAGAGGGGACGGAGGGAAGTGGCTGCCATATAGTCGGCTCTCGAAGCAGTCTAGGGTTTGGTGCATTGCTCAAGGGTGCCTCTGTGGTGTCCAGGAGGTGAACCCCGCACCTCTCCAGCTCCTAATCAAATTAAAGATATATTTCCAGTATACTTTAATCATTCTGAGCCAAATACTCTCCACAGGTGTTAACCAAAATGCTCACCATAAATCCCATGTGCTCTCCAGAAAATCCCATCTATTTTTGTTAGCTCCCCATGTGGTTTTGTTACAGTTAAAAATTCTGTTCAGGAAGTTCAGTCCAAACATTAATGCAGATCATAAATCAGCTGCTCACTGCTGGATTATCGAAGAACATCCTATGAAGCAGGCGTCTGGAGCGTGTCCAACTCATGAACAAAGAGCTGCCTATCTCTCCCTCTGCTCAGGCAATGCACTTGTTAAACTCTGCTTGACGTCTTTTTTGGCTTCCTGTAGGCCAGTACCGTGCTGCAACCAAAAACATTCGCCTTGCCTTTTAAATGCTTTTTCGGCCCCCTTCTCTCTCTCTCTCTCTCTTTCTAATTTGCTGGTCACAGTTAGAAGCCAGCCAAGTGGGACTTGGTCAGTAATTGGAGTCTCTGCAGTGACTGCCTACAGCACCGCTCCAAACGATGCACAGGGGAGGCTTCCGAGGGAAAACTCAATAAGCTCTTCACACTTAAGTGTAGTCATCATTAGGATTTTTCCACTGTAGTGAACAATACACTACTTGTTGGTGCAGCCTTCAAAAAGTCAAAAGTAAAAAAAACACTACCATTGTTTGCCTTTTGGTGTATTTCTTTCATCTCACCACCATTATTAAATTGTCCTATTATCCAGAGTACGGATTTGTTGTTTTAACTGGGTCAAGGTCCTTTCCTTTCACAACAATGTCGCTTCCCAGTCCATCAGCAGTTACAGACCTTCAAAGTACATCAACGAACAGAGCACAATCATTTACAACACAAAAGACATTATTCCTGCTGTTCTATTTTAATTCCACTGCGACTTTTCTGGTAACAACAATGGAGGAAATGAACGTGCCTTAAAGAAGGAGACTTTTGTATTTATGGTGTTTATGTCGAGACAGGATGGAGTTTTAAAATAAAAGCTGTATGATCCTATGAGTGGTTTAAACTAAAGACCAGGGCTCCAAAAGGTTGATCAGGATGTGTCTTATTCACCTCCAAAAGATCAATCCCTTCGTACATCGTCGTTGCAGTAATAAATTAGAGGAACGCGGTGTAGAGACAAAATCATTTGAATCGGAAAACGGATTCATGAGTCTGAGATTCAGCTGTGTCAATATACAACCTGAGATGTAACACAAATTTCACCTTCAGAAAAAAACTATATACAGATGACAGAAACTGATTTCTTTCAAAGTAACAACACTCTGTCTGCAGCGCTGTGCCTCAGTGTGTGTGCATGTGTGTGTGCTAACCCTTTTGCTGCTAGCTCACTATGTTCTCCAATCACAAACCTGCTTTAAGCCATCTACAATATTTCCACACTGAAAGGCATATTAGACTTCCTCGTACAAGTCTTCAAAACACAAAGTGATCTCATAAAATATATCAGTGTCAAAGCGGGGAGTGTGCTCCGACAGTAAAGTAATCTGAGAGGAACAAGCAACAAGGTGAAACTAGCAGCTAATGCTACCTCTAACTGGGCCGATCTCCTCCCAGTAGCTGAAGCCATGTGCACCAATACAAAATACCAAAATCAATGAGAGCACCTCCCACTTCTGCTAACACATTGCCAGCAGAAAACCCCCGAAACACGCTTAAAAAATCTCAATGAGAGAGAAAACCACCCTTGAGTGATGATCATCCAAAAGCACCACATTTATGAAACTCACATCAAATAGGACAGAACAAATTAGCTAAATATTTTGGCGTGTCAGTGGTCTCAGTCTACGGCAGTCTAAAGGCTGAACTTGAACACATTAACTGCATATTTGTCTGACATCCTCTGCTTTGACAGAGATATTGACCGAGCTGCACTTGAGTAATAAAAGGCATTAAATGGTGATGCCCCCACCCACTTTAAAGATTATGCGCTTACTTCAGAGCCCACTGTGCACCAAAGTGAGAGCATAAACAAAGTGTTAATTGCAAAAAAATGGATTCACTGCCAAGTCAGCGGTATGGCAGAAGTGCCGTTACTCCACAAAAGGTCTAACCGCCTCTGGCTGACACGGAAAAACAGTCTGCAGATTTTGTGTGAAGGAAAAAAGATGAAAGGGAATTGAGTCCAAACTGCCTTTCAAACATTTATATTGTTCTGCCTCTTGAGGTCTGTCAAAACTCTGGAAAGTGAGCTCAGGATCCCATCGGTGCAGGTAAAGCTCTCAGGAGTGTGAGTATACATTTCACCTTTAAGATGCTGCTTCTGGAGCCCAACATATATATAGTATGACGACCAGACCACACCATGAATCATGGCTGCTTGGAATCATTTCCTGATTAAGAGCCCCGAAAATTCAGACCCCTCTCACACCTGGTAAGCATGCCGAGAGTCCTGACACACAGGCACTTGGGTGACTTTTTGTGATGAATGGGTAAGTGATGAAACCCAGAGGCTCTTTGACCCCCCCAACAAACAGTGCCGCCGCCCCTCAGGAGGACAGAACGTATTACATTCATAGCCTCCGGCCTTGGACAGAAAACTACAGGGAGCGCTGCACGTTGCTCGATTAAGTCTTGTTTGCTTCACCAGTGCTGACAGTTTCATGTTCGCCATAAGCAAGGGAAGTTAAATATGATATTAAAACCTCCTGCAAGAAAGAAAGAAGTGAGCGGCTGAAATCCAAGAAGCTTTCACCTTCTAACTAACACAACTCCCTGCGTACAGTCACTGGAGGGGAGGAAGTGGATGAGATGATTGGCCGCTGAAGGGCCCGTGTTGCCTAATTAAAACAGGAAGAATGATGATTCGGCTCATCCTCAGTGAGTTATCGTTTTCTGGGCGTCTCACTACGCGGTGACTCAGCTCTCTGTGTCTTCCTCTAGATAGTGAGCTCAGGCTTCCTGACAGGACGGCTCCTGGCATGTTCAGCGTGGTGTCACCTCTACAACACACGCCGCCCACCCCACATCATCAAGACACTGCGGAGCACAACTTGTTATGAAACAGCCATGATGATGCAACAGTGGGAGCAATGCTGCCTTGAAGAGTATAAACAAAACGTTTGGCTGTGGAACGGCAGATGACTCCCCTCAGCTGAAGATTTACTGTGATTGAATCTTAGCCTGCGCAGGAAGTGGTGGGCGATTTGGGAGATTTTTGAGGTGTAAAAAGAATGTTGCTTGTACAAAATGTCCATAATTCATGGGCTATTTAAGGGCTGCCCTTGGTCCACATAATGCTTAATGAGTTAGGGTGTATTTAAACAAGAGGGTCAACCCAGTTACATTAATGCAGTCCACTGCTGTAGCATTGAACCGCGAAACCTGACATTAATCCTGAGGGTAATGTGGCCCTTCCTGTGGCTAATGAAATCTGAAGCTTTCAAATGGCTGGACCTAATGACACTCCCTGACAGTTTTTGAATTAAGCAGCCATGACTGCTGGGACTGGACTAAATAGCACACAGATGGCCCTCACCAAAGTTTTGTCCACCCACCCCCATCGCCGTTTGCCCTTGGGCTGTTGCATGCGATGTCGTGCTTGAGCATTAAAGCAGCAGAATATTTTGAAATAAACAACAGGTACCTCTACTTAGCTCTTATCAGCACTAATAGATGCGTAGCTGTATTTTATGGATGATTTTAGGAAGTATTTTTTATGATCACCAAAACACAATGTGTGCTTATGACCTATTCATTGTGTTCAATGCATTTTCTTCCTTAAGCAAAGACATTTTTTGTAATATTACATCTTGTGTGCTTTCTATCAGTATTTTTCTTTCCTCCCTTTCCTGACACATTGCTACTCTTCTTGACTGTCGATCAGTGGAATAGCGTGAAACTGTCGTCAGCAGTGTGTGTCATGTTGCTTCAGTACTTTCATGCATGAATGTGCGTCCTCATGCATGTAATAGGGAAAAAGGGAAAAGACATTAACCTGCTCATGGGTCCTGCTCATCAAAACATTGCTCCACGGCACTGCTCGTGGATAAAGACTTCACAGGGCCCTTTCATGTTAAACTGGTAAACAGGGTGAAACAAAAAACTTAAATAATCACAAATAGTACACATGCTTCTGCTGGCAATGCTAACATACAGATTTGAATCAGCTAGCAAACTTCTTCTTGTGTTGTTTCTTGTTTTGCTGGCACATTTCTGACATTTCCTGACACATTACTGCACAGGAATGTCCAGTCGTTGAGGTAAATGGCTAAAATTGTTTAACGTTACAATGGCCGACTGGACGTGCAGGCCGAGCTAGCGATATGTTTCCAAGTCTCAAGGCAGGATGTTCTAAAAATCATTAGCCAACTACTCTGAAGCATGGTCACGGACGTATTGTAAGGGTTGGAAGGTCGTGTCTAGATGGTAACCCAAGATTTGTGAATGTCTTGCGAGATGGTTAAGGTTAGGCCTTGATCTAAAATGGTTAAGGTTAGTATAAGTTGTTGAGAATAAGTCTCACGAGAGGATTCACAGATCAAGGGTGACTGTCTAAACACGATCAACGTGGCACCAATTAATTCCAATGAAAACTGGTCACCCAGAAAATGTGCCAAAAAAGTTTTCTTTACATTGAGAGGCATCTTCAGAGCTATAAAATTCATGATACAAAGAATACAAGTGTGCTTTTATAATAGTTGTCTATACAGAAATGCCTTTTGGACCACTGATGATTATTTTTATTTCATGGCTCATGCATATTTGCATTACTGCCTAAAGTTGATTGTATCACCTGCACGCTCGTGGGAGTAGACAGATTGAAAAATATATAATTTATTTATCTGAGGTGGGTTGTAGAGTAGCATAAGATCAAAAAAATGGTCACATGATCAAAAGATTTGCTCCATAGCATCAAAATTCGTCAAAATATCCACAGGTGACCTTTAATATTATATAACTCAGAGTTTTCCCACCAGTTAAAAGTAGACACAAGAAAATTGAATTTCTCTTCTCAGCAAGATTTCATGTATCTGAATGTTTTTAAGAAAATACTGGATAGGGTGCACAGTAAAGAAAATATACAGTACATATCCTACATGTAATATAATACAGAATATTTATTACATCTCCTGCTATTTTTTTGATTTGCTCCTCACTGGTTTCCCCCAAAGTTTTCATTCCTGACTCCAATTGGAGAGTATCAGACGTTATCATGAATTAACCGATAAAATATGTGATTTTTAACATGAAATATGAGAAACATTCGACTATATTTTAATAACAACAGCATGTGTTTCTGCCGTGTCAACAAATGATTGCTTTGCATTAGCTTCAGTCATGATGCCAGGCAATCAGCGTTCTTCAACTGACATTAAATCCAGCTAGACTTCTCTGAGGACAATTGAGCTCGTCACAGCTGGGCGTAAACATGAAATTTGAAACCACATAATTACTGATTTGATTGCTCCAAATATGTGATGCATGCAATCTTCCCGAGCCAAATGAATCAATGAATTTACAAACTGCCAACCACAGAGAGAGCGGCCTCTCTTGGACTTTTTCTGAAGCAGCGCCACAGTGAATAAACATACGCAGGAAACAGCTCAGACCCATTTCTTTCATGTGCAACAAACAAACCAATTCAGCAACCCGCAGATGCACACTGCAACTGCTGCCAGGGGAGACAGAGTGTGAAAATGGCTTCATATGGGTTGAAAACGCGTCACAAAACCAGAAAATCATGCCTATTTCACGCGCTTGAATGATATCGGAAAGGGAGATGATGCCAATTGGGGAAAACCATGTAATCTAAAACATAAACGCTTTTGCATAACTTCATAAGATTAATCAAAATATTAAGAAGCCAGGTTTTCAAACAACAGCAGCATCACTTTCTTTTCACTGTATGCTTTCAAGTGACACCAAGCACAAAGCATACCAGTCCTATCTGAGCTGAAGAGCCTCCCACGGTGCAGAGCAGGCTCGGTGTCCAGATAATGAGCAAGCACCGAGGGGCCTGACCACTCATTTGATCACAAACACATCAGGACAAGCAGGGCAAAACGCTTCAGCCGCCTGATCTCTTTCAAAACAGTGGGAGTGGCGATCAGAGAGCGAACTGTGCTGACATCCAGCCACATGCACTTTTTTCCCAGGGAAACTCAGCCACCTCGCCACCTCCTCTGGAGAGCTCTGATGGTTCAGACAGAGCTGTCAGAAAGCGTCGGTGCTGAAATCCAGACGTGCAGATACTAAACCACTCAAGCAGAGAACCAAATGAAATGAGCTACAGAATGAGGGCGAACACACAGGATCAAATCACAAATTATTCCAATCATTTCAGAATTGTTTGCTGGTTTACAGAGTGCTTACTTCCAGGCAGAGCGAGTATGATCTGTCCGTTATGGTTTGTAAACACAACATTCAAAGTTGGCCCCTCCGCCTTGGCTCTACAACACAAGAAATGCACACCACCGGACCATGGTTTCCAGGACTCAGCCCTTGACATGACGGCATAATTAATACATCGACTTATCCCATGATATATGCACATGAGCGTCTTTGGTGACCTCGATATTGGCTGTTGTGATTACATAAAGGCAGGATTTTCCCCGCAATTATAAGACTCGGGCACAGCATCTAAGCTGAAATGACCAAGAACAAAAAACAGGTTTTGCTGTCATTTCTGGTCGCACAGGTTCAGTCCTCTTGTAGGCTCAGGCAGCTCCTCCGCACACAGCGACAGCGAACGGTGAGTATGAAGTTAGCAGTACGTTATAGCTGTGAACGTTGCAGTGCAGTGTAAAAAGTTTATGCTACAAGACCTCAAGACGCACGCTGGGTTTCCGTGTCTTGCTTGCCAGCTCCTGATTAACAACTACGGTCCAGGCTCACTTAAGGTGGATTGACTTTTAAGGTGGACCAGCTATTCTCAATTTAGTGACAAACCACTCTTCCAAGTTCTGCTCATTTTATTTATTGTTTTGGTTGTGTGGTTTTATTTTTGTTTTGTTTATTGAGGGTATTTGTCTGAATAGTTAATTGCTCTTTGCATTATTATGGTATTATAGTCCACAGTCCAAAGACAGGTGTTAATTGGTGACTCTAAATGGCCCGTAGGTGTGAATGTGAGCGTGAATGGTTGTCCGTCGGCCCTGTGATAGACTGGTGTCCTGTACCCCTCCTCACGCCCAACGTCAGCTGGGATTGGCTCTAGCCCTCCGTGACCCCATCAGGGATAAGTGGTTGCAGATGATGAATGATGGATGGATTATCATTATGTCAGCGGCATAAAATGGTTTTAAAATGACAATAATATAATTTATTGCAATTACAAGAAGCTTTATTGGCTTGGTGTTTTACCTCGCTTTGCATTTTCTTCAGTGCTGTGTACCATTTTTGTAGCTTCTTCTTGGATGCATGCTTACAATTAGACACCTGGTCACTATGTGTTTATAGAGTCCAGGCCTCAATCCTTGCGCGCTGTGGCTGGGGGCTACACACCCAGTCACGGCAGGGTCTTTCACACACTTCCAGTGGGTCAAAAATGATGACTGAGGGATTCTTTTTCCATGAGTCTTTGCTAGTTTTTAAGAAAATCCAACTCATTCTGCCTTTAATGTACAACACATTTCAAAAATAAGATCTAGTGTTGCAGCGTGGCAGTTTCTTCTGGAAGGAGCACAATATTTGAATGGAAACAGACTTTGTGAAGATTGACTAGTTTGGACATTCGGGGAACATGTTGGAAAATAACATGATGTTCTGTCAAACGGATGTAGAGTGCTGTGAAAAAGCCTGACATCCGGCGCTATCTCTTTTCGCTATCTGCACTATCAGGCTGGCAACTGGTTTGCTGTGATTGGTTTGAAGAAATGCAAACAAGCCAGAGTGTTTTCTTCCCCTGTCCCAGAATGATAAGCTGGTGTAGCCAGACCATACTCCAGCGCTGGATTATACAGTATAAGATAACCAATACACTCTAGTGAACTGGGCTTAATTCCAAGCTATAGCCATGAGAAATCCCACTGTGAGTAAAGGTTTATTTTTTTATTTTATCCATTATCAAAGCTCCTCCAAAAACTCAACCAAACTGTTGAAACAGGTTTTGCTTGCTGTAATCATTCCTCCTGTTCATACTGGCCATGAAGAGACCTCATCCTAAGACAGATGTTGAAAATGTGAGAGACCCTACACATAACGACATGTAGTGATACATTTAACAGTTTTGTTCCCATAGTGTGTGGAGAGCAACGATTTGTCCACACCAACAGATTCCATTTATGATCAAGTCCAAACTCTTAAAACCAGAAATATCGCACGATCAAACGTGAATTTAGAGTAAATAAACGTTTTTGCTCGGCTGGGTCCAGAATGGAGACTGGGCCCCACTCAGAGTTGACTGAAGACGTGAATGGAGTGCAACTAGTTCTGTCTGATATCAGGCAAAGTTGTACAACTACAGAACAGAAAATTCACAAAGAAAAAGAAAAAGAAAAATATGGATTAAGTCATGGAGACAGCTTGAACATGGACTGTGCATGTAACAGCTCGAACTGGAGTAGAGTAGAAATCATCACAAACATTTCAATTTGGCAAGTATTTATATATAACGCCACGCTAGCAGGCAGTGAAGGAAATGTTAAAGGTTTTTTGGGCGCAACTTTTGCCCTCACTATCTAAGCAATCAGGGCATCAACAAAATGTGGGAGGCATTTAAAAAAAAGCATACTACAGTGATGATCAGTGCAAGTGTGACGATAAATATACAGTAGTTTGACAGTATGTAGTTAGTTTGCTCTCAATCTTGAATTCGCCCTCTGCGCTCACCATTCACAACAGGAAATGGAATCGTAAATACTGAACATGTTTAATATTAGAGATATGAAATCGGTGCAGCCAGGATGAACCTCCGAGCAGATCGGGGGATGTCAAAAACACTCACACAACAGGAAAAATCAAGCAAGATAATCCTGTGAATGTTCTCATTTGTCCAGGTCATCGTTATTCATTCATCTTCAACCGCTTGTCCCTGTCGGGGTCGCGGGGGGCTGGAGCCAATCCCAGCTGACATCGGGCGTGAGGCGGGGTACACCCTGGGCAGAACAACTGGACTTGGTTATTTGTCTAGGAAGACATTTCACCTCTCATCCAAGAGGCTTCCTCAGTTCATGTACGAGTTGCGAGACATGATTGCAGGTCTGTAAAGGCATGGAAACTGTCATCTGCTGAACAAAAGTCAGACGTGCTCCACACCCATCCACCAACGCAGCCTCAACACTGATAATTTCCACCACACTGGCACTAAACGTTAGTATTGGACGTAAACTGTGTGGACATAATTTCTAACCAAACTGCTGACCCAAACGTCTGCGAGCAGGGTGGTGAGGTAGGTATCTTTGGGCTCATCTGTAGAGCGCAGTGTGCTTCAGTGGTTTGATAGGAATTTTTAAATGTACTCCAACAGCTGAAACCTGATGCAGGAGAAACAGACGCCGACATACAGCACAGCCAGATCCATAACACGCTTCAGAGAAGTATGAATACCAGCGTGGTCACCAGTGTCACATTCAGAACTTTTGAAGTGTGCCTCTAAAGTTAGTGCACCGATATTTAATCACCAAAAATTACTAACCAACTTTTTAAAAAGTACATTCCTTATTCTTCTCTGTACTTTTTCTTATCAAACTTTTCCCTATAAAACGTTGATTTCAAGCTGCTTAGAGTGGAAAGGTCGATTACTGTACTGAACAAAATAACGGGTCAAATCTGTGGGGAGGCAACGACCACAAAACAGTTTCTCATAATTATTTTCAAAGGTACCATGGCGCAATTGAATTTTTAACTGAAATTCATCTGGAGGCATTTGTAGATTTTAGATGTCTTCCCTTCTTCTCAAAATAAACCATCAACAAATGTTTTGGTGATTTGTTACAGTGGAAATGTGTTAATTGTGAGTAGCTACGTGTCGACATCACAGCACTAAAAGGCTTGGCTGTGGTGTGAAAGACTCCAGCCTCGTAGTGTTGATATGCTAGAGCGGCTGTGTGTGTGTACATGTGTTTTGTGGGTTGTTGGGAAGAGTTTATATTGAGGCATTCACCATTTGTTGAGCTTTGTCAGATCTAATGCCAGAAAAACAATGTCTGGCAGTTAGTGAAACCAAATAGCAGGAACTGTTCAATTGACCCCAAACATAAGCCGTCGAGTTAAGACAGAAAGAGTTAGGAAAACGTTATCCTTCTTCTTTAATGGAACACATGTCTGTTTTAGATTTATGGCCGTGTGCGTTCATAGATAAAAATGATGTGAAATACAATTCCTAACGCCAAACGTCTAGTTGCTACGTAACTGCGAGAGGTCAGGCGTTCCTGTGAGGAGACGTCCATTCATCACGTGGTGCCAACATGACAAAAGTACAAAGGACGGCATATCCTTTGCCGACTCCATTTCCCTTTTTGTTTGTCTTTCTTGTCTCTTTTCTTCTTTTTAAACTCTTCACAGTCGTATTTAACTTCTATTAAATGGCCGCAGCACAAAGGGACGGCCATATTTCTTTTTCTGAATGTCAAACAGACTTCGTTGGTGGAGAAGCACTGCTAACTCTTTAACTCCTCCAATCTTTTTTTGATGCCAGCTATAAATATCGCGTCCTACTATTTGTCAAGTAAGCAAACCACATAGAAGAGAAAATCATTTAAAGAATATAAGCTTTAACTGTCAGGTGCTCTCTCCGTCTGCATTTCATTGAGGTACGTATAAAGGCCCGTTTAATGGGTCTCAAAGCTCATGTCGAGAATTGCCCTTCATCTACCCCAGCCGAAGGCAGGTGGGGAGCGGGGTGGCTCACATAAAACGGGAACAAGTTATGCTCAGGATACTTCAAGCTCCAAGTCCACCATAAAACATAATGTGCCATTAATGAAGTTGCCTTTTCTTGCCCTTTTTCCTTTTTGTTCATAACAATAGCAGCTGGGGAAAAAGTCACCAGATCTGCTTTAACTTTATAGTCTGTACGAGCATGAATAATTTACTTTGATTGCACATATCGGAAAAATACAAAAAAGGGGGGATTTTTAAAATGACAGATTGCAGAGTTTTTCTTCTCGGAAAGAGCAAAGAGAATTCAAAATGCTGGAAGGTGACAAGACATCAAAGAGAAATTTTACAGATAGATGAGACACAAAAGAACAGCGACTTCAAAAACACAGAGTTTCCCCACTTTGTTCTTTAAGTAACCCTTACTTTCCTTTACTTGCTCACGTTCAACTGAAAGAGTCAGTCGTTGGGGAAAAAAAGTTATTATTCCTCCAATGATTTACCGTGACATTTCAAAGTCTTCCAGCTTTAAGAAGCAGTACGCCATTATATGTATAAAATCCATCACTGTAGGAACAAGAGACATTTGAGCCGCTTAACGTCCCACCATAATCACTGTAATGTATTAACCAATTACACTAATGACACCAATAATTACGCTGTTTCATACAATAATTAGATATTCCCTTGTAAACACCACAGTCATTTTCTCTAAGAATATCGGGGTCCATGGGCGCCTGGTTATGTTTCAAAATATGAAATTGTAATTTACATCAAATTTTCTGCATCTCTACTTCACCTCACCTCTTGGATTAGGTCCAGAAACAGCCACCTGCACCAGTTAACTCCTGGCTCTACTCCTGGAGTAGTAGGTACCACTTGTCGAAAATGCTTTTCATCCCATCCGATCATGTCCCACCTGAGAAACAGCCTTGGCTAACCTGGTGTGCTGAACTCAGCGTTGCACTGGTCTGAGAAAGGGTTGGATTGAAAACATGCTGGACAAAGAGTGCATGGTTTAATAGATGTTTGGGAAACATTATTCCAGGTTAGTTTGCTGTTGTCTGGGGAGAGAGTGCGGAGTCAGATTAGCCTGAGATAGTAACAGTAATTGGACAAAATCATCAAATAGTGCCATCTAACTGTTTTCCCTATTTATGTTATGGCTATTGAGCCGGTCGTAACAAGTGGTAAAATAAAATATGGGTAAACTATAAATAATCATTGGCTAAACTTTCCAATGTTACGTAATAGTAAACTAAATAAAAAGGTGAGTAAATCCTGTTGCATTTGAAGAAGGTCAATGTGTAATGTGTATTTATTGTCCACTACATCCCAAATAAAGTACAAGTTCAACAGAGTGAAAAAATGTGCACAGATTCGCTTCACACTGCCAGGCAATCCACTAATAATGGAGATACCACTGGAATGAATCGATTTGTGGTGAAACTTGGCTGTTTTAAATGCTGGTGTGGAGATCTTAGGTCTTATGTTCTATATTTCCTGATTGTTAACAGAAAGTAACAATACTAAAGTAACATCTGATGTTCTTGGGGGGCTGAGAGCCAGAAACGTTCTGGAAAGCTTGCGATCTACTGCTGGTTTTGGACTTTTCACAAGATCTGTTGGCAATAACCTCAATTCCCCCACCTTTCTAGAAGATCAGATTTTCTCAGTGAATATGTAAAGCTACAGTGCGTAGCATTGTGCTCCAAAATGAAATCAGATCATGTCCTCTATAGGTGGAAGTTACGGTGGGATTTGTTTGTGTTGGAGTTATCGTGTATGAAAGTAATGTGTCGACATACGTACATAGGACAATCAAGAGGCAAATTCAAATGGTAAGGTATTTCTATAGCCAAGGGTTTTATAAGTGCAGGTTCTTCTGTTACAGGTTAAAGAAATAGTGCTTTTATAACAAGTGTGAACCTCTTTCAGAGTGCACCTCTGTTGCTTCTTAAAACATCCCACAACTTGTATCAAGGCGGAAGAAATGAGTGAATTCAGTGAAAGGTTCAGTGAGCTGGTTTCCGACAGACGTTGATCTTCAGCTCTTTCACTCCGGCTTTGTGAGCTTTCGAACACACCTCTGCTTTCAGAGTCTGTCTTCTCCAACAGAAAACATGTCCTTATCTCTCATCTGTCAAGTCACATTTCTCCGTCTCACTGTATGTCAGCGAGACCAAGCCGCGGCATGCTCAGCCCCTAGCTCTTAGAAAAAGAAAAAACTGCGTCCATAAGAAGCAAATCAGCCATTTACAAACTAAATGCCTGTGTTCAGACAGATTAAACTTCTGATAACAGACACAATATTACAGGAGAGGAAAGCAGTTGCCACTTTGGATACAACACCTCCATTTAGCTTGTTTTGACGCTGTTTCATCCTCCGTTACAATAAAGGAAGGGTGGATGATCATCGTATCTTCTGCATACGGAGAAAAAAAACACTCCTGAAGAATAAAGTACCAGAAGATTGGTATTTTTAAATGCATGGGAGCGTGTGAAAAGCTGGCATGCCGCCACCAATTCCTCTCAATGCAGCACATACCAATACACATCAACGAGTGCGGCGAGGTTAAAAGTGAGGATTCAAACTTGAGAAAGTTTCTGAGTATTGAAGAGACATTCAACCCTATCAGTGCGACAGAGAGCTCTGAGGGGGATGTCAGAAGCTGGGCTGGTATCACCTGCCACCTGGAGAAAAACCCTCAGTAGATTTTCATTACTGATTAGACGGAGGAGAGTGCAGACGGATTCAAAAGACTTCCCGTATTTGTTGTTTTACAATATCTGTGGAGAATCTGGGTTTGACAGGCTTATGAGGGTGCGAAACCTGTTTTGTACATGCTCTTTGAGTCTGATCCTGCCCTTGCTGCAAACCAGAGTGACAAATGTACGATAAAACACGAGAGCGTTTCATGATTTGGAGACTCTGGGATGTGAAGACACATGTCTGCAGGTGCAACATCACAGGATAAAAAGCTGCCCTCTGAGCCTGCAAATCCCCTAAGATGGGAGTCACCTGACTGGGATATTATCATTAATAAAACCGCTGGAGAAAAACAACTCCCTGGATATAAAAAGTTGCCTTTTTATCTAGACGGTTATAGTGAATTTTCATCTCAAAACGCATCTTTCTACGATCTGCGGGCCCACTTTGTTTCCAAAGACAGACTAGCCATACTGGACTGATTATAGAGACAACTGTCTGGGAGTCATGCAACACCGCACCACACGGTCCCAGAGGATAATTAGTCTGGTCAATTGAGGAGCAGAACAGCAGTGAAAACGATTTGGAAGCACACGATGGAAAGTGTAATAATTTCTGTTTGGTTATTTTGGGTTTAAAATTACAATTCTGAGGGCGAATCCGTCAAAGTAGAAAGAAGAAGCGAAAGGAAGATGAGAAGTTAATTTGTATTTATGTGATTACTGTTGTGTAAATGGCTTTCCTCTCTGGACTTCTCTGATGTCAAGGGTTTGAGATTATTCTCAGTTCGACCGAGTTCAGAGCCTGTCCAACATTAGAGGAGATAAACCCCAGCTGGTGTTCAAATTTAGGGATAAGCGGACGTCCTGTCTGTCATAATTTTCCCCCCAAAATACAGCAACTTAATAATTCACTGTTATCTGCACGACGAAAATGTGTTGTTCAGAAAGTGTTTAAGATAATTGTTAACTGCTGCCTTTCAGCGCACCAGCGGTTCTTTATGGTCTCATAATGATTACTAGGAACTCTATTCATGCAAGTATGAAATTACAGAAAATGTGTATATGTGTGTGGCTGCTCTGAGGCAATACGACAGAATGAGAACCACAAACTGGCAGAAAATTACTGCCCTATCTTCCACCGGGCTTTGGCGGGCCCAGAACATTTCTCAGCTGAATTCGCAGTGCTGCTGATAATGTCACGATTAAAGGCAGATAAGTTAATCCACCGAGCCTCTGATTCTTGACATTTCTCGATACGAAGCACAGGCCGCCTGAGGGGAGAATCACATTTGTTTAAGGCTTCAGACGAACACACAGCTCAGACTCTCTCATATCTTCAAACATATACAGACTTTGAAAACGTCCTAATGAAGATGTCACACTCTCTTCTCTCACTGCTGATCTCTCCGGAGAAGCTAATTAGAAACCACGACCTGATCTCACATTAACATTTTGCATTCGAGCTGCTGACTGTGACTCTTATCTTGATGGAGGTTTGATTTGTTTTCCATTTTAATAAAGGTGCGTTGTATCTGATGGGAGCCCTGGAAATGGAAGCGGACGCGGAAACGCGGAGTTCACTTTTGCACAACAATAACAACAACACGAGTGGCCTGCCATTGTGTATTCAATCATCAAAACCACAATACAAACAAACATCCGCGCACTTCATTAGCATTTCCGAAATCAGGCGCTTTATATAGAAGCGGATGATAAACAGGAAACACATTAATTGTGAATACAGTAAATAATACAGAAAATCTTTTCTGCGATCAAGCGACGGATTTATCCGCAGCTGAGTTGCCACCTGTTGACAGTTCCTGCAGTACAGTCTGACTAATATTAAAAAAGAAAACCGAGAGGAAATGCAAAGATACATTTTCCATCATCTGTGGAATGTCTGCCTGTTATTAAAACACTCAGGAATCAGGAAAAGTCGTCATCAGTGACCGAATGCAGACATTCACCGCATTCCTTTTATCAAACACTTCCTGTAAACAGCCAAGTGTTTCCTGTGTTGACGCACATGTGGCTGCATTGCTGCCCTCTCTGACTGTCATGTTGCCAGGGCTCGCTCCACATCCCTGGATGTAAAAAAAACGGCAATCCTCTACAAGCTTACACTCACGTCATGGCACAAAGTCCACTGATACACTCTGAGGAAACACCATCTGTTACATTTTCATTGCAGGCTTTGCTTCAAGCTAAGACAATTAAAGCTAATAGAGTGCAAATGTTTGAGCCCGTACTGCCAACTTTACAATGTCTCACACATCTTATCCTTATATATACACAGGACATTTTAATGACTGCTAAATCCAGTCATAAATTATCACGTTTAGCAGCTGGATTCAGCACATTCTGGATATGTTTCAGTTATGATGCCCACAATAACTGTTCATTTGAAATAACTCTGCAGGCAGTTATCCCGCTTCACTTTGAAATTATCCCTGAATGTTGTATTAAATTGAATTCTGAATTACTCGTAACTACTCCTAACTACTAAGTGGGCTGGAAATGGCTCTATAATCCCCTCTATCTCTCATTATGTACAATCACAAAGAATTGGTCATGCTTTGTGTAACTGATCAGTGAGCACCTTTGAGAAACTGCTGTGAACAAATTCTTTTAAAGGCACTTGGACGAATTATCTCTCAGCTAAAAAAAGGACAGGCTTGGATAAGCATCTTTAGCCCCCGGGGGGCTTGGCCACCCCTGAGGTGAGAGGATTGCTTCACATGAAGTGAAGGCTTCAAGTGCTGCATGTAAAAATGGAAGGTGCTCTTGTTGTTGGATCTCAAGTGGGTGGCACAGACATGTTGCCCCCTGGGACCCGGGGCCTTAGGGAGACAATGGGCGGGCTGTGTGAAGCCGGAGCTGCAGAGTCGAGGGTCACAGGGCCCCTCTTCTCAGGTCCACACCACTAAAGTGACTGTTTAGTGACAACACATAGAAAAGGGAAGACTATGGTGGGGGATGGTGGGGTTGTGTCTGGAGGTTGTGACCAAAAGCGGTCCATCCATCATGTGTCACTTCAGCCTTTTGGGGACTCAGATCTATTAGCCCAAAGTGATTAAAGCTATACCAACAATCATAAAAACATTAATTTAATTGATAGGTTAGGGTATTTCAAGTATTTTACCATTATGGTGGTGCTTTTCTGAGGGTTGTTGGACCAGGTCAGAAGAGTCATTGCACAAGAGCGAGGTCTAAAATGTAACCGGGTGGAGTTCAGTGTTTCTTTTACATATTCTGTTTAGTTCAAAACATAGAAAATTTATGGTCAGTCCCCAACGATTCTCTTCTCAAGAGGGGATGTAGAAACTTGACGCATTGATGTCGCTCTGTGGCCAAACGCGATAAGAAAACTTGTTGTACTTCTAGTGCCTGCTTACAGTTCTCACAATTCACAGCAATAAATGCAACCTTTCCTGTTGATCATATGATAAACAAATTTAAAGAAAAAGAATTGATTTATTGCATAACGATGCAGGGTGGTGGCTTTATTGCAGCTTTTGTTTGCAGAAAGAATATAATCAGTGTAACAAAATAAAACAAATGACTTCAGGGGCAGCGGAACAAATAGTGCGAGCGATGTGATCAGGCAGAGTCTGATAAGTTTTTTCCTGCGGTTACTCCCAGTGTCACGGACACTAACTTCAAACAGTGCGAATGATTCAAGCCATACCTTCAGCGCCACTGAGGGTAAAGAATAGTGTGAGGAAGAAAGGTCCGTACAGCTGGCGTGGATACAAAAGCAGGAAAGCATGAACCTCATCTCACACCTTCCCTTCTTTCATCTACTTCCACTAATAAGCTGGTATTTTGATTCCTGGATTCCTGGCAACCTGCCCCGTTTGCAATTCAAAGAGTTTTCAACAAGAGCATCTGTTTGGGTATTATCATAAACCTGCATGCACCCCCACCCATCAACTCCAAACTCCCCCCTTTTCCTCCCTCCCTTTGCTACCGCTTTCCTTCTCCTTTCCTCAGCCGTGTGCACTTGCATGTTTGTGGAAAAGGGGTGGAGTGGGTGGGCGATGGTGGGGTTAGGGGGGTTTTTCCTTGACCCACAGAGTCAATGATACATAAGCCACATGACCAACTAGACTCAAACACACACACGGAGGGACACACACGCGGACAGACAGACCTGCAAGCTGACTTCCAGCACATTCACAGCTCCACTGAACTTGGCTCATGCTGCCGTTTTTCTGACAGAAGAAAAGAAGAAACACACACACACACACACACACACCTCCGTGGGAGAGCTCAGATAAAGACGTGCCTTCAGTCTTGGAGTGGCGCTGTCACACACTTATATACAAATACGCATTTAGACAAATACACAGGCACAGTCAGGGAGCCACCACACACAGATTCCCACAAATTGACACACTCACTTCTCACTCACACACACGCACACACACACACACACACACAGGGGAGCAAACAGCAAACAGTCTCTCTCTCTTTCTTGCTCGCTCAGCTGCTCACTCTCTCTCTCTCTCTCTCTCTCTCTCTCTCTCTCTCTCTCTCTCCCCCTCTACCTCCCATCCACACACACACACACACACACACACACACACACTTACACTCACACTCACACACACACGCACACACATACATACACACACACACACACACACACACACACACACACACCACTACAGTATATCAGCGAGTGACTAGCGGAGAGCCAGAGGGGAGTGCAGAAATGAATGTGAAGATCCTGACGCTGGTGATTGTGCTCTTGGTGTCTCTGCTGTGTTCTGCCAGTGCTGGTGAGTACAGGAGCGGCCAGCCTCGTCGCCGGTCGTTTCCCTCTGCTTTCTATTTATCTCTGTTTGCCTTGTGCTTGTGCAGGCATCTGTAGTTGATCAGTTACCCAGCATGGTTAGCCTTGTGTGGGCTCTAAAAGGCAGGAATATCAGCACCTGGCTGTATACAGTACTGCACTGCAGTGGTTATACTGTCTGCTATTGTACTGCCATGGCTTTTTATGGTAAACTTGGATGTGGTTTCTAGCTTAGATTGATCATTTTCCTCCCTGCCTCACCTTGAAGCAAGCTTGTAAGACTTGGAGATGAAATATTAAGACGTTTATGTTGATGGACATTCATGTGTGGAGCTATGCCTGAGTGGTAGATAATGCTGGATGTGAGGGTGAATGTTGTGGCTGTTATGAAATGTAAGATATGCATGGCACATGTTCTGTAAGGTGGAGTGAATCAGATTCATTTATGGCTTGATGTTTATACCATCTGACCCAGGGGCTATATGATTATTACATGACTGTGATTGTGCAGCAGGGCAACACAGCACCTATATATGCGTGCGCGCCTCCTGTGGTGATGATAATGAGGACTGTAATTGTTGTACGCATCGATGAGGGAAACACAGATCCCAGATGTATGGATCGTCTCCTGAGGGGCTCAGTCTTGATGCCTTGTCACAGTAAATTTCCGTAAAGTGCTGCTGCGTCTCTGGAGCCATTGTTGGACTAGATATCAATTCCAGTGTGGATTTAAAATGTCTAATATTTGGAACAAAAACATTGACTTGGGACAATTACACAGGGGCAGGGCATATTCTCTCTGATGGCTCAAGGGAGTAAATGGCTTCAGAGAAATGTGGCTGAGGGGGGGTTTAGTTTGAAGACCGATGGGCAGTCTGCAGATGTGATGCAGGTAACATTGTGGTGTGAAAAAACAACAGTTAGGCCTGTGTAAATGTCTGGACCATACTTGGGGATTATCACCTACCCACCAACTACAGTGTCTTAGAAGACACACAGACACACTGTTTATTTTTACATGTGGAAGATGCTGTATAGGTTCAACAGACTATAAGATGTAGCATAGACTGTAGTGATTATAAGATGCTATAAGATATAGGCACAGGAATACATACTGTACTGTCTATGCTGTAAAGGCTACAGTATATGTAGCTAGGTGCCGTATAGACTATGGTTGTAAGATGCTGTGTAGACTTTATGCCTGCTGGATGCTGTCCACTCTGTGTATCGATACATGGCCACAGCACTCACCGTTCCCATGCTTTCCAGCACATTTGTTACAGCGACATGCTATTTTTGTCTGAGGCTCTCAGCACATGAGTAAATGGGAAGCAATTATCTAGCATCATGGTCAGTGTCGTTTTTCACGCCCTGCGTGTGGCTAAGCATGTTCCACGCCTGAGAGCCCACCGTGCTACACCAGCGACGGGGAAAACAAGGCTGCTGTGCCTCAGGCTTTCATGGGAGCTTATCCTTCTCAACGTTGTTCAAGTCATGCCGCTTATGTGCCTCTCTGTTCCCTGGCTGCTACTGTAGTATCAGAGCTCCATTGACATAGAGGAAGAGAGAGAAAGGGAGTGAAACAGAGGAGGGGATGCAAGTGTGTTGCGGCGCTGATGGGTGTGGGGAGGGATGCTAGCTGGAGTGTGTCTGCGTAGCACAAGCCTCTGCTACAGTATGCGCTGTCGCGGGAAGGTGTCGGAAGAGGCTCTGCATGTAGGCAGTGGGTGTGAAGCCTTTCATCTTGAGACAAATGCTTTTTCAGTTCAGTGGGCTTTCTCTCTCTCAGGCATCTGTGTGTGGACATGTGTGTCTGAGAAAGAAAAGAGAAGATGCAAAGAGACAGAGCCAGCATGTGTGTGTGCACTTGCAGGAAGCAATGAATACAGAACTGAATCTGACTTCTATAGGGTGAGGAAGTGTGCATGATTGTATTTGTGGATGTATTTGCACATGAGAAAGAAGTCCTAGTGCAACAGGCAATTCAACTCAACAACCAAATGCTACTTACAATATTCATTCAGTACACTAAATGAGCTGCTGTGGCCTTCTTTATGTAATATTAGCATCCTTTAGCAGCACACTTCAATTACCCTTCCTTGAAAAGCACTCTGGCTCAAGAGTGGGCTCCAGCTTTAGACATGTATCCATAATTCATCCAAAGGCCGATCCCTCTTCCTCCCTGTGTAACTCTGGTTTAGAAACAATCTCAAAACATTCTTGCGTCTACCACGGCCTCTTAAAAGATATCAAAGCGTAATTCTTCTCCGCCATGGAAACACCCTGCCAATCTGCACCTTGGGATGCACAGGATAAAAACAATAGCAGCTGGTTCAGACACAGAGAGAGAGAGAGAGAGAGAGAGAAAGAGAGAGAGAGAGAGAGAGAGAGAGAGAGAGAGAGAGAGAGAGAGAGAGAGAGAGAGAGAGAGAGAGAGAGAGGGTGTTATTGTGAGGCCTGGGTTGAACAGGTGAGCCAGTTGTGAGCAGGGCACGAGGCCCAGATCAGAGCCATTATCTGGCAGAGAAATCTTCTGCTTGGGAAGGGGGCCGATTTTATGAGAGCTGTCAGCAGTGCTATTATTCCATATTAAACTTTGATGTACTGTTGGGGCTGGCTGCTCTGTGGCACCATCATGCATGCATACTGTACTGTAGCCCGCCTCGCTCACATGTTAAACCAAGTGTTACGGGTCAGAGTAAAGCCAAAAAGTGGAGGACTACAGTACATGCAGCCACTCATTAAGGCACCAAGAGTAATAAAACGCAGCCTAGTTAGGTGTGATTATTTTGTTAACAACATATATAGATCTAAACTGACCGTAACCAGGAAGCTTTAAATCATGATCCTAATGTAAAGAAGGTGTTTGTGCCTGTGGACGTGATTATGGTGGTCATGGAGAGAACAAAAGCAGCTAAACTTTTCCAGATGTCAAGGCATAACATAAAAACAGTGGGCAAACATTTGTGTCAAAGGGGGAGCAGTGGAAAGGTTATTACAGGATTATGGAGAATCACAGAGCCTTTTTTTGTTGTTGTTGAGGCACAGGAGCTTCTGAGCACCAGCTGGGTTTATGTCTCTCTCTCTCTCTCTCTCTCACACACACACACACACACACACACACACACACACACACACTAACACAGGGTCAGATGAAATCCATTTCATGAGGAACCTGGATTTCCTCTTCATGCAGCATTACGAGGAAATAGAGCCAGCAGCCTGCAGCATCAGTGTAGTTTAACTGCTGCAGACAACACACACACATACACACACACACACACACACACACACACACACACACACTAAACACTCCACGAGTTGTGTTTGGGATGTGAGTAAAGAGGGACTCGTTATCCTCTTGTTGCTTTGTCTCTTGTTTAGACTTTTCAAATAGTAGCATTAAAACGATGTTGTGATTATCCACACAGCACATATCCATGCTGTCGAGGTTTACGGGTGGGCGTTTTGAGTATTTAATGTGTGATGATATAAATTTGTCATCTTGCTTTACTATGCATACTGTGGTAGCTAACCCTTTCATATTTCTGGATATATGACGACAGCAATGTCAACAAACTACTATACATCTAAATTATATCCGATATTAACATGAATACATTACAATCAATTTCGACAATTTAAAAGGAGCCATACACAGTTTATGTGTATCTGGTGTCAATTGTTAACAAACCACCCGCAAAAGTAGCAAAAAGGCTGTTTAAATGGTGCGATTACAAGGTAGGCAGTGAGGGTCGCCATCTTGGAATAATGTTTGAATGCTCCCAAGTCGGAATAACAGGCGCTATTCCAGGTCTTCCCATTCTGCTGGCATTGGATCATTGTGTTCAGTGTTGCAAACCAATAAGCATGACATTTTGTGACATTTTATTTAAGTTGTTGGATCAGCCAAAATCAGACATTCATGTGCAGTTATTTTTATCTATAAACACTTTTTCAATCAAAATATTTCTTTATGATATAAAATTCTATAGACAGCGATAGAAGATTTTCCTCACAGCGCCCACCCAAAAGGTTCTTAATATACAACTCATTTGTGCGTTAGGGCTCGGCAATATGATGATATACATCATCCAAACTGCATAAAATGTCAATCAGTTCTATATCATTGTTATCGCAATATCAAAAAAGTAGCTGCAAAATAGCGTTAGGACAATATTTCCGTAATTTGGAAGGTGTTCTGATCCTTGCATGTGATGTCAATTTTGCGCTAAAGTTCTAATAAAATGAGAAAATACTCAGTACTTTTCGTCTGTCAGGTATTTAATTCATTTTGTTTTTATTTAATTAAGTATATATAAATTAGGCTTGACAATGTGGTTATTTGATACAGACTTTTACCGAATGCAAACCTGCTAAATTGTGATATATTGAGGTGATTTTTTTTAAGTCTCTCTGTGATAAACCACTTCACATCTGTATAATATCACCCAACATGAGCTTGGTGAATGGCACTCGCAATTGCTCTGGAGTGGGTGGGAGTTGAGGAAGAGATTTAGTGAAAAATCATAACTCATTTGGTAGGGATATAAGGCTAACCTTTGGGCTAACACTCCCCAGAGAGCTCCGCTGCTGAAGACTTTGGCATATGTGACTGCTGGGCTGCTGTAATGTAATTCAGAACCCTTTGAATGAATAAATCTACTCACTTAGATCTTCCCTTGAGAGCAAATTCAGTGAAGGAGAAAAAAAGCAAAAGGGGGAGTAAAAGACAGGCCAAGGGACAGAAAAATAAAAGGGCGGTCAGGAAGAGAGGCTATCTGGGGGCTGAGTGGTTGTGTAAGCTTTCCATGGAGGAGGAAGTCACAACTACATCTGAAAACTCACAGCTGGTGATCCAGTCTTTACTAATTCAGATGTACAATAATGACAGTTCTTGGCTGTAAAGATAAAGTGTGATTCTTTATATGCAAGTACGTAGCAGTCCAGACCCCCCTTTGAGTTTTGAGGAACCTGGAGGTTTGGTCGAGGGGTGGTGGGGGCGAGGGGTCCTGTGTTAACCAGACCTCATGTGATCACCAGACCTTATCCTCAGGCCCTGGGCACTCCTTACAACTTAATTAGAGCCAGATATTTTCAAAAAATGCTCTGTTTTTCCACCAGTGACCAATATTAAAGTGATTTATGACTCTCTTTTTGAACATTAAGTGTTACATTTATAGCGGTAGTCCTGGCAGATCAGATTCCTGATCAAGATCTGAGTGGACATTTTTATTAACGGGCTGCCAGACCACAGAATAAATATTGCGGTCTTTAGGAATGCAGGTGCTTTAATTACTTTCATGCTCAATTTGTAGGAACCCAGAATGGAAAAATATTACTTCTGTGTATTGCTTTAGAGATGTAATTTGTGGTAGAAAATCATCTGTGCAGCAGCTAAAACGTTATGTAGGACCGTAGAAGTGAATCAAATAAATATGGTTTGGAGTATTGTCGCCATTTACGTCAAACCTCCATAGGCACCATCATGGATCAGAGAGATTTCATATAATGTATGGCTAAAAGCGCTGCACAGCTGGCTGTTGTTAGGCAGTTTTAAGTCAGACGAGGGATTTCATTGCTGTGAAGATGGCAGTGTGGATTGGGGCTATAGATGGTGTAGAGGGACTTAGTGGATTTTGGGTTCATTTAGTGATGCCCCCACTGGGATCTGCCTAAAATCCAAGCCTTAGGCAACAGGATGTGCACATCACTTTATTCTCAGAGAATTATGGGATGTTGTGGTGCACCTCATGTGGTTTCAAACTGTCATGCACCTTATGTTCTCGCATGTAATTGAAATGCTTGAAAATGTAAGATCTCCTCCATCTTCCACAGAACTGGGGCCCTTCTGTGACAACACAGAAATCATTCATTTATGAAATCATGCATTATTCATCACAATCGCTCTGTCTTTGATCGCAAATGTTACTTTCCCTGGGAGCCTATTTCGCACATACAGGTCCACGCTTAAATCTTGGCCAATCAAATGCTCTGCCACCGACTGAATAGCGAGGATCTCCTCACAGACTGTATCCTGGATCAGGACAGGGCCCCTCGCTGTGTCCCCTCTGTCTCATACACTGTTAAGAAGAGGCTGTCCTGCTCTCAGGGCCCCTTGAACATGAACAGATGTTTGTGAAAACAGAAGAGAAAAACAATATATGGAATTCATAACCATGCATCCACATCAGCAGTTCATCCCCTCGGCTATGAATGAACACTACACTTTAGCTCACCTGTAGCTGTCATCAATTTTATTTCTTCACTAAATACGTCTGACAGAATTGCTTACTATGTTTCATTGCACAACCTCCAGCAAAAGGTGCTTCTTTCTGACATACCATATGCTCAGTTTATTAATCATACAAATCTGTTTTAGCAGAGATTGTTCATCAAAAGTAATCTAAATGTGCTTCAGGTTAAGGCAAAACAAGCGTACCATACAAAGGGCAGGAATTAATGGCAATTTAAAAAAAATCTCACTAATAAAAATGCATCTTATCCAAATTAAATATGTATCTCTATTATTAAAGACATTTTTTAGTAATCTCTGAGCATTTAATCTTTACCTTACTTAGCTACAGACTATAGGGAGGGCCATAATTCAACCATTAGGTCGAGGTTTTGCATTGATTTGGTCATTTTGTGTTAGTTTTGCTGTCAAAATGAATAACTACAATTAAAAGGTCATTACAAACTGATAACATTAGTTACTGAGCTTTTGTTTGACGTGTTTGAAGAGTTTTGTCTGATGCATTACATGACAATGATACAAAGCCTAATTCATCAAACATGAGTTTTGTTATAATACATGTTATTTAGCATATACAGTATTTGCCATATCGTAATATATGTAAATGTTTTACTTATATATAGTAATATCTTCTGTTGAGTTACTATCCAGTTAAGCTTGAAGTCTCAGAGCCATTGTTTTGTGTTTTTTAGTTTGGTTGAGAGGTAACAAAGTCTGATGCAATGTTGCTGCTATTTTCCTTTAATAGTACTGTGTATATACTATGGGGAGAACAATGGCCCCCTCAGGCATTAAAAGCTGCAGTAAACCCCGCACAGTGACGTTTCCCTCCCTCTTTCTGTCTCTCTCTTTCTCCCACATTAAAAATGGGAGAAGGCACGCAGGTTCACAGCATGGGGGGAGTGATGACACAGGAGAGGGAGGGGGTTGTGTTTCACATCTTATTAGCGTGCCCATGGAAACGGATGGTTGGAAGATCCTATTGCCCTTGACATGCAATCTCTAGAGATCAGGGCAACGGTTGGTACCTTTACCTGCTCACTGTACCTGCCATGCGCAAAGATTTAGCCCTCTGAACGGAAAAAGCCACACCAGCATCTCTCCTGCCCTCAGTGTTGACACTCCTCTAGGAAAGTTGTGAAAAGAAATCTCCCCTCTGAGTTATTTCATGTTTGCTTCTCTGACTGCTCATGTTCAGTAGGCTCCAACCTGCAGTAACCTTGTAGCCACAAATTCACCCCTTCAATTGGAGTGGGATTGTGAATAAACCAACAGGCAGTCAAGTGGTGAGGGGAGTCAGTGGCTTTATTAGCTGGCTCAATGCTGCTGCAGGCCCTTTGAACTCACAGCGCTCTGATCATAGCAGAGTACGCAGTCTCACACCTCATCATTTCATACGCTCTCTAATTCAGGAGCATATATAGCACCACACTTCACAGGCGGCTGGCTGACTCAAAGGGACATCTGCAGAAAGTCAGTAACTAGGGGGTTGTAGAGTTTGTTTTTAATTTGCTCTGAACCTTAAGTGAGAGTGGGGGGTTGTTTTCAGAGCAGGGTGGACAAGGGGTTAAGTTTAAAAGCTGCGGTAATGGGAACAACTTTTCATGCACTTTGGTTTCCTCACTGGAGTTTGTGTAGACAAAGCCAGGCTTCAACTCAGCCACAAGCCTAGCATTATCACAGCACAACAATGCTGCATATCAAACAGTTCCCGACAGAAATAAAAGAAAGTGGGACCAAAACAAACCACCCCCCCCTGAGAGGAACGCTCAGAGGCCGAGTGTGGTGGCCCACAGTCAGAGGGCTGATCAGGGATTCAGACTGTGTGCAGTGAAATCTGTAAATTGAGAACCTGGTCGATTTCAGCTGACAATGTCATTCTTTTTGTTCCAAACTGAGCGCCTTTCATGGTGGCTGCCATGGTAACGTGGTCTGAAAGTCGGCAAGCAATTGGTACCAGTTTCTGCCAAGGCCCAGACTTACTGGTAGGCATGCGATAAGCAGCATTTCCGACACTAAATGTTTGATTGTGAAAGCTGAACAACAAGGGACTGCATCCTTAGTTAGGCACCATTCCATATGTGCAGGATGAATGTGTGTGGATGTTATCAGACAGCGAGCAAATCCCCAGTACGATGCTGAAGCAGTGCTGGGGCGTATTCTAGGTTAAATGAAACCTTCATTTATCTTGTGCTTGTATCTGGCACAATTAACACATCTCATCCATGGCTAAATAATCCTGATCCCCTAATGTGCTTATGCAGTGGGAAGCATCTCTGCCTATGGCATGTCTCTGTCTGGCTGTGTGGGTTAGTATGCCTGTGGTAATGGCATGCTATAGAGGCATTCATCAGCTAAAAGCTACTTTTGGTGAATGAAGGAGGGAGGCCCAGGATGTAGACAGCAGGCCTGCTCCTCCAACGTCATGGTAATAACCATGGCTACACACACCAGGGTATTTATCCTTCCTCTCTCACACTAACACAAATATTGCACATTACCCATAAGGATCACACACACACACACACACACACACACACACACACACACACACACACACACACACACACACACACACACACACACACACACACACACACACACACACACACACACACACACACACACACACACACACACACACACACACACACACACACACACACACACACACACACATACACACACACACACACACACACACACACACATACACACACACATTGAGCTTCAA
This sequence comes from Echiichthys vipera, assembly GCF_963691815.1. Lineage (NCBI taxonomy): Eukaryota > Metazoa > Chordata > Actinopteri > Perciformes > Trachinidae > Echiichthys > Echiichthys vipera. Next base: position 9,543,042 of record NC_139831.1, read on the forward strand.
GACACAAATGATGCTGTTGTTTTTAAATTACTGTGGAAGTCCTTAAGGAAGGGAATTAAAAGCACATATTTACCCACACTGTTTAAAAAAATCAGGGCATTTTCTAAATTTTTAGGGCACTATAAGTAGTAGTAAGTAGTAATAAGTGCATAAAGTTGCTTTTAATATAGACCTACACAGACACATATACAGGCTATATCTTGGAGGCAACTTGTGAAAGACTTTTGTAATATTTCTTTATTTTGCCCTTAGCGCCCATTATTTTCTGATGTCCGTATAGCATGATAACATTTGCTTATTAGCACTGAAAACAAAGTAGAATTACGGATGATAGTAATAGCATTAGCTTAGCAGGTATTTCTAGGTATTTGTCATAAAGCAAAGTATTGGACAGATTAAACTTTTGATCCAATTTTGATGCTAAATCAAATGCAAAGGAATTACCAAAATTATTACAATTCATCCCGACGATGGATGTCATGGTAATCAATCCAATAGTTTATTCACAACAAAAGTCAACCGTGGTGGTGATACTAGAGGAATAGTCAGGGCATCACCACTCAGTAGAATTCATCCTCTGGGGAACATGAATCTGTGAGCAGAATGACATGTCAATCCATACAAAAGTTTAGTCTGGATCAAAGTGATGAACTGACCTGCCATCAGTGGGAAAAAAACTCAGCTGTGAAAGAAACTTATGATCTATCTTTGATCATTTATGAGGTTATTGATGCCAAAATATGAAGAAAAATCACACTTGACTCCTGTCATTTCCTCCCAGCTGTTTGTTTACACATCCAGATACATCTGTACAAACTGCAGTGAGCAAAATTTATGGTGCAATGGTGTCAGATAAGTGATGCAGGGACAGTAAAGAAACAACGGAGAGATTAAATGTTTTCGAGACGCTAAGCCAACCGAGAACACGGATCAATGAGATTGCACACAATTGATTCATAATCAGTGTGACTGAGAGTGATGAGCAAGACGAGTAAACAAACAGATATGATTCAAGAGGACGGCAAAATCAATTTGCGGTGACACAGAGAAAATTAAAGACTGCGAGGGTTACATTTTGGTGGCCATGCTTGACTGTGCATGTTTACATTTGATGCAACAGTTTCTAAACCACGAACACAGCACTCTGCTTACTTGCTGTTACAGTTAGACTCACAGGCTGCTATAGTTTAATCTCTTATGTCACAGTGGCAGAAAAAAACATTTAAGCTGTGGCTGCATTTACAAGTGCAGACATTTGTTGTGTGGTTGTTTTGGCTGTCGATGAACGCAAATCAGCTTTACAACTATTAATAAGCAGCTCAGGCCCATTTGCCATGCTGTCTGTGTTCCTGCATTGACACACAGCGCTGTGATATACAGTTCGCTTCAGCCAGCCATGAGGGTGGTTGATGAACTTGGCATTAAACCAGAGGACGGCCATTTCTCTTCTCTGACTGGATGGACAAGTGCTGGAAGATGTAAATCTCTCCAGGCTCCATTTATGGGTTCTTTCGAGCATCAACAGGAATAAAATGTCAGTATTCCACTTTCCGCTGGGCCATAATAAGACGGGAAGCCCACCATTTAAAAAAACACAACATAACAGATATCACCTACAAAGATGGTGGTGAAACTAGGGCAGGGAATCAGGGAGCATCCGACCAGCTATTCCTCATTAGTCTGGAGACTGGCCAGTTTGTGACACTGTGAACTAATATCTTCTCTGCTCGACCACTTCTACCTCTCCTCTTCCAACCTCTCCTTTTTAAAGGAGGCTGCAGCAGTAGTAGCAATAACTCGGCATTCCTGAAATTCCCTCTTTATTAAACTTTAATTAGGGAATTACCAAGTGGGAGAGGAAGTGTTGAGGTTTGATGGAAAGAGGGCAAACCCAGGGCTCCAAGGTCATCAGGAGTAGAGATAAGGAGCTTATTATTGTAAGACACATGTTATCCTGCCATTTTACCGTTTTACCAGCTGAACACAAACATGTGAATCTCTCATGGGAAAAGATCAAATGGGATACTATAAAGACTGGATCCAATTTCAGAGCAATAAAATAGCTTTGTTTATAAAGATGAGATATGCATTAACCAGCGATAAACCTGCTATGGAAACAATCAAAAGGTCTAGATGCAACAGATGCTGTCACATTCAATCTATACGAGTTCCTGTACAGATGGGTAGAGATGCAAAGCTAGCTGTTCCTGTATGTCATATCTGTCACACAGGGATGCTTTCCCTACAGGCTGCAAGAGTTAATCTATACTGCCAGTGTTATCATCGGGGCCCAGCTTATTTTTAGCAGCTTTCATTACACTTTTCTATCCTGTAGCCAGATTGGACGGGTTGAGATTTGTCAGGAGAATCATGAGATGTTCTCCCTTCGAACCACAGTGCTGAGCAGTAGGCTAGCTGACAGCTTGCTATGGCAGGAGACATCTAAATTGTCTCATTATGGACCTGGGTTATGACAGCCTGAGCCACCCTGCAAGAGGAACAGGCGATGAGTTGTGTGAGCCGAGCTACAATTACTTTACCATGTTGCATTGCAGTCAGGTGTGTATGTGTGTGTGTGTGTGTGTGTGTACGTGTGTGCATAAGGACTGAGTGCGACTCCGTGCATGTGTTTGCAGCACCAGCCATCGCTCCAACATCCTCTTCAGCTGGAGTTGTTGAACCCTGTAGTTACTGCAGGTATCAGTGTGAGACATTTAAGGTGTCAGTATGCTTTAACTTAAGGGCTTGTTGAATGGTCAAACAGGGACTGAAACCTCCACCGCTCCAGGGCTTGCATCTGACAGGTTATGTAACATTCCTGGAGCCGACAATTTCTTCATGCAGCAATCAGTCAAATGTGGAGGTGAGAAAGTAGGCAGGATTTTAACTTCGCTTCTTTTTCTTTCATTTTTCACCTAGTTACCTTTTCACGTGTACAACCGACCATTCAACACCATGAATGTCTTACAATGAGTGTGCGCATCCCTGTTTGAACAATATCAGGCTTTTCATTACGCTTTCAACTGTGGTCATTTGAAACACTTAAAACAACTTCGGCCTAAAGGCCCAGACACACCAAACCGACATCAAAGAACTAGTCGTAACAAATGCCGACTGTCTCAAAGGCCTGTGGCCTGTGTCTCGGACAAAAAGTTGCACCGAACCAAACACACAACAAAGCCTACAGCCAACGGTCAACTTGCGCAAATGTTCTGTGCCTGTGTGAGAGGAAACAGTCTGTATACAGTAGCTAGCAAATTATAACACAAACCATTACAAACCGTTTCTGCTTAAGAGCTTAATGGTTAAAAAAAATAATCTTAACTGATATAACAAGTTTGTTTTTGTCCTCACGTTTCTCTTCTTGTACACTGATTCACGTAAGCTGAACTGTCCCTCACAGACGGGCTCTGCCACCACTTCAACATGCTAAAGCGGCTGACGAGGGTCGACTTGTGCCAACGGTGCGAGACACACCACGCAAACTAAGGCGTTAGGCGCTCGCTGATGGTCGGACATTGAACGACAGCAGACAGACATCCTCTTTAGTTGTATGAAACAGCCTACAAACTAGCATGTTTAAGCATACTCACACCTCAGTAGCAAAGACCGTAGTTTTGTGTTTCTTTGTGTTTTGGCGTCTAAATGATGCCGGTGTTTCAGGGGTGGGAAGAAGCAGGGCCTCACTAATAATAGTCAAACACAGAGTGTATTCACATTCAACCCCCTAGATTTGAAAGAAATGAGCTGAAAGCCTTCAGATTGTGTCAACATCCCTCATTCACAGTGTATCTGGAACAATAACAAACGGATAATGCACAGATTAGTGCTCCTAGGGGCAAAGATGGGCTTTAGATGGGGAAATATGCATCAGAGACTTTCCCTGCTGCAAATGAATTAGCCCACTGTTCACCCACAAATATAGTGTGTAATGTGCTTGCAGAAGAAGATTAGTGTGGATGTGGAACTTGAGACGTCTGGCATTTCAGGGATATACATCGAAAACATTCAGCAAGCTGTCCAGCTCGGTCGAGCACTTCACTGTTACTTAAACGTGAAGGCTGGAAACACTTCTATTTTCTTCTTTTTCTATGGAGAGTTGTTCTTTTAAAAGGTCTTCAAAATGCCACAACTGAAGGTCAATAATTAAGAAAGGCTGCAGAGAGACGTTGCCTTCCTTTTAATAGTGTTTTGAATGCTGCTCTTGAAGCTGCCCTCCATTCAAACGAGTTGATCTTGGCTATTAGAGAAGCCTGAGTGTTTTGAGCGCAGTAGAAAGGTTTTATAAGCTTTTTAATGCTGTGCCTTGCTCATATAACAGCCTGCAGAATCACTATTCTGCCACAACTAAATACACTAACTGATGAACACAATGAGGATACCAGGGATCATCATGGTTTATGTAAGCAGCTCAACTGCGGTCCTCCGTATAGTTGCTTCTTTAACGAACTTCTGCAGTCGACCGGCTGACTTATCTTAAGCTGTGTCTCCACCCGAGCCCTCGTAAACCGGAGGAAGGTCATTCTCTTGGGAATTCTAAATATGGTGCCAGCGTCTCTGAGGAGAGGAGACAGGAATGTCATGACCCCATGTGAGTGATGTCAATCACCTTTTGACAGGATATACCCAATGGGGATTTGTAGTTTTTGTTGAGATAGGGGTTAGTTTGGGTCTCAAGAAGTCTTAGAAATACAGAAGGAATCAAAAGATGTAATATTAATTTTGAAAAATGGGAACACCTCAGGATCCCCCAGTTAGAGCTGGTTAATGTGGCCCGGGAAAGGGAAGTTTGGGGTCCCCTGCTAGAGCTGCAGCCCCCAGAACCCGACCCCAGATAAGCGGTTGAAGATGAGATGAGATGAGATGAGATGAGATGAGATGAGATGAGAAAGGAGCACCACTAAAGGGGTTCACCGCTGATTTTACCCATGAAGTTAAGTTACACCATCCTGTGAAATTAGTTGAATATCTTGTGGCTCTGGAGGGCGCTTTGGTTAACTGTACTTCTTCTTGAGTGTCGGATAAAAGAGGTGTGGTGTTTGGAAGAAGTGGTTATTTAGGGGAGGTGTTGTTGAGTTGCATTGTAAAAAATGTAGGATCCAGTGTTTGTGGCGTTTGACTCATACGATGGGCTAAAAGTCAGGATATCTTTTGTGGATCTGTCTCTTGTGATTCCTCCGAACTTTACAGAAGAAAACTGCTAAATTACTTGTTGACCTCTTTAATCACATCCACACAGCTCCATTACCTTCAATTCTTTATGAGATAAATTATGTTCATTTAATAATTCAATACATAAATAATGCATCACTATATAAGCAATAAGTACAATGACATGCCACGGAGATATTTAACCACTTTAACATGTCCAAATAAAAAATCATGCTCTGCTTTTACTCAAATGTTATTGGACTAAATAACTGGCTTTAGTGTGAAAGATCACCCACGTTAAATATCAGATTACAAGTAATAAAGATATTACTGCAAAAAATTCTTTAAAAAAATTCTCCAAGAGGATTTCAGTTTGCAATAAGTTGAAAGGTCATAGAGACACTTAAGATGGACCAAACCATTTGGAAAAGAGGGGCTTAAGGGGGATCAGGCTACACTTATTGAGAGATGACTGAGAACATCTGGGATCGCTCTCAAACACACATGTACTCACACACACCTACATTCACACACATTCTCACACAGACACGGCGCTATTAAACTCATCTCTAATCTTGGATCACACACTGCGACAGGATGCACATCCACAAGGTCTGCCGTGAGCAGTGTTTGTAATCTTGAGGGGAGAGTGACAGAGACATGAGACACAAGGGTTTGAGTTTCTCGCCTATCTGCTGTGCTTCGGTTCCACCGCGCTGACTTGATGAACTACAATGCTGGGTGGGCTTAAAGCGGCCCACACACACACTAACACTTATCTATACATGTCTCTTGTTTCCTCATCCATTACCACTGTGATCCCTCTTTGGATTTTGCGACACTTTTTCCGTAGGCACTGATGGACTTAGCTGATAATCAAAATGTGATACTCTGGGCGAGAAGAGGTTGTGAAATACCATTAACTGGAGAGTTCATCTAATTGGTCTCTCCTCTATATGTGTGTCCTCTAGGTCCCATGGCCTCCACGGAGCATGGCAGAGAGCTAGAAGAGGCGGCTACGGTGAGAAAAATGGTCCAGCAAAACCCTGCGAGGGGCGGTCAAACCCACAGACCAGCCGGCTGGAAGAGGAGACGCCCCCGGCCACGTCTTTCCCATAAGGGGCCCATGCCGTTCTAAAGCAAGGTGAGTTTATAGCAGTCAGGGGTGAAAAGACGCTCGTTAGGTTTCGTTTAGTTTGGGAAAGTGATAAAACAGTCAGTAAAAGTGGATTCTTGTGAAAAAAGTCTATCTTTGCTGCATCAGATCAACTTTCTGTCCAACTTTCTGTCGAGTCAGAGCTACTTGTTCCTCGAGAGAATATGAGCCAAAGCCCTTGCCAATGTATTAAATCATATCTGCTGACTAGTGAGGAAACACAATTTCATAGAGGAATATGATGTTGAGTCCTAAAATACTTTGTTGGCAGATTCAGTTTGGATGTTTTCAGTGACGAATGGGGAGCTCAAACTCTTACACGAACTCTGGAAAGTCTGCAGCCAGCCAAACACAAGGATGTTATTGTTGGCAATAGAAATAAGTGCACGTCTTACCGCATTATTGGACTTTAGCCTACCAGCTTGCATACCTTCGTAGTACAACACTGGTTGTTATTAAGGCTACGTCATTTATTTCCTCATACGGGAGACAGTTATACTTAGAAACTTAACCTCTGAGTCAATTCAGCCAGCATAAATCTTTTCTCTCCAGCTGATTAAGTCAATTAAAACTTGTGTTTCTAAAGATAATACCTTGAGGAGTTGGGTTTCCTAGCGGCACCACTTTTTACGTGAAGGAATGTTTAACTTGCTATCAAGTAAAACAAGCGTTTGTGTGAAAACTCCTTTCATCCAAAATCAGAGATAATATTTTACTTATCACCTTTTTCACAGTTAGGTTTTCCTTTCTGAACCAAAACAAACTCTCTATGTTTCTATAAAAACAGATTAAACTTCACTGAGAAATAAAAACATACTCAAACTAATTATAGAAGATGATTAAATTTACAGTACATACAGATTAAATCTTCACTTGCTAATGTTAGCACGTCTCTGTGAATGAAAGGCAACAGCAGTGCAATTATGTCCCTGCATTAAGGAGCGCAAGATCCATTCACATGTCTCTCCCAGACACTGTGAGAGACAGGGGAACTCGACAAGACACAATATCCCTGCAGGAGGTGCCAACCATACAACACTGACCTGCAGAGGGTCGCCATAAATTAAAGCCATAGTGAGAGGAGCCTGCGACCAGAGAGTGTCAAGGCATGGTTAATCAGTTTTAAGGAAAAGGGATCAAAGCTATAGAAGTTTGGAAGCTCTTTTCTCTAAAGCAGCCGCAGAGGTTTTACAATCTATAGCGAATTTTTGATCATTATTGTTTTTTGTACTTTTCAAAAGGTTAGACTTCTTTTGAACTCACTCCTGCTTTCAATGCGGGACTCTAGAGGCTCAGCACAAAGGTGAAAACAATGAGTAAGGACAGAGCCAGGGGCAGTCTGCACTTGAAGGATAACATGGGTCCTCCAACTTTCCTCGGTCTGCCAATAAAATGTGAGAATCCTCTCTGCGAGTCGAGTGGTCAGAGCTCTCAGTGTTCAGTGCCAGAATGCTGTCCACAAAGTGCAGAGAGCTCCAGGAAGTTGTTGAATCTCTGCAAAAGTGAACGGCTCAGTGAGTCACAATGCTGTCTCTGCAAACACCTCTTAAACCACAACACGCTGAAGATTTTCTTTCTTTTGTGCGTCCACTTCCCACTCTAGTATCCGCTCATTCTAGCGAAGTTCATAGTTCACCTCATTCAAGGGTTTCTTCGCATACCATGCCAATTTACCCCAACCTGACCCCACTGGGAAATCAGGCTGTCCGTTAGCAGTGATAATGCTACCAGCCTTCAATGAGTAAATGATCCAAGCAAGGAGTTAAACTTCTTCACAGTTCAGTTTGTTCTTTATGTCACAGTATGATGTATTCTGACTGAAGGAATCAATTCTTATCTGGCATCAATCCATCCAACAGACTTCTAACAGCTTTAAGGCTTAGTTCTTCCTCATGTGTCCTGCTTTCTTCTTCAGTTTAAGCTGATGATGGGAAAAACACCTCTGGAAGCAGCTGGAGATGCATTTTGTTTGATCAAAGCTAGAGTTCAATGGAGGCATGCAGCTGAGCGCTGGTGAGACTCGTAGGCAGACAGACTGTATGTGGATATGTCATTAATGGCCTAATTTAATTACTGTTAGAGAACAAGAACAGTGATTGACTTGACAGTGTCCGTCCACCAACTCTACGCTATTGAACATCTCCCCATTACAATTGAAAGCAGCTCATCTTTTATTCCCTGAGACACATGAGGCCAAGTTTGACTTTACATCATGACACATCCCAGATGTGAGCTACTGAGTAGAAATATGACGACTCGGGTCATCCTCTTTGAGCACCTGAGTAGACTCAGATCCAAAACGTGCCATTAAGACTCTTGAATCTAAGCCATGCCAGTGACGGTCTGAGAGACGACAGGATATTACAGATTTAAAAACTGCAGCCAATATATGGAAACCCCTCGAGACCTTGTGTGTGAGTAAGCTCAGTGAATGAGTCTTTTATCAAAACAATGTAGAGCCAGTCTGCAACTCTTCCCATACACTCAGTCTGTGATGCAGTGTGACTTCAAGGGGCTGCTGCACATACTGAGATCATACCGCGGACCCAAAAGCACAAAGGAGGACAACAAACAACAACTCAATGGAGATTATACGGCTATATCAGTTCTCAGGGCATTACATGACCACAGAAATATGCCATTTTGAAACAAGAGCAGACTCTTATCAATGAATGAGCCTTGTTGTCATACAACAAAGCTTACTGCTCTACTCATCTGAAATCTTGGAAAAATATCACAGAACAGGAGAAGATAAAAGGGGGAGGGAAGATAAGAGATTTCCTCATTGTTAAGGCGTGATCCAATGCCCCAACCGCTGTATAATGTTGTGTTTGTGTTTTTCTATGGCGAGATATACGATTGTTTTTCTTACTTCCTGCCACACTTTTCTATCAAAGACTGTGAAATCAGGTTGGAACATGTTCGGGATAACCTTTTCTTCACTGTGTTCTAGTTGGTGCAAGATAACACATGACACAATGAAAGCCCTGGTAGAAACCTCCCTGAGGGGGCATCCTTATTGGAGAGGAAATTTAAATGTCTGCAGGATTCATGAAATGATTTTTAGGAAAAGAAAACATATACTGATGCCACTTTTTCTGTTTATTTCCTGTTTTGCAGGCACTGCTTTGAGCGCCCTCCCCCAGGTTCTGATTTCTATGCTCTTCCTTTGCCTTGGGGGGCCTTGCATCGAAGGGCCTACGCTTGCCCAGCCTGAAGAGTGATGTCCATAGCACCTGCTGGTTCTTCAAGCAACTCTGTCCACAAAAAAAAACAGGACAAGCCGCTCACCCTCAGCTCTAGGAGGAATTGGGGGCAGGGAAGGGGGGTGGGGGGTATGGAGCTCGAGCTATCAGACTCTGTTTCTCTGTCTCTCTCTTTCTCTTTCTCTCACTCCCTCACTATTTATCTCTGTCTTCTCCCAAGTGTTTTTTTTTTTTTTCCAATTTTCCTATAATTTGCTAAATAGAGCCCAATCATAGAAATCTCCCTGAGTGTCTCACACACTTTGCATGACATGTGGTGGAGAGGGAGCCCGGTCAAAACAATCTGAGTCTTAAAGCATCTGTCACTGCTCCACAGTGTGGTATTCCCATCTCTCAGACCCAAGGTTACTGCAGCCGCTGATTTCATTGCTGTGTAGCTACTTAGAGGCTTTACTAGCGGGAGAGGTCGCTAATTATGTGGAGGGGCAGTGTCAGTTCTAATAGTTGACAGTTGCCAATATTAAGTTCACTTATGATACTCTGGATGTCTGCTGCGAAAAGGAATTCAAAGTGTTTAAAATGGAAGTAAAACATTCAAACGACATTAAATCCATCGCTTAATTATCATTATAAATGGTGCTTTGTACCTCCTAATGACAGTACGTCCACATGCAAAGTACAGTTGGACTGAAAAGAAAGCACATATTGTCAAAACAATCTATTTAAGTGGCAGAATAATTCCGTCATTTAAGAGATTCTTTAATCCAAAGCTATTTTGGTGTTTCTGAACTCACTAACACCTTGGGGGGGTTTACTGACGCACTCAAGGTTACTGTAACATGTCCCACCTTGGATGAGTCCTTTGACCCCCCAATCCCAATCCCAATCCTGTCCCCAATCCCCAGCCTTCTCACCACACTGCTGCCCTGCGCAGCTGCTCTACACGACTGTTAACTGGCAGGGGCAGTCTGCTCCACCGACAGGCTGCCTGGCCTTTTAATGAAGTGCCAAATAATAACCTTCTCCACAATGCTGCCAGGAACGAAGGAATGAAAGGTTAGGGAGAAACACATTACCTCTTGTTTGAAGTCTTGATACACTGACACATTATGCATTTTAAATTTCTGCAAACAGAAATCCCACGTGAGGCAATGTTAGCGAGGAGTTAAATTAGACCAAAAAAAGCAAAACGCAAATATCAGCTCAGATAATATGCCACCATTATCAGCCTACCACTAGTGGCTGTTTAAACATTCAGCATAAGGCTGGTTTGACCCTTTGACCGAAATCTTTCACTAACGAAATTCTATGCCTTTCCATCATACTGGAATATATTACTGTTTCTGTTTATTTCTGTGTTTAAGTAGTTTTATTTCGTTTTTCTCAGGGTGCTGTGATAGAGGCTTGTACTTGAGCAGTCTATTTTGTGCATTTATTTAACAAAACACATACATACAATACATTTAAAGCTTATATGAGCATATTTTCGTATATTTCCTTACTTTCCCTCTATGTATTCACCAATATAGCCATGTATGTTGGGTACAGTTGCCTTTCTAGTCCGCCCTACCACAGCACAGGTGGTCGTGGCTTTGATCATTACGCTCATTAAATCCCAGAGTTAATCTTTCTCAGATGGATCTCCCCAAGGCTGGCAGGGGCCACTTAGTCTGAGCTCATTGTTAAATTGGCTTAGACTGAAACCACACCCTTCCCCCCTTTACCAATCCCCAAACCCCTGCTGATTCAGTGTGTAACCATGTAAAATATTAGGACTGTAACCTGTAGAGACACCTTGCAATTGTTCGTTGTGTATTAGGCGTACAGAGCAACTTGCTAGTTGTTGTTTTTTTCACTTGAATTTTAGGTGAAACTCTGATTTCAATCCACTGCGATTCAATCAGCAAACACTCCTATTTCAAGTCAGTTTTGACCACATAAGCAACTGGCAGGTTAACCTAGATTTCCAACACCTTTTCCCTCTCGCCATGTCTCATGCAAATATTATAATAAAAAGCAGAGTCTTCTCAGTCCCAGCATGAGAAGCTTTTATTAAGAGAGCATCTAAAATCACAGCGGTAATCCACCCAGCCAAGATCACCTTGATTAAAAATGTATTAAATCCTAGGGCACTGTGAAGAGTAATAATTTCAGTTCCATCATTATTTTTTCATACCCTCTCAGACAGAGATGTAGATTTCATTAATGCTCCTCGGGAGTGAGACAGCTTTGCTCAGGATGTCTCATGTATTATTGGGGAAGATAGTAGGAAGATATGAGCTGGGGATGGAAGTTCAAAGCCGCTGGAGTTTGGATTCTGGAGGTAGACTGGGTCATGACAAGGCGTTCAAATCAATATTTCCCCATCTCAGAAGTTATTGTTATGGAGCCGAGCAACGTCTGTATCCGCACTGTTCTTCATGAATGTATCCTCACCATCTGCACCAGCCATGCTGCCCTTTCAGAGACCAGAGCAAAACAATGCTTATGTAAAGTACTCTTTTTAATCTTGGTCTGGTTATCAGTTGAATCCAAAAATAAAAATCAAAAGCCAAATATCCCACTGATCCAAAGCCTCCGGTGTCAACTAGTCCCAACAAATAGACGTGGCTTTGCTCCAGGACTTCTCTGTATGGGTTCGCTAGGCTGCACTTTTGCAATTCCATTATGCTGCTGGAAAAATACACCCTGAAAACAAGAGTCTCTTGGTATGGATTGGTTTTCCAGTGTATTGTGACAATTTTTTTGTCTGATTCTTGTCTAGCTGGTTGTCCAAAGCTTACTTTTTGAATACAGTGTGAAAAGCTGTATCTTTTGTGGATGTAACAAAATAGAAAAGTAGTCTGCAGCACAATATGTCGTGGACACGTGAAAGCTTTCAGGCATTCTTTTCTTGTAGATCATAGCCCACAGCCCTCCCCTGCACATCAGGTTAATGGGCCTTGTGGTGTGGAAGGACAAGCACGTCCAGGCTCAAACTGAGATGGTAAACCAATACATTATGCTCGGGGAGCAAAACCATTTTCCTTAATGGTCTATTCCAGCAAGGCTTACACAAGAGAAACGATTCCTATCCTGTCAATGTTTCCTCTCCAGTTCCTCTTCTCTGTGACCATCACAAGGCCTGAGTAATGTTCCTATGCACTTGTAAGCATGTTTTCCTGGTAGAAAAATGTTTGTTCTGAGAACTTGCCCCTTTGTGTTTAGTTCTTTTTGTCCAAAATGCATTTGGCTGGGAGTGTGTAAGGAGTGGGGATGAGCAGAGAGATAGATTTGTGTTACAGGTGGAGACGAGAATAAGCTAGCAGCAGGTTTTAAAATATTAGCTTAGCCATTTATCTCTGTTTCCCAATAGCTACAGACACAACCCCCACACAAAATAAAGAAAAACAAGGTTTTTATGTTGTTGTTCTTTTATCCTATTGTCATTCTATACCCAGTTCTCTACCAGATAAAATTCCTTTAAAAGACACTCAAACATTTCTCTTATTGTGGAAATGGAAACGGAGTTGGCACGCAACACATTCCATGATTTTACCTTGTGAATCTCTAAGCGCATCAAACTGTATCATGTTGGCCTTCAGAGTGGGTGTATGCAAGATCAAGTGGCTGATATTCAATCCAATGCATTCACACATTTCCACTGGCTGGGCAATCCAAAGGATAACTAGATTTTATCTCCCACGGGAAATGACTAAGATCTGTCATTATCTTGGAGCCTCAAAATGAGACTTCCTACACCCAGAATAGCACAGGGCCCTCTGCCTTGATTGCGACAAATTCTCCACCTATTTAACCACTGTGTCCAAGATCAGCTACATTCAGAACAATCTGAGGAGAGATACAGTCTGTAGGCTTACACGCTACGCAACAGTGTTACTAGGTCTCAAGCAGATACCATTTAAAAGACGATGTATTACTCCTGAAACTTATATTCTGTTTATGGTGTGTGCTCATATTACTCACCAGGCCAAATGTACAGTCCCTGTCTCTGTTTTGATGTTGAACTGGGCAAAAATAAATGACATAAATAAATAAATAAATAAAACAAGTGTATCAGAAATGGTTGAAATACTGTGTACATATTTGAACTTTTGGTTTCTAATTTATAAAAGATAAGCTTTAGCTCTTGGAGTACTTATTTTATTTTTCCTTTCATGCGTAGCTTTGTGTTTTTATTTTCTATTTCTGTAAAGTGTGTAAATATATCTTTATGATAATAAGTAATATTAAAAATCTTATTTTAAGAAAACTCTGTGTCACGTCTTTCTTGTTAGATAATGACAATTGAATAAGACTTGGGAGTCTACAGCCAGGCTAATGACTGTGAGGCTACTTAGCCATAGTGGTATGACAATGCTAACAGGTTGATGTTTTAGCAGGTAATGCTTATCATGGTCAACGTCTCCAGCTACATCCACACTACTATGTTTTTGTTTTAAAGGCACTGCACTCGATATTCAGCTACTATGTTGTAATGGGAGCTTCTTTGTTGTGATAGACAGTCAGGTCGCGCGTACATCTTAGTGCACGTGGCCGTGAAAAAATGTAGGTATTTCACATATTGGGGTGAGAGCCATGTGGAGGCTACCCCAGACCACTTTTTTCAGTATACAAGTAAAGCAGATGACCCAGTTTAGTTTGGTTTAAAATCTCAGGGGTTGCGTTCAAGTCTGGACAGGCGTAAAATGAGACCTTTGGAAACAATGAAGCAAACACCCGTATTTGCTTCCTGGTTGGGTCTAATCAGTCACAACATGTACTTCTCTGATTCATGACACTTTTTGAAAGAAAACAAATAAAATCAGCCTGGATTACCAGGGGTTAATTCAACAGTGATAAGAAATCACAGGCGTTTCTGACCTGTTGTCGATGCTAACAGCTGATGTGTGGCTAAAGTTACAATGCTACTACTGCCTACATATGCAAGAGAAAAGCTATTATTTGAGCAATTTGTGTCCAGTTTCCAGTGTCACACTTTGTGTACACACGTATGCCCAGTTTACATGAATAGTCTGGGATATGTGTTATCAGGTTATTAGTATGGATGATAGCTCAAAAATGGTGCTACAGTAAAACGCTCATGAGGATGGAGATTGTTTTAGTTTAAAATGCCATTTTAAATGTATCCTCAGTTCAGCGTGTTAGCATTGTTACATTTGCTACATGGCACTAAACAAATTGAGCTGATGATGATGCATGATAGAAAGTTACTGTAAGGGATCGACCAAAGTTTTGACAATTCAAGCGGAGGCGGACATATCAACCCATCCAATACTTGTAGACATTTCACTCAAAGCTAGAAATGTGAAACTCATTTTAGTGCTACAGGAAATGTCAGGGGATCATCAAAATCGTGAATGACTACACAAAATCTCATGGTAATAATTCAGATTGTTGTTGTTGAAACATTTCACCCAAAACAAAAAAAGGTCACCAGAATCAGGCCTGGCCCAAGAACTCCCCAAAAACTGTTAGTTTCGAACCCTGTTAGAACGCAATTGAACACAGGCAGCACGGTAGCATTTCTGTAATATTTTACTTTAAGTCAGCCCAGTTGTTTGTGTACTTTAACTTTGTGCAGCTGAACCTGACCTGAAAACAAAATACATGTATACCTGCCTGCTGTAGCCATCAACCTTTACCTTCAGTTGAATCTTGTGTATAAATTCATTCGCTGCAGTATGCACATACCTTTAGAAATGTAAATCAACTCCTCATCCATTAAGGAACACTTCACTCGTGACAGGCAGCCTTTCCAGAGCTTATAGTGCATACTAAGCATGCTGCACATTAATGCATCAGAGCTGCTGAGCATGCATGGAGGCTAGGGATATGTCTCGATGCACTAAGATTCAGCATGCATACATGTCAAATCTACAGACATTGGATGCTCCTCCTGTTTTTACTGCTGGATAAGTAGCAATCCACATTTATTTTTCTGATTTTTTGGGGCAGTTACTGTTGGAATAAACCTGTCCAAGAATCTTTAAGCTTTTGACTAATCGATATGATGTGCATGCAAAATCTTACACTAGAAATGATAACTATCACAGATGCTATTTACTCACCGTTTATCTAAGACAGAGAGCCCCAGTGAGTCAACGTGTTGAAATGTACTGGGCCGAGCAAGGGAGCCACTCTTCCTCCCGGAGCCCCACTGGGACCACTCAGGGAAGTGTCTGGTTAACACACAGAGCTGACATGTCATGATAGACAAGAGGTGCACCTTTGAGCCCCAGCAGCCCCCAAAAGACGCCCAAGGTTATATCATCAAGCCTGGGTCAGCTGTATAATTGGGCTTGGGGTCACCGGGAGGATATGGTGCGTGACAATGAGGCTATAGAGTTACAGTTTGTAGCCTGGGCCGCCAGTGGGGCATTACTGCGAGTCCAGACGTCCCTTTAAAGAGTTCAAGGTCCATCTGCAAGAGTGGCTCCAGCCCTGTATACTGTCACCGCTTGAATGTGTGTCACTGCCTGCCAGCCACCAGCACACTGCTGGGAGAGTGATGGGAGAAGGAAATGGTGGGTACATGAGGTTTGTTGTGAGAAAAAAAAAATCAAACTTTCAGGGTGATGAGTGAGGTACTGTGAATAATGAGTGTCAGACACAGTTGCAAACGCTCTTGTTAAAATTATTGACACGATCCCTTCAGCAAGAGAAAGAGGATAAACAGTGGGACTTACAGATCGGATGTATGTGGCGCTCTGTGCCTTCGGTACTTCAATGTATAGTTATATATGTATGCTACAGAAACAGACCATAGGAGTAACATCTGGATTGCTCTTGGCACATGAGCCCACTATCAACTTCTGCCACATCATAAAAACCTTAACTGCAGTTGGCTCTCCCACAATACCACCAACTAAGCCAACAGAACTGCTGACAAACCCGCACGGATGGATATTACCCAGCTCTGCCGTCGCTCAACCACCTGGACCCCATAGACTCAAATTATACAGACTGCAGATGAAGCACACATGTAACGAGCAGGTGTTGCACAAGTTTGGATCATGTTTTTATTATTTTGATCAGTTTTATTCTGTAGTTATGTAGCAACAAGTAGATGATTCGAACAGTGTGTTTGCAGTGTTTGAGCCAAGATGGTCGCTGCTCTTTCGAGACAACAAGCAACAGTGGGAAAACTTGATATGTTTAATTATCTGGTCTACAGAGCGTCAGTAAGAAACCGCTGTGAAATGTACTGTTTTGTCTAATGGTAACTAATAGTAAAAAATATATCTATATACAGGGTGTCCCCTAAAAATGTATACACACTTAGAATTTACAAACATCAGTTTTTTGTTTTGTCATACCCTGTTCTCCAACTGACGTCCGTTCGCGTCCAGACACTGGTGACAACGCAAAGCAATGGAATCGCACACATCACGAAACAATTCCCTCGGTATTTGCGAGCAATGGCTGCTCTTAATTCAGTGTCTGTTGCAGGTCTCATAGCATAGACTTTGTCTTTTAGGTATCCCCATAAAAAAACTATATATATATAAAAATTTAGTAGCTGCTAAAGTGTGTATATAACAGCTGCTGATCAGCCCTGAATGTCCAGAAATCCTGAGACGGTTGAGATGACTGAGTTGTCCCAGCCTACAAATCATGTTTTACAGATCTAAGAAACAATCTTAGTTTGGTACAGATCTTCGTAAGAACCACAGCATGATCATTTTTATATATTTTTCAATGAAAATGAGAATAATGATGCAAAAATGATCATTCCCTCCGATATTGTGGATAATATCACACTTAACATCAGTCAAATAGCTATTACATATTTTCCTCATAATGTGGAGCGCTGGTGTACATTCAACTAACGCTATTATTAAGCAACAGACTCATCACTGTTTGTCCTTTTCAACACCAAAAACAAGCAATCCACATCGCTCTTAAACAAACTATCTTTGACCGAGCAGTGATCCTGCCCTTGATTTTTATAGTGGACACAACTGGACGGCGCAGGGAGGCAGCAGTGACAGGACATTTTATGTTTTGGTGCACTCTGGGGCTCAAACCCGATGTATGTGTGTGAGAGAATTCTTGCATCTGCTTCTGAAGTGAACACACAACAACTAACTGCGAACACAGCCTGGAGCCAGGTAAGAGGCCGAAACAACAGTCTGCGTAATGCACCTCAGCTGTGTTAACACCAGCAGCTCTGCAGTGGCGACGGATCACTGGAGTGGTCATAAAAACAAAGCCAGCACAAACACTGGGCGGTGGAGGGGAAGGGGGGGGGGGCAGCTGGTAGAGAAATGCAAAGCTTACTTATAGGAAAAGAAACTAGTGGTTGAGTTACCAAGAGGTTCCCCTCTACTGTCAACATATTCTCATCAACAAGTCTGATGATATCTTAAGAAATATGGCATTCTTCCTACGTTTGGGCAACAAAAAGAACTTGAATAAGATTAGAAACTAGAATGACCATCTCGGTTACCTTTCCAGACTGACGTAATATATGATGTGATGTATATGATGAACGACTTTTAATAAAAGGTATTAAGTGTATTTTGTAATGAAACATGGAGGCTTCACACACATCTTTAGCCCGGCAGCACAGAAGATCTAAACAATCAGCACAGTTTCAAGATAAGTGTCACAAATACTGTTCCTGAGTTATAGCGTTGAATAATGGCCTGAAACATTATGACGTCATCATAGACTGTATAAAAAAATGAATGTAGCATACCCGTCGAGGTCCGTTCTCTCAACTTGATCCAAGCCTACTCGCCTACAGGAGTCGCCATCTTGTCAGACTTTGACTCCGCCTCTTTTCCTTTTACCAAAAAAGGGCACGTATGTGAAGTTGGGGGGAGGGAGATCGACCATCTGGCTGACTTATACCTCCGGGGAGAAGTGAGAGCCAGGGGCTAGCTAATTATTCACAAACTTAAACCTCCAACAAAATAAAAACTAGCCTGGTACAAAAAAAATTCGTTGTCATGGAGATATGACCTAAACATACAGACTAGAATGTTTTTTTGTACCAGGTCTTAAACAGGTTTAATGATGTTGTGACCTGTTTAACATGGGGGTCAATGAGAAACTGCTCTGTTATGAAACAGGCTCCTAGTGGAAACTCGGAGAACTGCATTTTCTGGCACTTCAGTATTGGATCATTCAGAAAGTCACTGTGGTGGGGGCTTCGACGTCACAGTGAAGTTGACCTTTGACCTTTTTGATATAAAATGTCCTCACTTCATCATTTTACCCTAAAAAGACATTTGTGTGAAATGCTGTCATAATAGGTGCAAGAATTCTAGAGTTATGGACAAAAATTAATATTTGAGAGGTCACAGTGACCTCGACTGTAGACCTCCAAAACCCTATCAGCTCATTCTTGAGTCCAAGTGGATATTTGAAGAAAATCCCTCAAGCCAATCCTTTCCTGAGATATTGCGGTCACAAGAATGGGACGAACGGAAGGACAACCCAAAAACATAATGCCTCCAGCCACAGCTGTGGTCAGCGAGGAGGCATAAAACGGTTGTGGTAATGGCTTAATACTTCTGGGAAACAAGCACCGGTCCCCCCGGATGAGAGACCTGTGTTTTGAGACCCATCCACCACCCCAACCCTCCTCCCTACACAGATTTTGGCGCTCTTATACTATGTCACCTGATGTCCTTCTTTGCTCCGGACATAATTTCTACAGTAATAAATACGTGATTACATGAATTGCAGTGCATTACTTTTCATAGATATATGTGCGAACAGTTAACGAGGACAGCCTGCTACTGTGTGTGTTTGGGATTTACTGTAAGTTTTACCCTCCCCTGCTCTTTTAAAACATCAATAAGAAAACATGACAGTGGTGACGAGTGAATTTCTCTGAACTCGAGTCCCTTGTTAATGAGTCTTCAGGATTATTCTAGACACTTAGCAGCTTAGCCATATTAGCTTTAGCTCACAGGCCAGGAACAAAGCGAGTGCACCGGCCCATAGGCTAATATAATCAGGGTCATAACTTTCCCATCATTAGAACGTTACACATTGATGACGGATGGACTTAGGATATAAACTGTGAGCTTTCTTAAGCCCTTCCTTAAGTGTCCTCTTTTGGGGCCAAGAGGACATTTCCTTTTTTATTACAGAGAGACATGTTGGCCCTCGTCTCTCTGCCATTCTCTCTTGGTTACACGAGCATGGAGGTGTGTTGTCCACGTAGAGGTATGGGGAGACAAGCTAAGCGAAATCTTAATGGTCATATTATGAGGTGGTAAACAAGAAACCCTCAGGGAGTTTATGTGACATAGTAAAGTCATCGTGGTTTAACTGTCATGTTAGAAAGAGTCTAAAACTTTTTATTGAGCAATGACTATTTACAGGAATGTTTTCTATTGTTGGGTGCTTGAAACATTAAAGCTTCCTTATGTTATGTTATATTTTTAACAACATAGAATGTAAACAGCTCTAAACACAAATCTAAAGCATCCAGTTGTCCTTGAGGTTTTCTGTAATAGCCTTATCTTTAACCACATTACGTACACATGTACACATAGCATGCTCAGAGCTAGGAAGTAAGTGAGCGGATCATACGGTAACACCCAAAACGACAGGTTTATCAGCTGTGTGCATGGCACAGATAATCTGATAACACATCCTGGGCTTTACAGAGATTGTTGATGACATCTATTCAAAGTCACGTCAGTCAAGCTCACTCCTCTTCGCCCCTAACCCAAAGCATTTAAAGAAACAATTTGCTGCTGATCAGGGGATCCGTGCAGTGTTATTATCTTGTTAGAGCCAGTTAAGAGGCCGTGTCTCTGAGGGCTGAGCGGACCCTGTCATGAAGGCGTCACTTTGCACTGTGGGCTTCCATGCGGTCGCAAAGGCGTTAACGGCCCAAACCTCTTTGCCACTCAAAGAGACAAACACACACACACACACACACACACACACACACACAAAGACAGACAACAACATGAGTCACTTCACTACCCTCAAGGTATTTCCCGTCAAGAGGCTCAAAGGAGTCGAATCTGCTGAGAGACGCTGAATGTTTTTCCCTCAGCCTGCTAACATTAGTAATAAAGCTTTTATTCTTTAATAATCATATGAAAAACACCTCTTACCTAATGATTCTTATATGATTATTCAGAGGCCAAATTAGGCAGTGCAGTTATAAATTATGTCCATTCAGCAGGTTGTTAAATCAGCTATATGTAAATTCAAATGAAGCTCAGGTTAAACATAGTAGCGGAGTTACTCTATAACTTATAATTATGGGCTGCACCATACAAGTTATTACTTAAAATGTTCACCTCCCCCACACAGGTGCAAGTCATTCCTTATTAACTTACAGAGACTAAGAAGCTAGAGGAATTAGAGGAATTTTTTTCTCTGATATTTAAACTGGGAGCACTGTGACTGTGACAGACTACATTTCTTTACATCTCACACTGACAAGTGTTTTTGGTATTGTGCTGTACAATTACTTTTATATAAAGGCTAGTAGTGTCAGGTTCTCTGTTATGTATGCCTATTTTCTAGTTTGTTGTCCGTTTCCTGGTTTATTTTGAAGATGTATCCTCTTGTTTCCTGTCTTCCTGTCTATGTAATTTATCTGTCTGGTTCCCTGTTGCTCTGGTGTGGGTTCATTGTAGTTTGATGTCGGTTGCTGCCAGTTTTTGTGGAGGTTTTTGCCAGTTTGATCATACCCATGTAAGTTTTGCTTTTTGATTACACTTTCCTTATTACTTATCCAGTCAGTTTTCTGCTGCTTTTTCAGCATTTGGGTCCCCGCTCCATACCGCTCCTGTGACAATTAGACGAGGACACAGTGTGATTTTATGCTGTTAACAAGTCTGAAAAACCTGTCAATGTTTGTGTTGACTTTGGCAGAATTATTTTGCCAAGATGGATGTTGTACAGAGAACAAGATAAGATAAAGCATATAGAAGATATTTATCCTGAGGTAAATTGCTGTACAGCAGTTGTAGTAGGAAATATAAAACATCAATAAAGGTGCGAGTATAATGGTTATCCCATATCCAAAATATACAGACACATATATAGATATGCATGAGAGGTGGCACTTAGCTGTTTGTCCGACATCAAATTTGATGAACAGGTGAGTGTAGTATATGATTATGTCAGTGATATTGCATGTAATGTCCCACCATGTCCCATAAATGAGAAAGTTGACCTCTATCTTTGTGTGTGACACTCACTGGTAAAAAAAAAAAGATAAATTAAACTACAACAGAAACGATCAATAAATGAACGTTGAATTATTATTGATGTAACACACAAACATGCATATGTGATTGAATCTCAATAAAACAATCCATTGTACTGTAGGTCTCTAGTTATTAGTGACTTGCAGTGCACAAGGTAAAACGTCACAGATTAGAGTTTACTTTTTAAAATGATGAAATGCAAATGAACTAAATTGATCGTGTGATGCAACACAGTAGCTTGTGTTAAAGGAGCTGCACTCAACATTCAGAACATTAATATATATATTGTAGTAATGGCGTCCTGAGCAGAGGAGGAAGTCTCTCCCTCTGAGAGTGTGTTGTAATCTCAGTTTCTCTGTTCTTTGTTTTGATAGCCGGTCCGGCTGCACTTGCATGTTAATGCATGTGGCCATGAAAGACACGCAGGTATTTCACGTATTGGGGAAATAGGGCTGTATTGAAAACAAAGAAATTTTGTTTGACCAAAATTCTAGTTACTTTTTAAACAATCATTTCGTCAATAGGGGAAAAAAACCTTGCTTATCTCTAGATTAACTAAATCTACCAGAGCTCTCTGGCGTTGTCCACCAAAGTGTTTTGTCCTGAGGGAAGTGTGTTTTTTATTCTTTGCATGGAAGCGCCCAGTATTTACACTACGCCATAAACAGCAGAGGTGAGGAGGTGCTAAGCGTCTACTGTCCACTGATCATTTGGAGTTTCTGGCCACCCAGAATTAAAAACTCTCACTGTTTTACACGATTGTCCAACTAGTGAGAATTTGGTTGGACAAAAAAATACCAACCAAACAATCGACCAACCATCCTTTAACTTAAAACTCAAACTTATGTTCAGCTGGTGAAACAGGTCTCAGGTGTTTTCCTATAAAAATTCTCCAGTTAATACAGGTGAAGATCTATTTGATCAAGTTTGGAAGCTTCAAACTGGAATAAGTGTGACATTGACTGAACAGATTAGTTTTAAAAGCAGAAAAGGAGCATTGTTTCATTGCTGCATACAGTGTCATTTGGCAAGAGCATTATCCTAAAACAACTCAAACAACAATGATTCAGAAAAACAAAGGTCATGTTCCTGGATTTCTCTTCCACTTTAAATAGCAGGGAGAAAAACATAACTGATTGAAGCGGGAGCTGGTACTGAGCCATTCAAAGAGAAGACAATGATTTCGTGACACACACTGACCTATAATTGCCAACAGCAGAGTGCTGAGGGCAGTGATTGGCTGGCTCTTATGGCCCTGTGGCCTTAGAGGATGAGAGCCATCATGCAATTGCACAGGATCAGCAAATCACTGTCAGATGCCCACTGGCTAGACCACTCCAAAACCAAAGCTATTTTCCCATCAGCATCAGAGGGTTTACAGAAAACTATAAAAGAAAAATGACTACAATAAAACAGAAATAATCCTTTGTTGCATGTTTCAACCAAAAGTGCAAAAGCCGAAAGAACAAATTGCTTAAGGGGAGACAGAATGAGAGAGGATATTTCTATTTTCGCACGATATTGTTCTCTCCAATAATGATCTCGAGTGAATTGAAAAGTAATAATGCAAGAAAAGTCACATTGTTAAAGAAATGTTGGCTCATTCATTAAGTACCACAGTAAAACACTCTGTTGTACATGTCTAATAAATACATTAGTGCGGAGATAGAGACATCAGTTAGCAAGGAAGCATTTGGGCGATGTCCGGGCATTTCTAATCTGCCAACACAGATTAGGTGAACTCTATTTAAACCATAATAGCAGATTTCCTTAAATCACTGCCAAAACTCTACAGTTTAACAAGCTTTTGAAGATGTTCTAGAAAACTGTTCCTATTAGCCCGTCAGGCAGTTTCTGATGTCTTAATGCAGGTCAGCTCCCAGACCTGCAGCTGCACAGAGAAAGACGGACTGGGGGAAGGTAGGGTGGGGGGTTGTGGAATAAACCCAGAATCAGCAGCTCTCCCTCTGCCTTCTTTCTTATCTGCTCGCACAGCCAGTTGAGAAGCACACAGACACAGCCCTGTCAGACACAGCCAAGCTTTCCTGGCATCTCTCCCCCCACTACGGAGAGATGAGTTTGTCCTCCCATCTACACCTCTGTGTGAAGCCCAACACACATCAAGCAGCCGCAGCAGCAGCCACGAGCACATTTAATTGGACAGCTGTCTGAGTGGTCAGAGTTACTAATTACTTCAGAAGCGGCAGACGGCAGTTTTTCGACAGTCACGCAAGCCATATAGGAGCACGCGTTAGAACTGTGCACAAGAGTGCGAGCATGAGCCATATGCAAATATCAGTGATGGTCCTTGCCCCTACATCCCCTCTGGAGCGAATCTGCACTTTCCCATTTCTCCTTCAGGACGTTAATTGATTAAAAATTCAACATATGGTAATACAAAGCTTGTCATTGAGGCTCTGCTTGCAGGCAATAGATGCAGTTGAGTCCCCACAGTAAATCAAAGTGATATCTTATCAACTAATTATCTCCACTGAATTGTTTATCAAACACAAACCCTGAAGACTTTTCTCTCCTCCACCACAGTGGTTTAGTGTAAAGCTTCTTTGAGTTGTGTGCATGTAGTTGTGTGTGAATTATACGTGTAGGTGACATCTCTGGCTAACATTGTGTGTAAGACTAGTAAACACAGACCTCAGCAATAAACAAAGCACACTGACCGAGGATGCCACAGGGAGACACAGTAGAGATGAGTCAGGAGGGCCGGAGGGTGGAGGAAATGATCAAGGGCCAGTAGATTAATGCTGAAAAGAGCACACGTTGCCTTTATGAGATGCACTTACAATTTCTGATGGGGGTTGAATGCACTTCTTGTAAGTTGTGTGTGCTAAATATAGCTAATATAATTTAATTATGTCATATAATCCTAATACTGTGCATCAATGTGTACACAATTTTATTCCCCCAGGGGGAGGCTGGGCAGTCCCCTTAAGTTTCCCCTCTCATGTATTATCAATGTGTTATCCTTTCTTCTGACGGATAAATCCCTAAAAAACTTAATTTAATAACACTTGAGGCATGTATTCCAAAATACGCAATGACTTTTTAACCCATCTCCAAAGCTGCAAATTTATTTACTGATCCAAACAAAGGCGGTGGGCAGAAATTACATATCTCACTGAACATAAATATATATAAATATAACATTAATATCAACCAATAACAATTTAACTTTATACATTTTCGAGCAAGGCTACCATCTTTGTCTGGATTTTTTTCTTTTTTTAAATGTGAGATGTGAGTAAAAGCGTTTTTTTACTTTGCCATAAACTGAATATTTATTTCATCCAAATAGTAATTAGTCTTTAAATACTCTGGAAATAGCGTTACTTTAAAAGCATCATTGTAAGTGTATCCTGTCTCTTCAATTTTATTTATTTATTTATTTATTTATTAGGGACAACGGATGCAAATTAGCAGCTTCGCTATAATCCGGCATGTTTACAGAGATATGTAAATATCGATGCCTTTATAAGCATTAAACATCCTAATGTGTTTGTCAAAGCATTGTTAGCATGTGTAACAAGATGGCGCCCGTTCGTCTCTATGTGAATATATATATGAATTTGACAACCATATTATTTGTGATGACATTTAAACTGTAACAGTTTGTAACCAAATAGTTAAAAAATGAAGATTAAACCCAAATAATTGTATTTGAGACTAATAATCTTTTTATTAAATTGGCTCGAGTTTAAAGAATTTTTAACATCAATATCTTTATTGATCATTTTTTAATTACATTGTTTTCAAAAACAAAGGAAGAACAAAATGTGAACAAAATCAAATTAATTTTTTTCGTTTTAAAAAGGGGTTCTAGTTGTTGTATTTAAGTCTTTTTATTATTTGTACATTGTGTAAAGATCATTTACATTTCCACCTCACCTGCCATTTTCATGGATCAAAAGTCTCTGAATATTGTGAAATAGAAACCCAAATGTTTTCAAAGAAGGATTGTTTACCTTTAATAATGTAAGTAAACTTTTCCAGAGTTAATATTATCGACACTTCTTTAATCCAATTAATGAACTTCGGTTTACCAACCAAGAGAGTGAGATAACTCTGACAAACG
This sequence comes from Echiichthys vipera, assembly GCF_963691815.1. Taxonomy (NCBI): domain Eukaryota; kingdom Metazoa; phylum Chordata; class Actinopteri; order Perciformes; family Trachinidae; genus Echiichthys; species Echiichthys vipera. The sequence goes on from NC_139831.1 coordinate 9,568,842, forward strand.
CTGACAAAGATTTAAGGCAACAACATCATATTTATCAGGGTATAGACCTTAAATTAAAAACTTTGGGTGTTTAAATCTGTCTGTATCATTCATGTCTCATCATTGCATGTTACTAATTCAACTTCTTCCCCGGAGCTGTTTGTGCTTTATCGTCTTGCAGGTCTCTGCTGATCGTGGTGGTGCCTGCTGCCGTGGTCCTGCTTGACGCTTCCTGCTGTTATTATCACTATCACTCATATATACTGTCACTAGTCTAATAAACTATAAAATTTGTAGCCATAAAAACACCATCAGTGGTATGTCTCGCTGTATCGTAGCTGCTATTGCCCCTACTCATCATTGATCATATTTACCACCATAATTACTATAATTTTAATATTCTGTCACCTTAGATGTGCTTGTTTCTACTTTCCTACTATTTTAACTGCCATAAAATATAAATCATATTCACATTACTATTAATATTATTATAGTTACTGTTACTTTTGTGGTTGCTTGCATCTCTGGAAGTGTCTCTCTGTCCATCTGTGTGTCTGTCTTTGTCTTTTCTCTCTTTCTTTCTCCTTTTCTTCCTCCCCAACCGGTGCAGACAGATGTCCGTCCTCCACAGAGCTGGGTCTGTCCGACGTTCCTGCCTGTTATAGGGAAGCTTTTCATTGCCACCGTACTCTACGGGGGAGATGGCGGGTCTATGTAAATCATAAATAAGTCATAGAGTGTGGTCTTTACCTATTCTATAAAGTGTCCCGAGATAACTTTTGTTATGATTTGGCACTATAAATAAAATTGAATTGAATTGAATTAAATGTGAGCCCATTATATTCTCCAGAGCAGAATCTAATCTCCCTGCAGAACTTTTTCACTTTATCACATTTTCAGACACAATAAAAAAGGGTCTCTTTCTCCTATCCACCCCTAATGCGCAGGTTGTTGATCGCAACTTGAGTTAAATATAAGTTGACTGCAAATTACCTCCACTGCGGCAACTTTTATTGAGAAGAGTATGGGACAACAAACTGTTACAAACATACTATCCTCCCTTGCATTTAGAAATAGCTTACACACATAACATTTCTGCACCATAACCCACACCAAACAAACAAAACATAACATAAATGAAACAGTTTGACGTACCAAACTAAAGCTGTAAATTGTCACAGGTTGTTTATGCTTAATTTATCATGCATATAAAAATACATTATTGTACACCTGGCAACAGTGACAACAACTGACCCAGAAGGGAACACACCTGAACCGTATTTATAACCATTGCATCAATCATAGTGTGTTTGTGTCTGCATTAAACACACTGGTAAGAACACATGCATAGAAATCCTCCAGCCACTTGAATAATATTTAAATTTCAAACTGATCAGCCCTCAGACTGACTCAAACATGCTGTTGTTTACAGTTAACGACGTGTGTTTAGGTATTTGAGGTTCACTGTCCACTACATTTGGTGGAGGAAGTTGGGTACACAGAGCCGCCAGGACATGTTCCTACTGTTCCTGCAACGGGTAAACATTACAGACCACATGGATGAACACAACCAACCAATCAGATGTCAGGAAAACACTGCGGGGGAATACACACAGACTGATAAGGGTGACTCTGGATTAGGGATTATTGGACAAACATGACTCAGATCTCAAAAGGTCAGACGTGTGGGACTCACCAAACATTAGATAACACACAAACAGTACATGCTAATGATATTCTCCCTCATATGCTCTTTATATGTAAATCAGGTAATTTCACAGTACTTGTTCAATATTATTTGAATTTGAATTTAGGAAAGGGATATTTAAAGTGTAATTTTGGCGCAAACTCATCCCATGGCCCTTTTCGGCACTTACATACATCAAATAAGCCATCAAGACAGTTTTTTTCGTGTGTGAACTATTAACGGAGAATTCCTGGAGAGTCGCTAACAGTCGGATGTGGCTAACACAGATTAAAACAGCTTTTTTAACCACTAACACTCCTCAGGATAACACCAAACCTCTGCAGTAGCATGAGAAGAGTCACTACACATAAAACAAAGCACCAAAAATGTAGTTAGTGAACCCAGAGTTTGTTTAAAGAGTGTTTTAAAGACGTACCTACTGGCCCCTGTACCAGCTCCTCTCGTAGTAAAGTCCATTCAAGTGGTTTACCAAAGTCAATCCAAAAGGAAGGAGCCCATTGATGCTTTGTTTTCTCTGTAGGGACTCTTATCATGCTGCTGCAGAGGTTTGGTGTTATTTTGTGCATTATTAGTGGTTAAAAAAGACGTTTTAATGCCTTCACCGTACTGCCCCGAGCTAACCAGTGTTAGCCTCTCCTGGATTTCTCCGTTAATAGTTGTTTCATGAAAAAAACGATGGTTTATTTGATGTATGTGAGGGCCGATAAAGACCATGGGATGATTTTGCGCCATTAAAGTGTTGGTTTTATATATTGAAAAGTCGGGTTGTAAGAGGTGCTTATCTATAGTCAGTGTATAACTGACTATAAGAATGTCAGAACAGTTTCCATCAAATGTTAAATATATTTGCAGATTTTGAAAGTGACAAAGGAGGTCCAATCAAACAGGGGTCGGTCCAAATCTAGGAGGTCCTGGGTCATATTCAATGTCCAATTTAAGCCCTGGATATATAACGGCCTCAGTTCCCCATTGGAAAGGGCTTTCTGACAGCAAGGTAAAGCTATGAAAACATTCTCAATATAGCGTAAACACAAAGCAATATAGATTTCTTTTCAGGTGGCTAAATACGTTTGCCCCTTTCCTTAGCAGTACAATGCTTAATTTCTGTGTTGGTCCTCCTGCCTTCTTCTGAAAACTACTGTAGGTAACGCAATGACTATGGATAAGTACCTCATTCTACCCCACTTCAAAATATCCAAACTAATCCCCTAAAGGTCCAGACTGGCCTTGTGGCTCAGCTGGTCCACACGGGGACGTCCCTTCAGCAGCTACTCCACTCATGTAAACATGACCTCTGCTAGACTAACAACAGCCTGAAAAATTTCAGAAGTAATCTCATTCCAGAGGGACTCGCTATAAAACCCAGACACTTTGAAAATCCCCAAGTATGTGTGCACCAAACACATGGCTTAGCAGAGATAGACAGAGAAATTCAGTGGCACATTCTCAAAATAAAGATAAATCATGGGCCTGTGTGTGGATCAGCGGAGTGGAGGTGAACGCCATGTGTTCCTGTCATCACAGGTTCAAAACCAGCTCATGACCTCTGCTAGACATCATCTGTTTCCTTCTAGAGTTTCCTGTCAAGTTCCACTGAGTACTATCTAGTGGAGCAGAGGTTTCCTTAACGGATAATACTGATGTCCGGGCTCCCTTTGCATGATCAAAACCTTAAAAAGAACATGATTAATGTTATGTGCAGCATGAAAAACTGCAGTGACGTGACACAGTGATCCATCACAAAAAGTAAGATTTATTTTAGTAGTTTTCATATCCACCTGGTTCAGGTGTTGTAAGACATACGACTAGCCCTACTCAACCTCCTACTTGGCACAGTAGGCCGTTATCATCTGTTGGTAAGCTGGATCACCCATCTGTGGATAGGTCAAAAAAACGCAGGACTTACACTTGGGACACCCTTGAGACTGGTGTTTACAGATGTTTACATGCAGTTTAAGACCCGATCCTATTTGGGTTAAGGGCATAGTCTGGTTTCTCAAACACAATGGAAACACCGTACCCCGGTATCTTTTACTAGCTAAGTTGTTTTGTTGCCTAAACCTCTGACCTAGCCTGGTATTTCCCGATGGGAGTCATCAACGGTGCAGAGCATAATGCTTCTGGACTGAAATTTAATAGAACTACAACCAATCATGTGAAAAGATGACCTTCTCAACCTACTTCTTACCCATAAATATATATATGAGGCTGATAATCACTGATAACGCTTATTCAGTGGAGTGATATCATTTGAAACAGGTGTCATGTCAGTGTGTGTATCTCTCCCCATTCGTCACTCTAAGAAATAAGAAGTCGCCTTCAGGAAAATATCCCATAAAACATGTCAGTTTACAAACTACTTTGGCACATTCATGTCTTTTTATTCAGAGAATTATTGTTCTGTGGCAGAGCAGTTCATCTCAAACAAGACTGGCACAGTCAAGAAAGATGCATGCACAACCTTTCCCCCTGAAAATTCTGTTCATTACCTACTAGTGTGTGTTGCCAAATGTGTTTTGAATTGCTGCCATGATTATGATTACTGGCAACGTTTTTTTAAGTCAAAAAACTATTATAAACATTGGCCCTTTGTTGGCAGCCTCCTCACTCTGTCCCTTAATCATTGGCTACAATTTCTTTTGGATGTAGCGTAGAGGGACGTCAGTAGCAATAATATACAATGCCAAACAAGAACAACCTTAAAACCCTCTTTACACTCTCGCTCTTAGCTTATTTACTGTTCCACAACTACAGCTATTTCCACAGCCACCCCCCTTCTTCTCTCAGCCAACTACAGGCTTACAGCATCTCAGAAACAACATGCAACTTCACGGACCTGTGGGAAACAGTGCCACTCACATTTTAACAGTAACATCAACAGTCACTAAAGTCTGTTACATTATGATATTATATTCATGCTTTTGTTGTTTTGAGCAGATCTCGTGTCTCAAGATTTAGTTTCTCGACACATTTTCTATGAACAGTGTGCGACTTTGCATAAATGTTTATTTAGCATGCAGATGCTCAAGTTGATCGTAACGCTGTGGTTGCGAATGTTTTGATCAGCTTTCAGTGATAACATGTTGCTAAACAAAGCTAGCTAGCTAGCCTTAGCTGCTAATTAATGGGATGCTGTCAATTTTCTTGCTCCGTGTTGCTGAAGTAAACGCAGATAAATGGAGCCGGACCTGAGACCTCCTCACTCATCTGCAGCAACATTATCATACCACTTACATGGCAGCAAGTTCCACCTTCTTGTCCATGTACGGTCAAGAGGGCCACGGCCAAATGTGAAATTCCTTGACAATAGTCAAACCAATGGATGACGTCACAGTGACTATGTCTATCTGTTTATTACTGTCTTTGGTGAGTTCCTTATCTCAGTTTAGTGTGTTAGCATGCTAACATTTGCTAGCACTAAACACAAAGGGTAGCTAATGGGAATCTCGTTAGTTTTAAGTATTTGGTAGTCAGTTTGAGGGGGGTCTTCCCTATGTTCCCCGTTCGGGTTTTGGCGGGCATACAAAGCGGGGAACATAGGACCCTTGGGATAGGTATTTGCAGGAGAAAGTGGAATTTGAACCTGATAATGCAAAACATACTTTTGTAAATCCATTCAACAGTTGATTTCAGTAGGGACCCCCAAAGGCGTGGACTGACCGACTGACATTGTCATCCGTACATGTTAGAGCCATGCTGCTGGAAGAGCATTTTTCTTTTCTTAGCTGCTGCTAATTGCTCCGTCTAAATATAGTTTGATACACTTTCAAGCTGCAGTAACAACTCCAGTTCAAACCACAGAGGACTGGTTGCATTGTTTGTCTGCTGTATCTGATTCAGTGATAGAAAAGGAAAAAAAAACGTATAAACTCACACTGTAATGACCTCAGCCTCTGGCACATCTCCACAGACCTTTCACCGTGTGCCAACACAATTCAAAAGGCAACAAAAAGGCCAAAACAAACCTCTGGCTCTTTGACACAGTCAGCATCTCCTGAAACACAGTGCAGCTCTGTGCTCAACATGGATATCTGACATGTTATTATACCATTAGTTCTGCTTCATTTACAGTGCAGATAATATATGAAAACACAAGCCAACCGCAACTGAGGCTTAGAGATAAAGATCGGCTGCTCACGGCTCTGGATTTGACCAACCAGTGTTTGTTTTTCAGCCTATTAATGGTCACTTGTCTAAAGGTTTTTGTACCAGCTGACAATCAAAATGACTTTCTGTTAAAGGTTAGAAAAACACTTAATGTATTTATCAGACTGTTGTTTCTTTGATTGTTGGAATCTATCAGTGGTTCAATACTATTAACTCTGCTCTGTAAAACTTAACAAATTTAACTGTGCTTGGAAGGTTATTGCTCTCAACACTTTACGGCACATTTCATATGAACAAAGTTATGTTCACCAGTATTGTTGTGCAAAAAAATGTGCACATGTGTAACAGAAATGCTCTACATTTTAAATTCCTGCACCTCAATTGCACAACTTACAGTTAATGGTGTTTGGACGTAAATCGTATTGTCAGAAGTACATTTTTCAAACGAGGCCACATCACGTATTTCCATCATCGCATTTTATTTCCAGCAGGAGCGAACTCTTTCTTATACGACGAATGTTTAGGTGACTCTACCATATCTCTACCCATATCCGCAGCAGGTCTCCAAGGTGAACAGCCTCTGGCATGTTAGATCAAGGTAGACAACCACTCATACCATGGGTACAGCATACAGCAGATCGCTCTTCGCTGTAATGCGTGGCATGAGGTGGGAATGTAAAACATGTTAAAGAGTGTGGACGGCTCTTGGATGCCGTGTATCAACAGATCCCTGAAATGTGTTTTGACACAGCTACAAGATGAGGGAAACCGACAGGATCCTGAATGTTACATGAAGCTGGAAATGAGAAATGTCTGCACAGTTTTAATTCCAGGTCACTGGATGGAAATATGACAACATGAATTGGATGAACTGCTTGGTTTTAAAAGGTACCAGTTTCTAATACAACATCGTTTATAAAGGGTTCAATAAATCAGTTACCATATCGTTATAGATCCATCACAACCTATTAGTATAAACAAGTGTCTGGTTACCAGGTCGAGAAAAATGTCTTTAACAGTCAAATCATTTAAAAGTCACTGATAAAAGGTCAGGTGGTATTTCCCACTTTCTAATAATCCTGCAGTTACAGACGTTAGTAAGGTCATAATAAAGGATGATAAATACCTATCTGGATTTACTATGAATAATACATTTATATATTAATAAAGCTAATAGTTACAATCAAGTGGCGACCTCTGGTGCTAAAAAACTAAGCTCCAGTTCATTAAGTGGCCACTTGAGGCTCTAAAAGCATTCTATCACCATAGACTCCCATGTCAAAATGCCCAAAATAAACATGTTTACAGCCTGGTACTAAAACTCTCTATAGTTAATTTCACGATTCATGACAACTCTACAGGGGGTGGATATTCATATAACTCATCTATTTAAGTTACATTAAATCTTAAAGCTCTGTATAATTAAGGCCTGGCTGCTTTGAGTGACAGGCGGATGCTGTCGCAGGCATCAGTCGGCTTCAGGCTCAGCTCCACCTCTGTCCATTTTTGAATTAGCCAAGATTTAGGTGTTGCCTGGCACTGCCTACAGTCTCTGCTCGCCCCCTTTGACGGCATCCAGGTGGCACTCAAAGCACCCATGCCCTTAGTTTGGAATCACTTTAAGCTTTACTAGATTTTAAACGGGTGAGTTATTAGAAAATCCCCCCTGTACAGTTCTCATGAGGAGGGAAATTAGCGACAGAGAACAAACCTGTTTTTGGTGCCGGGTACATTTTGATGATCAACTCGATTTTGGAGCCAGCCTCAAGTGGCCACTCGAGGAACTGCAGTTTTCGGCTCTTCCACGTTGACTTCATTTTTCAGTTACAGTGATTGCCACCTGCATTGATAAGCACATTTCTCACTTTTCTGTTAAAAGCAGATTGTGTTCAGCTCCTATCTCCTGCCAACATATTGTGCAATTTGTCTAAATATGAAACCTGATGTCCTCATTATCAGATGTACTGTCGCTCTCTCAGCCCACTAAGCACCGAAATGGACATGAACACAGGCTGGGTCTCTTCTTTATATATAATAAATGCAGCCTTGTATATTCCCTCAAGACCTTCTCTTGAATGGGGAGACAGATGTTTATGCAGTTGCCATGGCGAGGGGCGTCCTTTAGTGAGGGAGCAGCGGAGGTGTCGCACGATCCACATCACCCTTTCAGAGAGTCATTAGACAGCCCCAGTTGTGTCAACTGCTGAAATACCATCCTCGACAGGGTGGGCACGTTCTTTGCGGAACGAGGACACGTTCTGTAAAATATAGACTGAATTTATTTTTTCAAAAATTGCCATTTCACCCCAGAACAACGAGGGAGTTACTGATAGCTTCTGCACATGATGAAAAGTAAATATTCCCACAAAGGAGAACTACATCCCACTGAAACAAATACGGTTGAACTTCAGTATTTCAAGGTCTGTGTATTATTGCTTACATGTTAAGGTTTCCTTCTCTGCACGTTATTGCATATCCTTAAAGCATAATATACACCAAAATATATTTTCTCATAGGAATAAGCATAAACAGAAAAACTTGGACTAAAGGAGGAAACTGGTTTGAATTTCCTTTGTTTCTAAAGTTAGCTTTTCCTGGGATACATCCATAAAAATTCCCAAGGACGTTGTGTGGCCATATTTAAAGAGGTCATGAGTCTAATTATCAATTAACTGGGTTATTACTCTCTCTTAACTCAGTCAGGCAGCACATATGTGCTGTTATGTGTGCAGGATATTTTGATTACTGTTAATTAAAGACTGCTTTACTTCTGCCATTCACAAGTAATTTCCTATAAAAGTTGTAATGCATCCAGTTTTATTGTTCATATTTTAGGTACTCACATGAGAATAATTAACGGAAAATGTACTCTATAATGTTAATATCTCGCTCAAGGCTGCTGGCAAGAGTAGAAGAAAATATGCAACGTTGACATGTTGAGCTTAGCGTTGGCCAATAAAATCAGTGGCTTCACTGCTGTGAAAACTCGAGGTGTGGATCTGGTGCTCTGTCTGGCCCCTTGTCCAAACATTTGTCTTCATCTTCAGGGCGGCTGCTGGCTCTGGCCCTGCCGCCAGCTCCTCGCTGCATGTTTGATGATTAAATACATTTTTGGCCATGTTGTAAACTTCCTGTGTGGTTGCACCATCAGGTCTGTGTTCCACGCCGCCACTCCCCAAAGGCCTTCCATGAGCACCACTATTATCCCTGCAAATTAGCCCAGTTAACCCACCCCTGCTCCAGCTCACTCTTTGTTAACCCCTCATTTTTCACCGTGTCTGGACCACGGACCAAAGGCTTGCCCAAGCTGGACTCCCCCCCCTCCCCACCGTCCCCGTCCACCCGTCCCGGCAGATCCTAACCCCTGTGAATATTAAACAGCACAGACTGCAGGAATGCCTCGGCTAAATTGGCAGCAGATGTTGTTGAGGGGATTTGGTTGTGAGGTGTTTTGTCTGCAAACTGAGCTGTAAAACATCGCAGGCCTGACAGGTCCTCTGGTGAGCCTCTGAGGTGAAACGGCACAAGGGCAACACAGCCCTGTAGCAGGTCTACCGAGGCGCACTGGTGGCTGAACACTCAACCATCCATTTAATGGTCACTTATGAAGAAAGGTTTCAGGAGACAAGCTGAACAAAGAGCCTACTTCACATGACGAGTATTTGAGCTTTCCTATACGCAGTTTAAATAATCCAGGAGACGATTCCAAGATGTGATTGGTTGATAACCTCGTAACGTAATCTCCCTTTGGTCCATATGCTGTTGTCCATTAACACGACACTGAAAGGTTTTTGTCAAATAACACACAGATTTAAGTTCAAGATCTGGAAATCATGTCGACATTGCAGATTACATTTTAATGTAGGTTAAAATTGAATTTAAAAAGAAACCTCTGTGTGATCCAAGAATGGAAAATGTTGCTTACCTGCCGGTCACGTCAGTTTGAGAGGAAGCAGGCCTGAGATGTCTGGGTGTCTGGGAAAAAGATGAATGACTGCTGCGCAAAGAAAATGATTTCGTAGTTTGTTCCAAATTCTAAACCAGTCATTGCTCCGGGCTACAACCGCCGACATAAACTGTGACACATGTGATTTCTTACTCCCAGCACAAATTATGATGGTTTGGACTACTGGTGCTCTGGCTCCAAGTCCTCAGAGGCACAGGAAGAAGAATTGGTTATAGGCTCAAATAAGTCAGTGGGTGGTAACAGGAATAAATGCTTTCTCCGGCTCTGAAATTTGACAAGCAAAACATGACCTTCGGATTGATTTAAAGCTGCACCAATCAATACTTTTATATAAACAATGGATCAAATGACTATGTGTAATGTAAGGTGTTCCTTAAAACCCACAGAAAAAACCCTTCAGCTCACCTTCAGCAAATGGCAGATGAAAACAGAGCTAGAAGAACAATGAATGTTAGACTAAAATTCATCAGGTTGCCAGAAACAAAACTCTAATAAACCAAGTAATGCTAATGTTTGCTAACAAATTTACTACAACAACTATAATTCATCACAATTCGATGTTATTTATAGTGTCAAAACACAACAGAAGTTGCGGGACACTTTTCAAATAGAGTAGGGTTATATGATTTACAGAGACAACTACAATAATATAAATATGATGAACACTATAGCAGTGGATATGGTAGGATGATGTGAACAAGAGCAATAATTGCATTAATGAAAATAGAACATTATTATAACATTATTTTTCCAAACAACTTTTCAGACTCAGCACACCGCCAAAAATCCTTGCGATCCTTTTTACATTTATAAAGTGATTCTAGTTGCTGACGCTCTGTTGCGCTGTTGTTCCGCCATTTTCTAGTTTGAATTCCGTCCGGCCTCTGCCGCTAGTAGACAAAATGGTGGCGATTGAGGGCGTTGAGTGTCCATTGATCCACACTCAACGGTTTGGCCGTTTTTGAGTACGCGACCAGATAAATGCAGTGCATTGCATTTAACAGACTTCCGGCGTGAATGCACTTCCACCCTCAAAAAAAGCCAGTATGAGGGTGGATGTGCGCGATTTGGGACACAGCAACAGTTACTGTATACAGACTGTATGCATTTCTCTGCCAATTTAGCATTTTAATGCTTTCACAGTGCTTATATAGCCCCTTAGCCTGCATCGTTATCAGAAAAAGGCACGGGAACCTCACTTTTTACAATATGGGACCCTTAATAAATCATAAATAAGCAACATTTCTCGTAGATTGCAGTGCATTTTGTCAAATTGAAGGCCGTTCTGGTGGTCTGCAAATGCACTTATGTGCTCTTCACTCTCTTATAAGAGGGATCACTGTATACAACATCATTTAAATCAAATGCATCCTTATGGTGTATTTATATGCCCTCGCTGTGTTTCTCAGTACGTCATCTATCAACACAGAAATTCCAGAAAAATAATCAGGTTAAGTGCTACAGTAGGTGGGAGGACCTCTTGCAGCAGCAACTATGCGATATGATTTTTTTCTAACTGATAAGAAACCATTACAACCAAGACATAAGTTCCTACGTGTCGGGTAAGTGCAGGGAGAAGCCCATTTACTGACAAGTGAAGCTGAACATGAGAACTAAATTCAAGGGTGGCCAAGATCCACGCAGGCTATCTGCCAAGAATCCAATACAGCAAATGGTTGGATAGTTGTAAGCCCTAAGCTGACAATAAAGTCACTATGCTTAAAAAGATGCTAACATCCTTTAATGGGTATGAAAGCCACTGCAGCAGAATACAAATCCGGCCTGTTTTCTCTCATGTTCCCTGTAGCCCAGACTTTTATCCGCTTCCAGCCAGCACGTCCTGTGAAGTTGATTAATTGAACACTTTGGGACAAAAGGGAAACTTTTATCAACTTTGGCCGTGACTTACTCACTGTGTGTGGAGTTTGGGGAAATTTTAAAAAGCTGCTTTCCTTTATCCCCTGGTCATGAGACAAGGGACTGAAGTGTTCGCCAAGAACTAAAAAGATGTCAAAACTTCATATTAGATGTCGGATCAAGACGGAGAGTCTGGTGTTGGGGGTGTGTGCCACCTGCTTTGGGACAGACACGAGGGGGAGTGTGGGGTAACTGCGGGGTCACGGCTGTCAGCAGTCTCTCAGTTATACAGGCCGAGTGGGACTGCTGATATGAGGAGGGCAGAAAGTACAGCGATGACATGATGGGGGACCTGGGGGTTATGCAGTCACACTACCACCATCTTCAGTCAGCATTGCATGGCGTATAAACTGTGTGTGCGTGCGTGCGTGCGTGTATAAACATTCCTTTAAAGAGTTTTCTCTCAGGACTCATGTGATGCTCCCACAGTGAAGCCTGTCCTCGACCCCTATAAAAAGAGAGGGATGCCCACTTCCTTCTACCCCCGGGCGTGCCAGTGCTGCCTCAAGGGAGAGGGGCCCCATAATTTATTATTTGTTCCCCTCTTGTTAAGGAAATACTTTCTCAATAGCTCTCTCTCCTTTGTATATTTTTACTGTTCTTATTTTCTTCCCTGATTCAGCCCCGTCCTCTCTTATTTATTTGCTTTCTAAACACCAGCTTGGTTCCTTACGTCCAAGCTGCCACGAAGAGACTTTAAAAAATTACTTTTGTCCTCACTGAGGACGGTGTTTATTTGTCTGGGTGAACCTGAAGGGGGGAAAAGAGTATTTTGGGGATACCTATGTGTAGGTGACAGCTGAGCTGAGTCACACACGCTGACCTCGATGACCATTACCTCAGCTTTAATCAGATTCCTCTGCTGCAGATTGAAGATACGTGGACTGATGCAACCGGCTCACATGTCATAATTTATCAGCGAGGCCCTGCCACTCTTAATGTAAAGACATTCCTGCACCATGTGAAGTTAATGGGATGTTATATCCACAGCACATGTTGTGTGAAATGGTTTCTTTCAGCACGAGCAAACCGTCATGAAACATTCAATCTCAGTTACCCAGAGGGACCAAACTCTGCTTTATTCCCTGCAGTGACTCCTTTGTTTGTTGGTGTTAGGCAGGTTTGGCTGTTTTCTCAACCCCCCCATCCATCCACAGACACCATCAAGGCAAAAAAAAAAAGGGGGATGAAAAGGCCAAGCCACTGGATGACCACTGATCCATGACTCAGCTTTGAAAATCTCCGCCTTCAAATCAAATTGTCCAGCTTCAAGGCGCAGAGGTGCCACAGCCCTGCCCCGGGCCGCTCAGTGTCACCGGCCAGCTTTTAGGGGTTAACACGCATTTTTCTCAGTTGTCAAGGACGTGTGATGGGGGCAAAGGGATACAGAGGAGCACAGAGGTCTCCACACTCACAAATATCACGCCTTTGAAATACTTAATTGTGTTAGAAAAGAAGCTGCTGGAATTAACACGTTTACAAATAAAAACACAAGGTATTTATGTGTTTTTGCTCGAAACGTACCGGTTTTATACTATTTTATCCAAAGAGCATTTTCTATTAGTAAGTCTTTTATAATGTTTTGTGGGTGTTCACTCGATTACTGAACTATTTATTTATGTATTTATTAGTTATAGTGGCGTTTCCAGTTCAGATCAATGTTTTTGTTTGTATTTTTTGAGGGATTTAAGTTTAAATTACTTTGTCCTGACTGAAATATCTTTCTCTCTCTGGATTGTTTGTCTGGAAACATGGTTCAGATACTCATGCTTCACGCACAATTAATTGTAATAAGATGTAACATTTAAAATTGTTCAATGGCAAAAGTAATGATCTTCCCGTCAGTCTCAGCTGATCGGCTAATGTGATCCCATCACAAGATGGTTTAATGCTTGTTTAAAGTTATTCCTGTATATTTATGCTGTGGAGGTCACACACAACGGGACCACGCAGACTCAACCCGGTGCAAATGCCTACGAAGGCTGAAGAAGTGAAGGTGCGGTCTACCTGCTCCTCATCGACGGCATCAGACACCAAACTGATTTCTGTGACTCACCATGAAGGGACCAGCGGGGCTGCGGACGTCTTAAAGGGTAATTCCTGTGTAAAATTATCCCATGGTCGTATAAATACATCAAATAAGCAATCGAGTGTGAGTGTGAACGATTCACAGAGAAATCAGGTAGAGTCGTTAACAGCTCGGGGCAGTACAGTGAAGGCATTAAAACAGCTTTTTTAACCGCTTATACTGCTCAAAATAACACCAAACCTCTGCAGTAGCGTGAGAAGAGTCATTACACATTAATCGAAGCATAAATGGGCTCCTTCCTTTTGGATTGACTTTGGTAATCGACTTGAATGGACTTTACTATGAGAGGAGCTGGGCCAGTAGGTAAGTTTTTCAAAACACTCTTTTAATAAACTCTGTGTTCACTAACTACATTGTTGGTGCTATCTCATTAGCCCTCCACTGCCAATGTGGACTCTCTAAATTGTCTCGATGGCTTATTATACGGAATAAGGACGTAATTACACTTTAAAAGCGGGTGAACCAGAGTCATATCACTGGTTGACTAGACGAGTGGGCCTGTGGAAGTGATTGGGAACAAAAACATTTAAAAAATACGATCATTTTTCTTACTATTCATAGAATAATTTGCTGCGATATTACTTATGTGAAGTGATAATAAATGTCTTTACGTGCATGACATGTTGTTTTGAGATATTCATTGTTGATCATATTTTGTTCTCTCACAAATATACAACTGAATGGGCCTAAAACCTATTTTTATTTTCCTGCACCATTTCCCAGATAGTATAAGAGGTTTATTTTATTGGTCACTAGCACTGGTTCGTCTTCTGTGCAGGGGTTAACTTTTGCTAGTTGGACTAATCATTTAGTCTCTTGCACAGCTGTCAGAATACAGGCGTGCAATGCTCCCTTTTCCTGTATGGAAGCACTTCGACAAGAAAGGGATAGATGATGAATTTCCTGAAAGTCTAAATTTTACTATTCTGGTCCGGTCTGTTTCCTTGATTTCCATACAGTCAACCATCTTTCCCCAAGAGGCAGAGCAGAGAAGATAAAAGTGAGAAAACACAACTCTTAGAGGAAGACAGTTTTCTCAGATATTTTCATATTTACCACGAGCCGGAGACAGAGCAGTCCCATGAGATCAGGAACACTGGATGGCTCATTGGCTTTTTATTTGAGGGATATAGAAAGAAGCACTGAGGGAAAACAACATCTTCAACCTCATCTCCTCTGAGGTCTTGATTCGAGCTCTGCGGCCCTGAGAAACAGACATGGCCGCTTCCTCCTGAGCCGGCCATGTTTCATGTCGGGACAATTAAACAAGTCACCGTATCCACCCACTCCCAGCCTTTTCTCCAGACACTGAACTCAATTATTACAGAGAGTAACTCCTCATCACCACAAGTTCACAGAGTGTGGCTAGTCTGATCTGATCCGTTATTAGCAGCATTTTTCATCTTTATGGCAGAGCTAACAAGCCTTAGAGACGGTTAATATCTGGGAATGTTCAAAACTCACGCTGAACACGAAGATGAATGAAAAAAGGATCCCAGGACATAAATCACTGTGTGCTCTCTGCGTACTTTTACATTCTTAAGGCCGAGCAGTTCGCATTAAAACAGAGATTTTCACCAAAGAAATCACACAGCATGAGGTGATCTCTCAAGCAACTCGTTTTGTTTAATTTAAATCTGAAGCACATTTTGATGCAGATGCGGGAACCAAAAATGATTTATCGCAGACAGCTTGGAAGTCATGTAGAAACGAAGGAAAAGATTACAGAAGAATTTATTACCGAATGCTTATTTCTGAAAACGACAGCAAATTGGGACATGGCTTTTCAAAGGAGAGATGATGAATCACTCCGGCTTTCCTTGTAGAAACATCCAGGTGCTCATTTTGTACGAGAGGCAGAAAAAACAACAACTTCATGAACCATTTGAAAAGCAAACAGCACACTGCTCACTTGACTGTCAAGTTATAAAAACAAAACACGAATGCATGACTGTAAAAGCAAAAAGGGGAAGGTGGGATGCTTATAGTTACAAAACGGGCGAGCTGTCAATATGTTGGTTAACAAAGAAGGGGTCAAGGGTTAAGAGCTGGTAATCAGACAAAGTTTGAGTGATGGATGAGGTGGTATCATGGGGGGGTGGGGGGTGACCTCACATAGCCGCAAAGTTTAACTTGTGTGTATCTGTGCGGGACTCAACAGAGAGGGGACAGAACATTTATGAATGACATCAGTGAGCCGGTGGAGATAAAACCCACTTAAGGAAATATCCCTGCCAGACACTGAATGGATACACACTCATCGCACAGCCCACCATCCTCCCACCTCTTTTAGACAGCTCCATCTTTCTTCGAGTCTCGGGGTCATCTGCCAGCGACCGGTTATCAATGGCCCGGCTTAGGCCTCCAGACGGCATGAATCTGTTATGATAAGTTCTGTTTAATTGCTGCATTTGTACCTCAAGCTTCATCCTAGTCGCTGCGTTTTACATGTTTCTCTTTGGTCTGTTTTCTAATCCATGTGTGGGGGCGGGGGTTCGAGTCTGACTCTGCATCCTCAAGTCACAGGTCGCACAGCCTCTCCTCCTCTTCCTCCACCAGACTCCTGAACCAGAGAAACACACAAAGTACAGGTGACCACAGTGAAACACTCGCAGGCAAAACGTTGCAATTTATTGAGCCTGGATCGGTCTTTCCCAAAGTGAGGGACGGGAGAAAAAAGTTTTATTTGGTTGCCAAAAGTAAGATGCATAACAACGATATGTGTTTTACTGCAGGAATGAGCTGTAAACTCATTAACATATCACCTCCTTTATAAAACTGATAAGACCTACTTGTTAGCAAACATGCTTATATCAAGGTTCGTACAACTTTTCCAAGGGCAAATACAACCACTTGTTTTTCACTCCATTTTCAAGATTTTCCAGCAACTTACAGCTGTTGTAAGTAACATATTTCTAGGAATACATACATATTGAAATTGATTATTTCACCTTTTTTAATCACGTTAAAAGAGACGGTATTACGCTATAAACAACTAAAATTGTGTCCCGTAACACCAGCAGGATAAGAAATTAGATTAAACTTGTGAAAGAAATGCGGATACAATTTCAAACATTTTCAAGCACTTTATCCAAAATTCAAGCACTTTTCAAACCTTGAAAACACAACATTAAAATTCAAGCATTTTGATTTCAAGCACCCGTACGAACCCTGATATTTACACATCCCGCAGACAAAGAGCAATACTATCATTGGATGTCAAGTCCATTATTTACTATCTTTTTTAACTCTGTTCTTGGCCTCTACCAGCTCCTGAGGGAAATATTTGGCTCTTCGGCTGCTAAATGCTCCACTATGTTCCCAAGCTAGTTGCTAACTGTGTCTGTCTGCTGTTTGATGCGGAGCAGGAAGCACACGGTGGGTTTTTAAAAGCTATTTCACTGAAAACAGCTGCCTGCTACATCTGGAATCAAGAGAGACGAGAGCGATCCCAAACAATAACGGGCCAGAAGAACAAAACAATGAAGTGAAAGACGATATTAAGCTCAAGAGTGCTGAGGGGAGTCATTTGATTCATTGTTAATATAAAAATATTGATTATAGCAGCTCTAAGATAGGACCTGCAGTAGTCACCCACTGCACTTAACTAAAAAGCATCTTGTCCCTCGTCGAGCTACTTGTTGCTGAGTCATGCAGCAGCACATGAACAGCAGAATGAATTACAGTGTAATATGGTTCACATTAGCAGTGAGCATCTGCCTAAACTGCTCTGAGATGCTTTCACAGGCGATAAGCCACACGGTAATGGCAGCCTGGGGTCATTAGGGTCTGTTGTGCAGACAGTTTGCCACGGCGCAGAGCGAATAAACAACCACCATTTTCATTCCTTATTCATGGTTTTAATCACGGATGAAAAAACATCAAGTAAATAAAAAAAGGAAAGAAAAAAAGTTGGCTTGAACTGTGTGCCTTTCCTGCGCTTTAAATGTCTTTGGGACAGTCTGTTGGGTAACGTGAGGGAATTAAAAATGCGGCGAATTTGGAAATGTGTGTAAAGGGGAGGGTTGACATTAACAGGCTGGCGTGGAGAAGAGCTGGCAGCGGCCCAGCACACGGCGCTGACAGTGTGAGGTCCTCTTTGCCCATTCTAATGAGACGTTGTGAGGGTCTGAGCTCAAGTCTGCAACAGGGCCCCCTGGGGGTTAGATGCAGTCGGATCGGCGATGGAGGGACCGGGAGGAAGTCCGTGGCAGCAGGATGAGTTGGTTGAAGTGCGTCAGTCCACATACCAGGATGGCAGATGGTTAAACAACCTCAGTGGAGGGACGGAGTGACATGAAACGTCTTCAAGGTCACGTGCAGGAAATGGCATCATATGCAAGAGCTGTTTCCTCTTACCCCGGTTGGCCAATGATGTCAGCCCTTTGTTTGCAAAAATATCTTAGAATGGACAATGCGGATGTCCGGGTGACATTATATGAGACGGTATATGACTTAAACATAGGATTTTGTGGGAATACTCCTTGTGTCCTTCACTGAGGGGCCTGCTCAGAAACTTTTTGTTGATGTTGAAGAAACACGGTGAAGACGGAAACATTTGATTTCTCGTGTGATATGTGATTTTGCGGTACGTAAAGAATGTCACACAGAGCATCGAGTTAATTTAAATCTAATGAAATCAATCCAGGCTTATTATGTGCTTTGCCCCGAACAGTTCATTCTCCTTGACAGATTTAAATAATGTGTGGCACCGTAGGGGACGTCTATTTTCATTTGACCCCCAACCGCAGAGATGGGAATCTACAATACATGTCAGGGAGGGAGCCGACGCTTTAGATTTTAATTGCAATCAGAAACGGCGGCTGACTTTATGACATCTTCAACAGGCGAAGACAAATTATTCAGTGAAACCACCTGGTGCCGTGTTTTTGTTGGAATGAACTCCTCCATGTTCTCCAGCAGACATGGCTGTCACTCTCTGCCCCACAGCGCGGGTTCACAGTCAACTGTCCCAAAGTCTTCTTTTCTTCTCTGGTATAATTGTAACATGATGACATAAAGTGTGCTTAAAAATGTGATGGGTCTCATTTAAAAATAACAACCTGCAGCTCTATTTAAGAGGGGAATGAGAGTTGGGAAGGGACGGATGACCACTGTAAGAGCACAGCAGCTAAGAGAGCTGAGAAAGTCCATAATGGTCCGTTGTAACGTATTAAGTCTTATGCTAAGATGTAATTATTGCAATGAAAGATCAAAAATATCTTCCCAGACACTTTTGTATACAAACCTTGAATCTATCAACTCCAGAGAAACAGCAGTTTATGAACAATGAAAAAAAAACATTCGAGTCACTGAGCACTGCGGCGGGGCTAACGATTAGCCAATCAGCGCCATGGACGGGACTAAAGCAAAATATGTTGTGAACCAATTCAGTCTATTTAAAAGGCCTTTTATTGTTTGTTTTTTTTATAGCTACATTCCTCATATACATTTTTCAATCATAATGTTTAATGTTCAAGTTTTTGTTTCGTGTGTATTAAAGTTGTACTCCAGAAGAACTGAGTTACGTTGTTTCTAGCGGCCTCTTTGACAGTGAGGTGTAACTGCAGGTGAGTCATTTTGTCACATTCATGGTCCCTATGTCTGTTGACTTTTTATTCATTTATGTTTAGCTCTTTTGCAAACACATTCACCTCTGTACTCACCACCTTCCAGTCCGACCCCCATATGTTCCCCTCTTAAATCCATATACACACATGTTCCTATTACACTTCTACCCTTAGTACAAACCTGACTCAAGTTGGAAACACCTGATTTACGATTACAAGTGAACACTGCAGACCAACCGCTGTCAGCAGCGTCACTAACATGGCGGCGTATTAACATCTATGGCGGTAATGTCGCCATAGACAAAGGCAATAAATGGTTTCATTAATGGGTCATGTGATCAATCACCATTGTTTTAACTCACTCTTTGATAGATATTAACTTAAAAAGGCAAATAAATAGATTTCATCATCATTTTCATCATCATCTCTAATGATGACTAGTAACTGCATTACTAAAAGTTAACTGGGACTCTACAAACAATAATCAAATAAAACAATCCCTGGTAAATATTTATAAGCCATTTTCACTGTAACCGATTATAATCAACATTTACTATTCCGAGCTTTTACACCAACAGATAAAAACAGCATTTATTCAACCAGACTGTCTGACCTGTAGGCAGCAATTTCCATGTCTCTGGCCATCTTCTCACTGAGCAGCTCTTTGTAGTCTTCACACTGCTCCTTCATCTGCACTTGGAAGTCGGCCTCCTGGTGTCGCATTTCATCTATAGTACACTGAATAACACACGGACACACACACGGACACACACACACGGACACACACACGGACGCACACACGGACGCACACACGGACGCACACACGGACACACACACACACACGTGGGATTAGAGGGTAAGATTAAATGACAGAATTAGTCCTAACCACTGGTCCTCTACAGCCTTTGATTGCGTTAATCAGTCCACTCTCAGACCTCCAACTCAGCAATCTGGTCCATGTATGCAGCCGCCTTCATCTCGACCTCGTCCTCCAGCTCCTCGTTACACTTCTCCAGCTCGGCGAGCTCCTTTTGTAGCTCTGAAATCTACAGAAATACAGACAACGACATACAGCAAATGTTATTCATTTAAAATATACTCACAAATAAAAGATGTCTACTTAATTATCTTGTCAATAAAACTACAATGATGCTTTGTCTCGATGTTCCCTTCATGGTCGTGTCGTGTTTGTGAACCGCAGATCCCATATTTACTCCTCTTAGCTCTGTTTTGGTCTCGCCAACTACTGAGAAATATATCTGGGTTTTTAGCTGCTGGGTGATTTCTTCTTCAGTAATCACTAACTTTGTCCGTCTGCCGTTTGTTGTTTGTTTATAGAGGCTTTATAAATGTCGGCCGTTCACTGTTTTAGTCCAGTTTGTTTCCAGTTGATACCTCCGACTGACTTTGGTTTTCCAGTGTCACCACTCAAGGTTGGCTTTTGTGGTTTTAAGGTGAAATATCTCAGTAACTGAAGTGAAGTGCCGTGAAATTTGGTCCATTCATGTCCTCCTGAGGTTAAATTTAAATCACTTTGGTGATCCACACGTTTTCATCTTAAGCAATCTTCAGGTCAAAATTTGAATTGGTCCAATATTTTAGTTTATGACAAAATACCTGCAAAACTGATGTCATTCCCATCGGCTTTGTGTGCTTTGTGCTATGTTAGCATGCTAACACGCTAAACCAAGATAGTAAACATGCCCACTTAATATTAGCATGTTAGAACTGTCATGGTAGCATGTTGACGTCAGCATTTAAGTCAAAGCTCATGTAGACTAATATATAAAAAGAACGTACTGATTCGGCCAAAATGTAGCATTTTGTACGCTAAAAAACTAAATCAGATATCGTACTGATTCTGAATAAATCCCCTGTATATATCAGATCAGTCTAACTCAAATACTGTGTCCCACAATGCTTTCCAAACAATGCAGCTTTTCAAAACCAGAAACTGGCTAAGCCTGCCCTAGCATACTGCAAAATAGTTCAACTTAAAAGTTTCATACTACATACTATCGATGAACGCATTAGTAGACAATTTCATGTGCGATACGATTACGTCCTGCTTGCTAACAGCTCCTGACCATTGCTTGAATCCGGGATAATAAGGGAAGAATTTATGAAAACCAACTGAGGCTAAAACAGAGATGGGATCATTCTCTGTGGGTTGGTCACCACATGCAATCACATTACACAGTAATTTGATACATTTTTGATAAAAAAAATGAATAGAACCCGAGCTTGAACGAACCTTAACTTAACTGCCAATCAACCTGACCTACACAGATAAAACAGGTTCCTTTACTTCTACCACAAACACTTCTGTCAGGCTGCGGTGTCCCACTGTGAGTAATTACAGCAATCACACAAGTTCAACAATTAGCTGTCACAGCCAGATGGGGATCCAGGCGGTCGTGCTCGTCTTTCAGCGGGATCATGTGAGCAGAGGAAGACCCAGGTTACAACTCACAGGCTGATGATGACTCCCAAACCTGGTGGAGTCACTTACTCGCACACTCCTCTGTTCTCGCTGGCATGATGAGTGGGGTCTGGGCCGTGTGCGTATGTGAGAAGTGGCGTACAACCCCATCAGTGCATGCTCTATTATATACATTTCTGCGTCAGGGCTGATTTCACTGCAATCTGTTTGTTTGGCCATGTTGTGTCTCAGTGAGAAATCAGACCTGAGGCATCCATCACAGGCGAGAGAGGAAACAGAGCAGATCAAGCCGTGCTGTTCATCCGTCAGGCTGGATTGAGCAGAGCTGGGGATTGTGTGCTGCATATCAGAGAAAAGTAGATGATGTCGGGAGAGAGTCCTGCGGTGGTTACAGAGGCTCGCTGTTTATTTAAAGAGCTGGAGGTAGAGCTACAGCCACATAATGAGAACCAAACCACCATGTTTACAGATGTGGTTAGGTGTCAGCTGTGGTCTGACCACTGATGGATGTTAAGGAGACTAATGTGAAGAAAGAGGAGGTAGTTTCTGGAGTCACCTGACAATTTTACCAGGGGCATAATTTCCTGTTTCATCTCTTTATTGATGCTTCACTTTGCCGTTTCATTCAAAGCCCCCTAGCTTTCATTTTCCTGCTGGCTGGATGAGAAATATCCGATGAAGGTTTATTTCCTCTCTTCCATTTGCAGAGGAAGTCTCCAGTCAGTGTGTGTGTGTCAAGTTTTAAGACGTTTATGATGCTGCAGACGCTCTGAAAGACTGTACTTAATAACTGAGGACTCAGAGGGCAATAAATCCTGTCTGAGCTGAAGCCCAGCCCTTCACATCTCCTGCTGAAAGTGTCCGCAGAGTAAACACTCTGGTCAGCAGGATCTCCCACACTGTTGCTCTGCTGTCACTCAGCTGCTCTCCACTCCCTTCGCCTGCTGTGGGAAACCATCCATTTTCACCATTATGTCTGATTTAGGAGCTGATGGCCGACGCAAAGCCGGTTGTGGGTTGTAAGACTCCTCTCTGCTTTGTCAGTAAAGAGGTGGGAAACGTGTTATGGGAAGATCTGAATCAGTAGGCGGTAACTGAAGGATTTAAATGATGTGTAAATGTGATACTTAAGCTCATCTCTTACAGCCATGCAGACAGTTTGTGTGTAAGCATCAATTTATGAGATTTATACTTTAAACTACAATGTCCCCATTGCTCTGTATAATCCTTGCAACACACAGTCAACAATTTTCATGAGGACTATGCTTAAAGCGGTAGTACAACATTTTGGTAATATTCACTTATTCGTTTTCTTACCAAAAGCTAAAAGGAGAAGATTGATACCCCTTTCATGTCTGTACAGTAAATGTGTAGCTACAACCTCTTTAGCTTAGCATAAAGACAGCAAATAGGGGAAAACAGGTGACTGAACTTCAGGAAGTGACTGCACCCAGTCAAGAAATACAACAACAAATAACCCCTCTTAAACTACAATGTATTGTTTTTACATTTAGTTTTGTACGGATTAAACAAACGCCATTTAACGTGTTATTTAGTGAACTTTAGAGGAGCTGGTAGGCTGATTTTGTTAGCTTTGATTTGAGCGACGTTTGTTGTTTCCCCCGTTTCTAGTCTTTGTGTTTTAGCCTTTTATTCATATCTGGCGTGCTGACATGAAAGTTGTATCAATCTTCTCATCTAACTATCTGCAAGGAAGCTAATAAGAGTATCATTGCTTAACACAAATGTCTGCACAACATGTGCGAGGTGAGCAGAGCAGAAATATGATGGTTATCTCAATATCTTGGCAAAATAAAACCAATCCAAAATCTGCATTAGTGTAGGGAACTTTTGGTATCATTTTAGTGACGTGACCCTTAAAAAACGATGAAAAAAGTGAGTGAGCAGTGAGTCTACTCACCAGCGTCTTCATCTCACCAATGTCCATCTTTGACACGTCTTTGACTGCTGACACTCCAGCTCCTCCCACTTCCAGTTGTTTTCCATCACCGCGGGGAACCGCAGTGGAGGAGGCTGCACCACACTCGTACTGCAGAGACAGAGGAAGAGGAAGAAGTTCTGACCTTTCAGTTTGAGTCTGCAGATGCACAGGACTATGGAGGATAGTGCTTTATTTTGGGCAGTTAAGTGCACTCTGACCAGCCCCGGTGCCACTCGATGTCTAAAAGGAATACTTCACCCTCAAAATGACCATTTGTGTACGAATTACTCCTCCAGTGCTGCCTTCAATTCATGAAGAAAACTGTGACACATGCCCTTACGGTGAACGGAAAATCAGAAAACAGAGAAAAGTCTTTATGCTTTGAAGAAATAGGGGACCACGTTTAATAACAAAACTGTATCAAAACATCTGTTTGCAGTCTCTCACATAACTGCTGCAGTTAAATCCAAGTATATAAAAAGTCCAAGT
Source organism: Echiichthys vipera (assembly GCF_963691815.1). NCBI lineage: Eukaryota > Metazoa > Chordata > Actinopteri > Perciformes > Trachinidae > Echiichthys > Echiichthys vipera. Next base: position 9,593,053 of record NC_139831.1, read on the forward strand.
GGAGGACAGAAACAGTAGAAAAATACATTTACATTATATTTATAAAAAAATCAAAGTGCAAAAACAACAATATTATTGTATACACGATTTGACTATCACGTAGCTGTTGTTTCAGAACAATGGATAGTGCCTCTGTTGGAGGAGGAGATTGATTAACAGACACATCACATCACTCTATTTTCTCCTCATTGCAAAAATCCACAGACATGGACACAAACAGTGAAGAAACAGTCAACGAGAGAGAGAGGTTTGGACGTACATGTCATTACTACATTGTGAATCGATCATAAATTCAAAAAAATATTTAGTGTACTACTCTGATTAAGATGTATTATTTGATTTTGATAAAGCAGACTCAAGTTAGTTGGTTAAATCAATGATTTTTATTTTAGGGGGAAAAAATGCCTTATTGCGATTTTTAACAGCCCCCTCAGTCACTTCATGCTGCCGCCTGACCTGACTCTGACAGGGGAGCAGAGAGCAATCAGAGCCTCACTCTACCGGCTGATGGTTAAACCTCTCCTCGTGTCCACCACATTCCTGATTAGATGGAACAAATGCAGCAGAAATGAGCAACATGAGGGTGCACAGGTGTGTGGGAGTCAGCCAGCAATCACCATTACTGTTCAAACCCAATAGCAATCATTTTCAGTATCGAGACAATTGCGTCTCGTAATGGAGGCCAGGCACAGACAGGACGGTGTCCAGCTGGAGAGAGAAGAGACGGAGTAGGAGGGAGAGAGAGGGAAGAGATGGGGTTTGGGGGAACAAGAAGCACACCTATGCATCTAGACAGACACACAAATATATAAATACGCTGGATAACCTTCAACCATGCCTCTAAATGAAGGACCCACACACAAGCGTCCACTACAGTGCTGCTGAGGAGCCTGGGAAGGCGGCCAGCAGTCTGATTACAGCCCTGACCTTTGAACCGGGCAGACATCCTCGCCCCAGAGGGGGTCAGACCCACCGGAGCTACAGTCTGACCCCAATAGAGCACGTCTTTGCTTGCAACACACACGCACGCACGCATGCACGCACGCACACACGCACGCACACGCTGTTGGGGTCCGGTCCTGCACCTCTGATTCTCAAGTTCTTCCCCGGTGTTGTGTTAAGAGGGAAAGAAAACAAGAGGGGGTATCGTTGTGTGATTTGTGGAAGCTGAGATTTACATCTGGACCTGACTGAGACGGAGAGAGAGGAGGTGACCAGTGGTCAGCAGGAAGATGAGGACGACAAACAATGGTGGAAGAAATACTCAATTTCTTTTACTTTATTAAAAGTAGCACTACATCAATTTAAAAATTCTCCCAGTAAAAGTAATTCAAAAGCCTACTGAAGTGAAATAACAAAAACAAAATGCCTTTTTGTCAAGAATACAGGAGTGTGAATGCATGTTTTCTTTAAATGGTTATGTTGATGTCCTTGGTCTGTTTGTTGCATAATTGTCAATGTCTATATATTTATATTGTTGATATGCATCTACTGTAATCAGGGGGTCCTTGGAAAAGACAGTTTGCTCTCAATGGCCCTCCCTGTTTAAATTAAGGTTTCAATAAAGTGAAAAGCACTTGTCACTGATAGATTATCATATAGCACATTATTTAATTATTGATACTGACAATCTAAAGGTAAGTGGCATTTTACTGTTGTAGCTTTAGAATAAGGGAATCTTTATACACAGTTGAGTCCAGTGGGGACCACACCTGAACGGAGAAATGGAAATTAAAATATATTAAAAAACACTTTTTCTAGTTTAACACACAGGTGGAAAAGTTGGTATTATCTCTGAAAACATAATATGAGCCGGCGTCCCATACACAGATGCTAAAAGTCCTCACTGCAGCTGCCGGGGTTCGACCTGCGGCCCTTTGCTTCCTCTCTCTCTCCCATTTCCTGTCAACCTCCAGCCATACTATCTAAATAAAGGCATGAAAGGCCAAAAAAATGTTCTTCTAAAAAACAATGTGATAGCTGAAGCGGGAGTTTTGGCTGCACGCAGGTAAACAGTCCGTGTGGAGAGCAAACGGGGCTTTTTGTTATTTATAGGTATGTTTCCATTCTGCTCGAATACCCGGGATGAGGCGGATCTATCTCACCAAAACGGCCCTGATTTGCATGTGAGTCGCTCGAGCTGCCTTCTGACAGGGCGTTTTTCTTCCTTGAGAGAAGCCTGGTTCCTGATTGGATGTAGCTCTTACCGAGATGAGACGTGTGGTAGTACAGATGCCACAACAACACGGCGAAGTAGAGTAGACACTCTTATCCAGTGGGGTATAGAACACAGCGCAGAAAATGATCTGTGCACGCACATATTTGCACAGGCTTGTTAAATGAGTGCTGCAGCAGCCGGGTTGGATTCTGACCTGCGTGCTCCCTCTCATACACACACACACACCGTACTGCAAGCGGGGTCACAGCCTGACTGTCAACAAACACTTTTACAGCGCCTAGAATTTTTTTCTGTTCATTTAGGATTATTTTTTGGCAGTTTTTGAAGCCTTTATTATATAGGACAGACAGGAAATGGGGTGAGAGAGAGAGGGGGAGACATGCAGCAAGGGGCTGCAGGTCAGAGTCGAACTCGCGGCTGCTGCCTTGAGGACCATCAGCCTCTTTGCACGGGGTGACTGCTCTAACCACCACTCTCGGGCCTTTCTTTTTGTAATGGAAACGCGGCGAGTGAGCGGCCATTTGAGAGGGCGTGCCCTGAAACTTTCCGAGCGGCCAAATTCTACCCTAATGGAAATGCACCTATTCATCTGCATTCATATGCAGATATGTGTTTACAGAGATGCCGTCTCTCGACTCATTTTGGGTCCCGACCTTGACGTTGGACTGCAGTAGTGGACGGAGACACACTTTTATTTATATTTAATTTGGCCGATTTTCTGGAAATATCGTTAAAGATTTGTGTTAGATTTAAATGGCGACCTCACCATCGACATTTGAAATGTGGCAAAGGGCCCAACCAACCACTGCTTCTTTGTGAGGAGTCAGTAGGTTAAAACACTTGGAAAACACTGGTTTAATCTTTAACAATGTATTTTACAAGATTATCATGTATCTGAAGAGTTACAAGTATCTGTCGCCGTCAGATCTGAAGAAGCAGAAGTAGTGGAGTGAAACACTGAAGTAAAGTTCAATTACCTTAAAATTGTACTTAAGTATTTGAGTAAACGTTCTTAGTGACCTGTATGACTGTCTGAGGTCATTTATGTGCATGTAGGTGTCGCTCAATGAGAACCACAGCCAGAAATAACCTTGTTGTGATTCCACGGTTGTACACAGACATGCTACTGTAAAGCATCTGGCACAGAAAGGATTCCACCTCATGACATGTTTATGTGTTTCATGCTACAGTGTGTTGTACCTGGAGGCTCTCAGCCAGCTGGCAGTAGTATTCCTTTACATCCAGGGCCCGAGTGATGTCAGGGCTGCCAAATTCAATGGCTGCCATGGCTCCTGTAGTCCCTTCAGCTGGCTCCAGAAGAGTCTCCACTGCCTGCTCATACAAAACACATACAAAACGCATTAGTGAAGCATATACCCATTCACTCAGTGGTCAAATATAACCAAGTACATGTATTAAAGTATTGTAATTAAGTTCAATTTTCAGGTATTTGTTCTGCTCTTGAGTATTCCCATTTTATGCTGCTTTATACTTCTACCTCGCTACATTTCACAGGAAATTGTTGCAGTTCTTACTCCACTACATTTATTTGACAGCTTTACTTCAGATGTTACATACAAAACATGTGATCACTTCATAAAATGATGCCTTATCAAAACTCTATTTAAAGTAGTTCAATTAAAATGCTGCTTAAAATAAATCAATAATACAACTTAACACTGAAAAGTCATTATTCATGATGAATACTTCATGGATGGACACTTTTTAGTATATTTGGCTGATAATATTGTACTATCTTTACAAGTAGAAGACTTTTACAGTGTGGTATTGTTACTTTCACTCAAGTAAAGCATCTGAATATGTAACTTAAGATAAAGTATGTAAGCATTATATGGAAAGTTGAGTTAAAGTGTCGAAATTAAAAGCACTTGTTATTCAGACGAATGGTTCCTAATATGTAGTGTATTATTAGATTATTGTTACTAATGCATTACTTTGCACGTAACATTTTACTCCGAGTTGGAATATGATCTATTATATATACACTGTTGGATGGTTTTATTTGCTTATGTGCATATTATGTTATCTGTGTAAAATCTTAATTTGTGACATCGATAGTTACTAAAGTTGTCAGATACATGTGGTGAAGTAAAACATAATTGTATTTTAGTGCACTAGAAGTATACTGTGGCATTAAATGGAAATACTGACAAAGTACCTGAAATATGTGCTAAAATACAGTGAATCTACTTAGTTACATTACACAAATACAAACACACACACACACAGTTAATTTTGATCCGTTTACACACACATCAAAGACCCCAACACACTTGTCTTTGCTTCCAATGTTCAGCCCCTTCAGTAAAAAAGCTCCACATCCATTACAGAGAAAATGAACTGTTACCGTGCTGCGGTGGCAGTCGAACATTTTTCTCCTTTCCCCTCCACCTAAATAACGACATGGCTGCCGATTTGTCAGGGGAATATGGGGTATCTGGAAGTGCTGATAATAACAACAGTTAATAAAACAAAGGGAACTTCTGTTTTCATTTGGTATTCAGCTGCATTTCCCGGACTGCGAGTTATCGAGCGTGTCCCAGAGGGAGTGTGTTAAACGCCGGGCGGCCCGGCTTTGCAGAGAAAAACAGTGTGATGGAGTTGGTCCTGCTTCAGCTGCCTCTCTCTCTGCTTACAGCCTCGAGCTCTGATACTGGGGCGCGTCTGTCATCTCCTGGCGAGGTGGAGAATATTGGAGAAGGTGGAGAGATCAGGGTTTTTTATGGATGTGATATAAGTAATGGTGTGCATTGGAAATGGTTGCAACCGTATATGTTAAAGATGGGATTTTTTAAGAGAGATTCAGCCATAAGCCTATATGTTTGAGCCCGGCTTCAGACAGGAGGCGGCGGGGAAGTGGACCCTTTGGCCGACTTGCGGAGCCGTGCTGATGGATGGCCGACTTACGGAGCCTGTGCTGCCAAATATAGTTTTGGCGTCCTGAAGCCGGCATCAGTCAGAGTCAGACTAGGGTGAGGAGTCTCTTTTTACTAATATGGTCGACTAGCAGACGTATCAGAATGGTAATTGTAGTTAGCATGTTTTATTAGTTTCTGTTGTTTGGTAGCCTGTAACTTTCAGTGGCTGACAGCTGTGATCGCAGTGTGTTTTCTCTCTGTACTGAAAGTCCACTCTGCGCTGGAGGCTTCAGCTTTCTTTTCCAATGTGTCGAAGTTGCGCCCCCGTCGAATAGGGTTTCACATATTAGACAGTGATTGGTTTACGGATTAGTGACGCACCAACTAAAGTTCGACTGGGATACGTTTGAAATGCACAGACATCTGCTAAAACAACTCTCTAGTGACAAACTTTGCACAGTTACAAGTCACTATAGTCAATGTCAGACATCTTAGAGGACGGAAACAGGAGAAAAAAACATTTTTGAGTGGAGGGAGGCTTTGACACAGATAGCAAAGAGTTGTGAAGTTGACAACCAAGTTGTGTTCATTCACCCCAAACAGCCAGTAGTTAGAAGCTTGAACATTTTTAACTTGTGTGAAATCATCTTTATGTCTTTCCATTGACTTGAATTTGTACGCATTTGCTCCATGTCTAAAATGTGTTTGACGCTGTGACGCTTTTTTTTAACCAGGTTGGGCTTGAATCGTCTCTGGTTCACAGAAATGCTGAATATTGACGTTTGCTGCCCTTCATTCAACTGTCAGTTGCCTTGAACAGACAGATAAATGTTGTACCATCTCTGTTAAATATGGCCTATTACAGGTTTTTTTTGGCTGCGCTGAACATTCATGAAATGTCGGAGAGATAGGAATCGAAAACCGGTTCTCACCTGAAACCTGTTCTCGATTCCCATTCCTATCTCCAGCATCTTATATGAACTGGTAACAAATTGGAATCGTAACAAGAATCATATGCCTCCGAGCTAATCTTTTCCTTTTACCGACGGTGGCATGGGTTTCTAACAGTTGCACATCGCAAAACAACGACATCAGACTCATGTGTACTCTGCTGGATACTTGCAACATGAACTATCGGAAAAGGATTAACGGGCCATAGCTTGCCCTTAAATAACATCAGCACCACGCATGCAAGGTTGGCAGGTTTCTTTTCTTTGAAAAACCTGAGAACTGAAATACAAAAGACAGCTGTAGAAATATTCTCTCATTTCATCCTCACTGTGTTCAGACTCTTCTTTGTCTCTGAGCTCAGCTAACTGGCTGCTGGCTGTAGCATCATTTCACATACAGCATATTTCCCATTGTCAAACTATTCCTTTAAGACAGTAAAACAAGGCCTCAAATGAGCACAACAAATTAAACAAAGGCCTTATTTTGACTTGTTGCATGATGCGCTAGATTACATATTTTGTGTTTCTGTTGTCAGGGCTGTTTTTGGCTCTTTAGCAAGGTGAGTGGGGTCATCGCAGCTGTGTTTGTCACCGGAGGTCTGGGCAATTCTCCAACATTCCCGTCTGACCTAAGTGCTACATTTTGAGTCATTTTCATGGCTATAAACAATCGCACTGCAGCTATATATCGCCTCTCCCTCTCACCGTCGTGTGCTGGGCCTCCATGTTGGCCAGCTGCTCCTCGTAGATAGCCCCTTGCTCCCTCAGCGCCAAACACTCTGCTGTCACAGCATCGACTTCCTGCAAAGAAAATCAAATTAACAGAGAACAAAGCTGCAAGTAAAGAAGTTCAACTGAATTTCTGCAGGTGTATGAGAGGAGCACTGCAGTTTGGGCAGTAAATCACACCACAGGTTGAAGAAAAGTAGAAACAGGCTTTGTTTCCACCCTGAAAAACCATTTCGAGAACCGTCAGCACATCCACCTGTTTCACTGAACAGCAAGTCGACACCGCAATGCAGAGAGAGGGGGAGGAGGAGGAGGAAGATCAGAAGGAGGCTAACTAGACACAAAAGCCCTGTCCACCAATCCATCCGCCAGCAGGGGTTCTCAGCTCATCTGCTCTTTTTAAAAGAACCAGATTAATTTGTGCTGGATGCAATTACCGTGGGTGCCTGCATTTACATTTGGACACACGCAGAGAGAGTTTGGTGGTGAAGTTGTGGAGCCTTGCTGGGAGCGTGGCAGGGTCCTTGATGGACTGCAGTAAGTTAAAGTAGTCTGATCCTGCTGCTGCCTGTGTTCAAGTATCTGTCAGCAGCTGGGGCGAAACTGGTTGTAAATCACATTCTGTGCAACTTTAAAGTAACATGAGTTGTCTTTTTGGCCATTTAGGGGCAGCACAACATACTTTAAACACAATGGTGACACATTAGCACCTTCAGTTCATTTGGCAAAAGCGTTGCTACAGTTGCCTATGTTTTAGCATCCAGGAGAGCTTTAGCAGCCATTTGCATTATCAACTCTCCCATTTGCTCAGTTTTTGTTTCCAACAACTCATGAAGAAAATAACTGGCTCTTTTAGGTGCTAAATGCTCCACTCCACCAGCTAATGACAGTCAGCTGTTTGGCGTTGGGTAGTGTACAGTGGGTTTATCAGAGATTTTTCTCTAAAAGCAAGCTGATGAGAGCAGTGAAAGTGAACCAGAACAATAAAGCTGTGGGCCACGAAAGGAAAAAAACAATGACAATAGTGCCGAAGTTTAATCTTACTAACAATCAGTTAGTTATCAATCTGCTGCGGAAATGTGAGGGTGTGCCAAACAACCCTCCAACGGTCATTAGATTCTGGTCCAAATGTTGCTGAATCCTGATTGGGGCTGAGAAGTACGCATCATCACCTTTATCCAACAGCGCCCCATCCCATTGAACGCAATGGAAAAGAGCACAGGAAGATGCTGATTGATAAAACAAGTGTTCAGGGCCAAAAATCCATTGTTTTAGCAGTTTCTGCCCTGATGAGGACCCTGTGAGGTCAAAACCAGTAGGCGTTTTAACCGAAATGCCTGACTGAATAAAGGCTTTTAATATAGCTTCCGTCCTTGTTCTGCCTAAGAGCGCGTGAAGAACATTTTCTTTTCTGTGATCATTTTTTATTCCCACCACAACGTTTGAAGCAGACTGAGCACTCGTCATTCATCCACTTCTTTGCAATTGTACTTTAATTCTGGTAAATGCTGTTAAACTCACTACATGTGCACAACTGTGTTTTACAGAAGCCAAAACAACTGAAACAAAATGTCAAAATGACTGAAGCGATGACCATGAGAACGGAGCAGAACCGGCAGCAGAGAAGCAACACAATATCTAGAAGTATACTTTAAAACAAAGCAAACATGCCTTGTTTCATCAGTCAGTCTAACATTATGTGGAGAGGAGTGCAGCTTGCTGTGGGTTGAGCTATGTAGTGTTCGCTCCTCTCCTCCACATCTCTGCTCTTCCTCTCCCGTCGATTTCCCACCAAGTCTTGTCACCCTGCAGCTGCTTCCAATTCAGAACCAGAGAACTGAGCCAGCAGGAACATTATGGCACCGTATTACAGCCTGCATTACATCTGTAAGGGAGAAATTAAAGCCTCCCTCTCGCATCTGGCCTGGCAGGAGATGGGCTCTGGCATGTGTGTGTGTGTGTGTGTGTGTGTGTGTGTGTGTGTGTGTGTGTGTGTGTGTGTGTTTGTGTGTAGGGGTGGCTCAGGTTGCAGTGGGCCACCAGCCCAGACTGTGTGACTGCTGGTGATCAACACCCATTGGGTAGTGCTACAGAGGAGCAGCTGTGCAAGTTTCAGCTGATTCACCAGGAGGTCGAGGGGAGGAGGAGGAGCAGGCAGAGGGTTTGACAACACTGCCATCTAGTGCTGCAGGTACGTTATCACAACAAAAGGTCTGACGACATACAGCACAGTACCAGAATAAAAGTTTTATGAGTCCACACATTATTCAATTTACGTTTTATTAACTGTTTTATTTTAGACTGAAAGACATGGGAGTTTACCACCCATGGAGGGTCTAACGAAATGCTACTGGGACATGTAGGATCCAGTGTTTTTGGAGCTTGTCCCACAGTCAGGACTAAAATAAATATCTGCCACTGCTTCAAATTTGGCAAGAGTTTCTTTTATATCTCATCTCTCGCAAATTTCCCAAATTCATGGAATGACACATTTCTGAAGTGCCTTTTTAAAAGTATTTATACCCATTCTGAACTTGAACATACACTCACCGGCCACTTTGTTGGGCACGCCTGGTGCTTAATAAAGTGTCAGTGTGGTCTTCTGCTGCTGTTACCCCCCTCTGCTTTCCTCTGTTGGAACCAGTGGATATTTGAGTTACTGTTGCCTTTCTATCAGCTCCAACCAGTCTGGCCATTCTTCTCTGACCTCTCGCTAAAACAAGGCATTTACACCTACAGAACTGCTACTCACTGGAAATTTTCTCTTTTTGGGACCATTCTCTGTAAACCCTAGAGATGGTTGTGCGTGAAAATCCCAGTAGATCAGCAGTTTCTGAAATATTCAGACCAGTCCTTCTGGCACCAACAGCCATGGCACGTTCAAAGTCACTTAAATCACCTTTCTTCCCCGTTCTGATGCTCGGTTTGAACTGCAGCAGATCTTCTTCACCATGTCTACAAGCCTAAATGCATTGAGTTGCTGCCATGTGATTGGCTGATTAGAACTGTGCGTTAACAAGCAGTTGGACAGGCGCACCTAATAAAGTGGCCGGTGAGTGTATAAAGGATTAAGGACAACCATCTCTAATCTCACCAGTCTGCTTGTTTGAACGGGTCAACTGCAGCACTTCTGATCATAACTATGATTTACAGCTTCAGGATTAATGCTTATTGTAAAGTGAAAAACCCATGACCCTTTGTTAACCTAACAATAAACCATTACATTTACAGTTATAAATGTTGGTAAGTAGTTGATATTGTTTGTTGGTTATGACTCTCAGCTCGCAGCTCGTTTAATTTATAGAGTTGATATCTTAAAATAACTCAAATAAGCTAAATTGGTCTGGGAACTTCAGGGTCCATCACTGCTCCAAAGTTCTGCTTTTGCATTTATAACTGTTACCTCAGCCACATCTTGTCGTCCCTGCTGGAGGAGGATCCTCTGCTGTGCAGCCTTCTCGTATGCTCTCATCAGATGTTCCAGCTCTTTCTGCAGCTCCTCGGTGTCACACAGAATCTCATCCTGCAGGACACGCAGCAACCACAGTGATGGATCATGGCAAGGTTATAGATCATTCCTGCCTGTCACTGTACAAACTGAAGTAAAATTGATGGGGTGGGATGGTAAGTGCAATGGACCGTCTATGAGAAAACCTAATTTAGGAATGTCACACGCAGAGAAGCATGCAGCAGACACACCCCGCAGCAGCAGCACCTACCCTCTCCCTGCGCAGTCTTTCCACCACTGCATCCAGACTGTAGTCAGGCTCGGCCACAGTGGAGGTGACGCTGGAGGAGGCTTGTCGACTGTTCAGCTTCTCCTCTAGTTCAACAATCTGACATTCAAGAGACTCATTCTCCTCCTCAAAACAATGGGCCTAAAGGGCACAGAGACAGAACAGACAGGTGCATACAAGACTAACTGCTTTATTTTCCAAGTACAAAGCCATGACACAGCAGAGGGAAAATAAAGTGCTGATGTGTCATTGGGAGTGGTTCGTCCTCACCAGTTCAATTAGCCTGATCAGGCGGTCATTGAGGGCAGCGATGATGGTGCGGTCCTGGACAAACCGGTTCAGACCCTCCTTGTTGAGCACCTTGGCAGCTACAAAATCTAACTTGTCACAGTCACACTTGTCAACAGCTGCACCCCTGAGAGGACGACACAGAGTACCAAAGACTAAACTGGATTTAGAAGGATGCTAGGAGAGATCAACTTCAGGGATACTTATGACTTTCATCACTCAAGCATGGGTCGACACTATTCAGGAAAATCTGAATCCGTTGTGATGACTGAAGAATCACAACACCCAGATTCATGAACATTCGTTTCAAAAACATCTTAAATTCAACATATTTTTAAGTGGAACAACACTCAAGTCTGTCTCTAATATATATAATAAAAACTTAGTAAATGCAGCCCAAATTTATAAGTCAGCCTCTACCCAGAGACCCATACTGACCTGACAGAGGCCCGGTACTGCCCTGCACACTGCATACTCGTCCCTGCATCATCCTCAAACAGCTTGCGGTAAGAAGACACTCTGAGCACGGCCATGACTCTGGGTTCACACTGGGCTACAACACAACAGGCAAACAGTGGCAGCAGGTCCAGTTAGGGGGTTTTATATTCACAGGGGATGAGAATGTAGCACTGAGGTGAAGGATCTCTCACCGGCCACTGAGCAGACTAAATATACCGCGAACATCAGCCTGTAAAGATTTCACATGTACCTGAAGAGTGAGCCCAAAAGTCTGTTGTACAATTGTTGTTTAAACAACAAACAGTCAATAAAAAAAAGACGGTCCTGGATGTGAAAACAAAAACAACTGTTTACATACTTTTATTTCTGTTAAATAAATTAAAAGCACCAAAAATCTGGAAAGTTGAAAACAGGTGCGAGTGTTTCCTTGCGTACCTTTAAATGTACCTTAATTTAATGAACAGATTGAACCGAAGACAAAAAAAAAGCACAAATGGATGCACATAAACATCTGTTACAGTGGCATAAGACAACACTTAAAATCAGAGGTTATTGACTATATTGATTTTGTGTTTGACATGATGACAATAGAATTTCTAAAGACAAATAAATGAACGGCTCCCAAATCTGAATCAAACGGAGAAACCTTGTGTATTGACGGCAATAAGGCAGAAAACAAAACTACACAAGAAAAGAGCAAGTTCAGCCAGACGGGCATTTCTATAAGTGCCATGATTGTCAGTGTGCTCACATTGACTCCAAACGTTAAATCTTCTGAATCTCCTGGAGCATCTGAGAAGAAAACCTCTGGGTCTTTTCCGGCATCACTACATTAATGGAGATACTGAGCAAAGGAAAATTCATGTCCTAAACGTGAATATTTTTGTCGACTGGGAAAACTAATGCTGACATCTCTTGGGTAAAACTGTAAGAGGAAACAACGGTTCATTATACACAGCATGGAAGTTCCTCATTTCAATAACAAGTTTTGCAAGAGTGCCTACAGTAGAAATGTCCTCAGTGGCACATATGAGAAAGGTGCTGTATCTTGTAGAGTAATGAGCCATTCGATCTTGCACCCAGAAGGTTTTGCATCCCCTTAAAAACGTGTGTGAGACCACGAGGAACACAAAGGCTGTGTCTCGGCATCACACAGGCCTCAAACATCAGAAACTGAGCTTTAAGATGTGGCAGAAGAGAGGAAAAGGACATGTAAACAAACACGGACATTCACTGTACCACCTCAATGACAAACATGACAAACTGTAGACACCATCACAGATTTGCATCACCAAACCGACAGTCACATACTGATGAAACAGGGAAGCGGTCACTATTATTTACACCATTTAAGACATCAGGAACCAGAGGGTGACTCTTCACTTTGTTCTGGTTGACCAGGAAGTTAGTGTGTTAACATACTTTTGTAACTCAAGGGGAACTGGCAAAATGAGATGTAAGTCTCACGGCTGGATTTACACGAACACAGCAAACATTCACGACACAGCGTTTTCTATAACACGATGATAAAAACAAACGATGAATATTTTAATACCAATGCAGAAAGGAAAATAAACCATACTGTCATAGGAACTAGAAACCGTCAGGAAGAAAAATATATAAATAACAGTTAAAAAACAATGAGTATGGTAACACAGAGATATCTATAATATTGTCTCCTCAATTAAAATGAATGATTGTCATGATTTATCTTAAGCTTAAACATTCTTTGTGATATATTTCCACAATCATCCAATTTCAAACAATGCAATGCTTTATACTTGTATTCAGTCTATTTCTTAAAACTTCAGGAAACTCCTTTTCTTTAGTGTAATTGAGTCTCTCTCTTAGTCTCTATGGATACATAGTGTTTCACATTCATACCGCTCACTGTCCAGGGGTTGTTTTGGCATGAGCACCTACGATAAGAAGTGTGAGCTGAGGATAACTTTAGTCTGGAACCACGGGGCCTTTAGGTCATCAGAAAGTGCATAGGTATCAGTTCAAATCCCTCCCAAGGTGGTAACACTGTGAATGAACTGAAGATATGACACTCGGTAAAATCACAGCTCTAATGGAAATATGGAGTTCCTCGAACGTGAGCGTTTGTGAAAAGTTAGGGTGCAAGACAGCTGCACTGGTCTCCAATAGATGAGAAAATACCACGTGGGTCATGTTACACAGTGTCCTATAGGTCCAAGCCAGGAAGGGAATCGACTCCAAACCCCACTGACGTCTCGAGGTACCATTGACCTCGGTTACTCCTCGTCTCCCGCCATGAGGAAACCCAGGATGAAGTCGATTGTTTTCTGCCGTTCGTGTGGTGACTGCCTGCCCATCAGGTTGGGAGGGGGGCGGATAAGGAGGCTGGCAAAGAGTGTAGCTAAAATACAAGAACAGGACAAAGAGGTTAAGAAAAACAAATACTAACATAACTTATTCTTCAATAAAGTAAAACACAACTTATGTTCTTTATAACCAGCAGTGTGAAGACAACACAGGCGATCAGGCAAGGTCTTTTAAAAAATGCACTTCTACTTTGATTCCTCACTGTTTATGTTTATTAATCAATTATAACGTTTATACTTTAATATCTTATTGTATACTTTAAGTTTATTATTACTTTTACCTTTTTATGTTTTTTTTTCATTAAATTAATTCTGTTTTTATTTGTGCTGTTGTGAAGACATTTGTAACTATCTTTTTAGAAGTTCTCAAACAAATGTATTATTATTATTAATAATATTAGTAGTAGTAGAACAAGGTCCAGTACATTCAACCAAACTCTACCATTCTAGGAGTTTTTGGTTCTAGAGTGAATTTAATACTGGCACCAAAATCTATTCATTTATTGCCTTAGTGTAGGATTTCATGTAGAAGTTCGTATAAAATAATAATAATAGTGAAAACACTATGTATTATGTTGTACATTAGTAATGTTGAATCTTGTTGTAAACATCGATGTAAGATGTTACGTATGCCATTTTTACAAAAGTATTGTACAACAGAAGCTTCTGTTATTGAGGATTACAGGGATCGATGTCGTGGGAAACAAACTTAACACATACAACAAATCAATTTACTCTATAATGATCTTACTTTTCTTCAGACATAGGGCTTTGTTCTCCAAATTGATTGAGACTAATACATATTATAAACATCAATACACATTAAACGAGCTGTTCAATTAGCTGTAAAGTATAGTGAACTTTAAGATAGGAGGTATCCAGTTCATACCTATGAGACTGGCTGTTAGGTTGTTGTTGTGTGAGTGCTTGAGAAGTTCCTTCAGAAAAGCCATTAAGTAGCGAAACACATTGCGATGAGCCCGTGGCAACTGGGAGATCAACTGTGAATTGTCAGAGACAGACAAAGATTAGTCATACAAATTACTGTATAGAGCATATGATGAGCTGGACAGCGGCATTAAAAAAAAAAAAACACTCCTTTAAGTAAACATCATACAGATAACTACATCGTGTCACTGCACCTGTTTGCAGAGGCGGCTGTCATGAGCGCAGTCGAGGCACCGTTGGTAAAGTTCGTAACACACCACTGGCTCCGGTAAGGCCTCCAAGAAGATCAACAGAGCCTCAGCTACAGAGTGGTTACAACCAGCTACAAGAACAGTTAGGGAAGAACAAGCAAATGTGGAGTACTATACATAAACTGAGAGGTAGGCAACACTAATTATAGGTGCGTTTTAACTATGGTCGTCCACACTGAATGAGGCGGGTCTATCTCGCCAAAAACAGCCCTAATTTGCTTGTGAGTTGCGCAGGAGGCTGTTTGACCCGAGTAGAAAGAGGCCCTATCGGAGAGCAGGGTCTTTTCTCCCCTGAGATATACCCGGATGGTGATTGGATGTAGCTCTCAGCGGGATGTGACGTGTGGTCGTACAGACGCCACAACAACACGGTGGAGTAGAGTAGACACTTTTATCCAGTGGTGTAGAAGAACACAGCCCAGAAAATGATCTGTGCACGGATTCTGGATTGAATTTCCGACCAGTGGTCCTTTGCTGCATGCTCCATACCTCTCTCTCCCATTTACACACAAATATGCACGCACACACACACACACAAACGCAAGCACCCACGCACGCACGCACGCACGCTCGCACCTGCAGCGGGGTGACAGCCTGTCTGTCAACAAACACCTTTAAAGCACCTAGAATATTTAAGGTGGAGTGTTTTCTTTCATGTTACTTGTACATAAGTTACTGTAACTATTCTGTATTTCTCTGGAGGAAGAACGCACCGCTGTATCACTGATCAGCTGATCACCAGCGATCTAAACCCATTCAGAGTGATACGTCACCTCCTGAGTATTGCAAATCCCTCTTGGGCCTTTTTTTGGTAATGGAAACGTGGCGAGTGAGCTGCCATTTGAGAGGGCGAGCCCTGGAACTTTCCGGGAGGCCACTCTACAGGGCTAATAGAAACACGCTTAATGCTAATAGTTCCTTGTGACCAAGACACAATAGATTAAGTATGTGTCTTAATGCGGCTCTATGTGTCTTTTATTTTATGCACTGTTTGGCATTTCAGTGATTGCAGGACTGGGTCTTAATTAGATCTGGTCTTGTGGGACTTGCTTCTTAAACAAGGATACAGATGGAGTCTGGGATGCTGGTGTCCAGGCAGTCGATGATGCTCTGCAGCTCATCTTGTAGGCCTGGTGTCTGGAACAAGTCCTCCTGGGAGACACGCAGAGACAAATATGGAACATTTAAAACAAGTGCCTATGTGCCCCATCATTATCAGCACACACTGGTTAGTTGAGTAGCTATTGTGTCATGCACATACAAGTTCCCAGTCCACACAGACTTAAAATAATAAAGACACAAAAATACTGTTGCCGTGGCGATACATCTGCCAGACATGAACATAACTTGTTAGATGAAATTGCAAACAAAGAACCGTCTCCTGTCTCATGCTCTACAAATAAAATGTGCCACACAAAAGCATTTTAAAATCATTCATCAGAAAGTAAGGATGTGTTACTGAAAGTGTGGCACATAAATCATATATAAATATATATATATATATATATATATATATATATATATATATATATATATATATATATATATATATATATATATATATATATATATATATATATATATATATATATATATATATATATATATATATATATATATATATATATATATATATAATAAACAATAAAACATGAAATTGCCTTTCTCTTCGTTCCCACATAAATCACTGAGCAGCAAGTTTTCTCTTCAAGGGGACCAGAGAACCAGTCTGTTTCTACAGCTTATATGCCTGAACATCCTGAGATCTTCTTAAGTCCTTATTTTACGTCTACATTAATTACTAATCTAGAAAAGATGCATTGTCACAAAGCTGCGTTTCTTAGTTCATGAAACGTTTTGGAGAAACATGGTTTCAAAAGGACATAAATACTGTGTAAAATGGATATAGTGAGTGATATGAAAATAGATATGATCTGGTGTTTGGGGTTATCATACTGGATTACATAAAAGCAAGAGTCATTCTCAGAAAGTGAGTATTTTTGTTTTTTTAAATGTCTATGTGCATTGAACATAATATTGCACTGTTGTTTATGACTACTGTATCCGTGCACGTATGTGTATGTATGCGCATATGTTTGTATATGTGCAGGTGCTACATGCATTTGTGTTTGAGTATGTGTGAGCATGTTTTCCTTTTTCTAGTACATAAGTCCTTTTTGTTTTTGTCTTTGCTCTGTGAAGCACTTTTGACTGTTACAGGTCTTTTTAACTGTGCAATATAAATAAAACTGAACTTGAAGTGAACTTGTACTATTTTGTCAGTATAATCCAACCACCCGTTTCTAAACATTTGTATGTATTACTCTTTTGAATAAGACAAACATAAAAGCACATACACAAGTTTTAAAGCTCTTGCGTAGTAGTTACAAATGTAATTGTAACATCACAACAGAAAAAAAAACAATGACCTACATTCCTCACCTTCACAGTTCAGCAGTCTTATCACTTCTCAATGATAAACATCCTTTGTTGTAGCCAGCATTTTATCAGTTATAGCTCAAATTTGATCAGTTATTGCCAGTGTTTTTTCACTAGTAGCCTTCTCACCTGATCACAGGACTTGGTGAAGAGATGGTTGACAAGAATCCACACTTCCTTGGGGATCTTTAGAGGTTTGTCCTCTGTACTTGCACCATCCACCATCAGGAAGTTGACCTTTGACTTTTCCTGATGAGAGATAACACAGTCACCGTTTCACACTGACATCAAAGACAGCAAAGACATTGCATTATTTCCTGGAATTATACACCGATATTCTCCCATTTATTCAAGAACAATTATTGAAATCACAACATTATTCCAATACGGTGTGATTCATAGAGACTAGAGTGACTGCTCGAGACATCTGATCAGTTAGTGAAGAAGTAGAAGCAGCGCTGAGATTATCTCTGGGATCTGGAAACTTGAATGAAAGAGAGCCATTTTAGAAAGGGCTGGATATCACATTCTTTTTGTCTCTCTGCAAATGGATTCCCGAGACTCATGAGAGATGTCCAAAAATAACTAGGTAAGGAGGCTGCACGTACATGCAAAGGAAAGTCGAGTGGGCCTTTAATAGGAGACGATGCAGACATGCAGAACTAATATGATAATCTGTAAAATGTTTAACACCCAAAGCCTTTAATGCCAATCTTCATGGTATTTACAGTATGGTGAATGTTCCAGAGGGAATTCAAACCAAGAAGCTTTAATACAAATTTAGAAATCACTACATGTTAAGAAATGAAGCCTAATTCATATATATATTCTTAGTGGATATCTGTTCTGTACTCGTGCAGCTACTCCGTTTCACTGATCAGTCACAAGTTATGAAGTGGAAGAGGAGGCTTGTCGTTTGGCTTCATAGAGTGTTTGAGCTTATCTGAACAGACCTTCATACTTCTTCTCATTAGTTTGAATCATGAGAACGAGGGAGCTGTGCAGTCAGGGTGACCTGCTGTGAAATGGGACTTAGTGTGTTTGCATGTGTCTAAGTCACATTGGACTGGTGTACTCCGTCCTCAGTGGGTTAGGGGAGATTTAATGGGTGACTGATCCCAAACTGATTAGGACTAAGCTGTGACGGTCTTCTCTGTGAGTTAACAATTGTTGCCCTTGGCAGCTTTCTGAAATGTAGAGAAGGCTGTTGAAAACTGAAACTGATTCAATTTTCTGATTAGCTTGTGAAGCCACTTTTTAATCAAGTGCACAATATTGTATCTGAAAAGAACTGCATGTTAAAGGAATAGTCCAACATTTTAGGAAGTACGTTGGTTGTGGTACATAGTTGGTTATAAGTCGATGCTACTCTTGTGTAAGTATGGAGCTAAAGGGGAAGGTCATCTAAGTTCATCACAAAGACTGAACGCAGGAGGAAACTACTAGCTTGGCTCTTTCCAACATCTCTAAACCTTAATAATTATTGTTAGCAGCATTTTAGCATCTGATGTTTTATTTATTTTTCAATATCATGTGCAATGTGACTTAATATAATAAGCAGTATTTATTTTCATGTGCAATATTACTCATTCATCATTCAAACTCATTGATCGGTTTCTCAACCTGGACTTCCTGGATCACATTTCATATGTTACTGACACTCAAAGCAACAGGCTCCGATTAACGCGGCTCCTTGAGTTGTTTGAACGCAGGATAAACCTCTCATCGAATTCTCAAAAAGGACGAGAGTGAGGATCATTTCCAAAATGTTTAAGTATTTCTTTATGTTCTGCTTTTTTTGATGGGAGGACAACAACTAGTAAATGGTCCAACCATTTCATGACATAAATATATTGCTACTAAAGTATGTGCATTTTTAAGATTAAAGTTATACAGGATTAACAGTTATAACAGGATATGCCTACATTGTTGACACCATGCCCTCACATGACTGATTCTAATAGTGGAACCAATTTCTCTTTATGACGTGAGGTCAATAAAGTGTCCTAAAGTGGATCTAACTAACTACGGTGATACTGACCCTGATTTGCCTGAGGGCTGACGAGAATTTGTGTTAATATTTTACCTTTTCCATGTAGCTGTCCTCTCCCTGAGCAAGAAGTCAGCCCACAACCACAGTGAAGAGTTGGAAAGGAATGATCAAGGCAATAAGAGGCGATGAAAGGAAACAAAAGAAGAAAGAATGAAGTAGATAGAAGAGGAAGGCATAAATACAGAATTAGAAGAAGTAGAAAGCATACAGATTGTTCTTGTATAAATCATTTATCGAATACACCAGGACAGTAGGAAGATTGAATCGTTCAAATGGAAATAAAAGAAATACTGAATGATAGTAGCACTATATTCCCGAGCAAAATCATTCAAAAAATAGCGTTATGGAAAAAGACAAAGGTGAACGTGTGAAGACCAGAGGAGTCGAGTTATATAAAGCACTAATCTGGGCCTAACTTGAGTCAGTTTCCCCTGTTCTTGAGGAGCTCCTTTCCTATGTTTTTGCCACTTCCTCGTTCCCTTGGCCCCTTTTGGCCAGAAATATACAGCTTGAGACATTTTTTGCACTCCAAATATAGTTCTCTCAGTGTGACTGAGTTTACCCTGAGGGAGTGAACAAGCTCTCACGTGTCGGCGCTCAGGTTTCAGGTGGTGAACAGCTACAGAGTGAGGCATTACAATCTGAGCTAAAGTGCTCCGAGTAGAGGAGAGTTTATGTTTCACAGTCAGAACCTCAACTAATGAGAGGAAAATGTGTCTCTGTTCATTAATCCTTCCATTTTCCATTTTAAAAACAGGTTTGATTGGATTTTCCTTACCAGATCAATTAGTTTGGTTATGGGGATCTCTCTGATGGGCTTCTTCATGCGGCACAGAGTCTCCAGCGAGGTGCCAAAGCAGCTGGGCAGGTAGTTGCCAGAGATGGAAATGAAGTAGTCTTTGCCACGGTCCAGATGGAGCACCAGGATGTCCTCTATGGTGTCCTCTCCAGAGTTCAGCAGCGTGACGGAGTCTTTACTGACGTACGCCTCCAGATAGATCTCCAGGGTCTCATCTGTTCAGGAAGATAAGGCACGGTTTTAATTCAACAATGAAGAAAGGGTGAATGGCATGACCCTCCACTATAGTCAAAATGACACTATTACAGTGGCAAGACTTAACCAGTACAAAGTTCTCCTGACAAGATACAACGAAATTTTTAATCTCCCTTTTGCAAAAACAATGACGTCAAACTCATGTGTCTACGCTGCTGGAAACTTGCAACAAGGAATCATGGCGAAGAGAAACAAAAGGTCCAAAGCGCTGCGTTATGATAACATAAGCACCACATAGGCTGGCTTTTTTGTAAAAACATCAAAATCAAAATACAAAAGAAAGCTGTACAAATATTCTCTCACTTCTTCTACACTGTGTTCAGATTCAGAGATAATAAAACAGATTGGTTGTCAACTTTTTAACTAACAAAGACAACAAATTATTAAGGAATTTAAAAGGGAATAAAAAAAAGAATCGGACTAATAAGCAGAATCAGTGCTGGCATTGGTATCAATACAACCGTATCAACCCCCATCCCTAATCACAGATGTAAAGTCTGATGTAACAAGGACAACTGAAAAAGAAAAGGGAGCTATTTAGACTTACTCGGCTCTAAGAATCCATCGCTTGGCTCTGCTCGGAGCCAAGGCTTACAATACTGAGAGTCATTGAGTTTGGGGATGAAGGCAAAGTGACAGGGGACCTGTCCGTCATTTGTTATTAGGAAGCGCTCCTTCTGAAGCTGGCGAAATTTCACATTCCCAAATGTAAACTGCAGGACAAGAAAAGAGCACAGAGATTACAACAAGCTACTCTTTGTTTAAGGTTATGAGTGATTAGTGCCTGAGGTGATAACACTGAGGAAGGAACATGAGACAGTGCATGCGTTTGTGAGGACTTTTTCTTTTACCTCCGTCTTGCTCAGAGTTACAGATGGAAGGAAATCATTCTCCATTCTGTCCATCATCCGAACAATCTCCTCAAACACCTTTTTGCGGCGCTGCTCATTTACCACCTTAACCTGTTACAAACACACAGGTCCCATTTAGCAGAACCGTACTTTTTCCAGCCAGGGTTTTTTTGTAATTTATTTGACAACATGGCTTCTTACCCCTACACTGAAGAGAGCACTGACAGGCTTGTGGTCACTTGTTTGCAGCTCCATGTGACTCCGGTATTTGAGTTGCTTGACATTGTTGCCCCTCCACAGGATTCTGTCACACCAAGCCGGGACACGGCACTTCCCACTGCAGGACGTGACCAGAGTTTCAGAGGCAAATTTAAGGGTCAGATATCAGACACACATACAGTACTGCTGACTCTGTGTTAGTGTAATGATAAGGCTAGAAAACGCTTCTTTACTAGCTAAATGTAATCAGGATTCCAAAGAAGAAAAACTGAGGACAAGTTGGCAATAGCAGCACAGATCCTGGAGTCTGTGTATTAAATCATTGTGAAAAAAGATACAACACAGGATATATTTTTACCTTGAGTCCCATCGATCTGTTTTGGGGTCGTACTTGTACGTGGGAATGAAGTTGATCTCCCCCTCCATGAAGTCTGTGAAGGCTCTCTTGGTCTGCCTCTGAACGTTCAGCTACAAAATGAAAAGTGGTAACATTTCAAAGTGTTATTCAGTTAAAGAGTCCAAACAGAATCCTTAATAATTGTCACACAGATAAGTTAAAGGATTTAGTAGTACTGCAGAACGCTGGAAAAGGGAAATACATTTTTATATATAAAAAACACAATAAAACAAGAGATAATCATGGCAGATAAAAAAAAACACAGCAAGTGTGGTAATCTCTAACAACTTGTGTAACATTTTTTTGCAAAACAGTGTTCCTTATACATCTACTTAAACATTTATTATGATCCATTTTCCACTTACTGTTTTAGTTGTCACACTGTCATATATTATATTTTCTGTACACGTCAGTGAGTTGCATTTTGTGTCAACATGACTAAATACACAACAAATTATTCAAGTACTTCCAAACTGCCAAAGAGGGAACGGTTCTAAAAGCCTGTGCCCATAGTTGTCTGTGTTTTTAAATAAAAGTAAGTAAAAGTTATGTTGTAATGTAAAATTTTCCTTCAATAGTCTCTTACCTGATCAAGCTCTTGAAGCTTTTTTAGCTCTTTCTGTAAAATGTGCTGTTTGACCTCAGCAGCATCATTCAAGAACAGACGGTAGTTTAAGTCCCCGAGCCAGATTACTACTCTGAAACACAAACACAGAGAGAGAGATAGCCTGAAACAACAAAATCACAGCAACCACTTTGTAGTGAATAAATTATCCTCACAAAAACTAAAATCCTGTCACAGAGAATTGTACTCTGCAGTATACTTTGCTGTAAAACCAATTGCTACTAAAGACAGAGACACTGATTAAGTTAGTGTTTTAAGTAATAAGAGCTTGGTAGTATATAATGAATTTAGTGGTATTGCACAATGTTGTAAATGTGGGAAAATGTTGTGTAAAATGAACAATAAATAAAAGTACTCTGAACAAAACCTCAAGCTGCTGATACAAGTACAAGCAATGAGTGTAAAACCTGACTTTGAACATTCATTTAACGTTAAATGTCACTCTGGACATGAATGGCTGAGGAACTCACTCGTGCTTGACGATACTGAGAGGGGGGTGGTCCAGTAAGTGAAAGGTCATGCGGGCACAAATGTCTTTATAGTCCTGGTTGCGGCGCTCAAAGTCTTCCACGTGTGCTGCGAGATGGGAGTTCACGATGCAGAAGCTAGTGTTGTGGAAAACAAACCTCACTGCCACACCTCCTTTGTTCCCCTACAAGACAAATGAAACATTAAAAAAGATCAGGCTGTAAGTTTGACAGCTGAAAAAGCCACTATTTATAATTAAGTAGAATACATGCAGGAATAAGGTCTGTGTGACATGTTTAATATTCAATAAATCAAACAGAAGTGCAGTATACTGTAAATACTGTAGTCAGGAAAAAAAATGTTTTTATCTTTTTTAACTATTTCTTAACACTAAGCAGGATCATTTTAAAATAAAAAGGTAGCATATTTATCCCATGGTTATCTGAATTGAATTGTCTTTATTGTCATTGTACCAGTACAACGAAATTTACAGTACAATCCCTTAAAGTGCAGAAATAATTTAACATTAAAAGCATCAAAAAGAATAGGCTAGACCTTTAAAAGACACATTTAAAACGATATACACGCACGCACACACGCACACACGCACACACACACGCACAATGAGATAAAACAAAAAAAACAAAAAACAGTAGATTGACCCTGAGCGTCATGTACCATCATGACTGTGAGTGTTTCTTGAGGCAGAGTTTAGAGTGTACAAACCATTTTCCCCATGATTCCCGTCCCCACGTGCTCTGCAGCCACTTCTTTTATGTGATTCTTGTGAATCTTTTTGACAAAGATCACAAGCATCATCCCGACTAGACGTATGATTCGAACCTGTGGACATTTTTAAAAAAAAAGCAAGTTAGCACATTTACCAACAGATGGAAGGATCCAATTGTTCAGGAAAGTATTAATTTATGGTAAATGGCTGCATTTATAAAGCGCTTATATCCTCGGTGAGGGGAAAATGTATTATTTTTATTATTATTATTATCTTATCTCTAAAGACGGAAGAAGCTGGGGATTAAGTAGTCTTTTCTCTACTCACCTTCTTGTACTTGGCTTTTTGGTGCAAGCTCCTTTCCACAGCTTCCACCCACAGCTGCTCCTTGGATGAGTCCATGTACAAGAAAGCTTCAGTGCTCAAGTCCAATTCTTGAAAACTAGAGCCATAAAACAAGTCAACATATTTGATGTTATTCAAGCAAGAACCGAGGACAACATGTTTGACTTCCTGGTCAGTAGAAGTACTGAATGGTAAATTCTCACTGACCCCAGAGCATAAATATCAGGAGGTTCTGTGTCACAGCAGAGCCACGGCCCGAGGCTGCTGTCCGGAGCCTGGCCATTCACGTTCCACGTTCCTGTGAAAAACCTAAAGAAACAAAGAGAAGTATATAAGTGTAGAGGTTTTTTTTTTTTTTTATAGTCAAGACATCAAAACTAACATCATACAGAATAAAGAAGCTCCTCTCACCTGAAGGTCTGGATGTCCACATACTCACTCTCCTTCTTGCCCAGGCGGTGTTTGATGAGGTATTCTCTCTGCCCTGCCTGGCTGGAGAACATGGCCTGTTTCATGCTGTTGGTGGTGGGGCTGTCGCACCACGACGTTGGCCTGTCCACGCGGTCAAACCCTGACGTAAAACTACTGGAATGGAAAAGCGGGTATTATTTAACACCAGCAATAATTTGGATAAATTAATACTGTTTTAAAGTTAAGTATAATTAGCCAGTTTCCACTGTTTCCAGTAAACCGGCCATGGTGTCCTGAACTTACTCTGGTTTGGAGTTGTCTTTGGTCTGTAGGGAGACAGCTCTGTCTTTAGGGATTGGTGGAGGAGGCAGAGGATTGGTTGGAGCGTAGGAGGCTTTGCGAGGAGGTAGAGGGGGAACTGGAGGAGGCTCCCTAACGGCAACTATGCGATTCTGGTTGTTCTTCTTTTCCTCCACTTTGAGAGCATTGTTGAAGTTGTCCTCAAAGCCAAAGTCTGAGGCAAGTGATTGAACTGGATCTTCAGAAAGTTCAAAAACAGAGGATTCAATATAGCAGCATCAGAAACTAATTTTGAAGACTTTGGGATTTTAAAGAAACTAAAGTTTAAGCATGATTTCTTTCTGAACTGTTGTCTTTTTCTAAATGTAAACACAGTTAGTCCGCATGTTACCTGTCTTAGTCTGATTTGTTGACCTGCTATTGTTGAGGTTGGGTGGCAGTGCACTGGCAGATTTGGGTGGGTTGACCGCAGAGCCCACAGAGGTAGCAGTCTTGTTTACTCTTTGCGGTGGGATGGGGACTGGACCTCTCAGGGCTGTTGGTGCAAGGGGCTCCATCGCTTTAGGTTTCCTAAGTTTTGATTCAACTGAAAAAATTAAACACCATTGTCAGAAAGAAGCACTCAATGATCCACCCTTACCTTACTCAAGCAGAAGGAGCATCTTTCATTATTTTATTCTTGTGTAAAAAATAAACAATAAAAAAAAGGTCCCACAGCTTGCTGACGATAAAATGTCTAATAAACATTTGACTCTCCTTAAGTACATTTACATCCTGTTTTAGTTGACCTCACTGAATGTAAATATGAACAGATTAAAAAAACAAGCCAACACCCAGAAGAGCAATGCTGTAATTACAGGAACTAGAGTACACCAGCGTGTTAATAAGACTAAAAAGGACACATCTCCACTGTAGTACTCCTCAGGACGTGTGTGCACCTTAACGTCTTCATATATTTGGATTTTTAAAAAGTTGCGAATGCTTTCTCATTCAGTTGAGGATGTTACACGGCTAAAACATGAATGTAAAAACGAAAGCATAATGACGTAAGCTTCAGGCGACTTTACAGACGGATCGGATTTCAAAAATGGCAGCCAAGCGAGTCGTTCCAACAGTGTGTGGGTGGCGAGGACAAACAGGAAATCAGCAGTGTAATCCACCCTCAGGCAATAAATGTTAGATGAGTGATTAAATAAATTAGCCAACTGACGGAAAGTGACGCCTTACCTTGTTGCTGAGCACTCTTCACCTGGGTGAGGAAAGTCTGCGTCCGATCATCATCCTGGAGTTCCAACAGCAGCTCTGGAGATTTTTCTCCTTTGATTCGTATCCTAACGCAGGCTTGAGAGGGGTACAGGGATCACACACACACAGTTAAACACATGTTGGACACCATCAGACTTCACACACACATAAGAAATGGCTGGACTGTCATTGAAAACAATGCAAAGTGATTTAAAGGTGAAGCAACAAAGCATTCTTTCAGAGAGCCCTAGTAACACATGACCAGTGTCTACTACTAAATAAAGGAAATTTGGCTGGAGGCAAGCTCTAAAAATGGGGCTGTGTTGCAATAAATGCCATGTTTTAGCTCTCTTTTATTCCCGAAATACAGGCTAATTTTATTCTTGACGGCTTACTTCAAGGACCGACACAACACATTTTCTCTGTCTCTATACTATCTGTTTGAAAACAAAGCAGGACCACAAGTTATTTAATCTGAAGAAAGGTAAAACGTACTTACAAGCTACTGAGAAGTTTATAAGAAGAGCCTCTTCAGCCTCTGTAATGAAAAAGGAAAGAGAGTTTACACGGTGCCCATGAAGTTCACAGGTTGTGAGAGTAAACCAGAGGTGTTTTATCTTATTTCAACATGTTCAAGCTGTGGCCAGCTGGTTTTTAAATTTTGTGTTCCAAGCACAAAGGAAACGCTTCCTGGACTTTCACTTTACTCCACTGTGACGTGACCCTGAGTAAACAGTAACACTATTGTGCACTACTGTGGGTAAATGTGAGGTGAGGGTCAACTTTATAAACATTCAGGTGTTTCTAAGAATTGTACACAAATCACAAACATCTTCGAAATACATAATGAAGAATAGTTTGTAGCAGTTGACGACTTAATTTATCCTAAACATTCGATTAGCATACCCAAAACAGTAAAAACTGTGAATTTAATATTGAGAATCCAAAAAAAAAGGACACAAACCTCGCACAACTTGAAAATGACCATTGATGGGTATAGACAGCTGAGCCACTGGACGAGACACAACAACATCAGGAGTGGCCAAAACACCCAATCTGGATGAGAGCAGCACAGAGTTCCACTTAAGATCAACTCTATGACGTTTAATATAATTTAAGAATATCAACAAAATCAACTAAATCTTTTTTTCTCTGTAATGAAATATGAGTAAATGCACAATTAGGATTAGATTACAACCATTAGATGATTAAAATGTGAATTAAAGATTATAATATATAAAATGCACATGCACACATGCAAAAGTCTCATTTAGCCTGACTTGTAGACAAAAGTCCAGTGCAGCAACCTGCCGCACACTCAGAGGAGCTTCATTAAATAATCAACATAAGTGGCTTCAAATCTGAGATGTGGGTCAATGAAGGCGAGGTCATGTTTCACTCTCTAACAATGGCCGACTAACAGCCAGGGTCAAAGCTGGGCACTGCCCACGCTTCCCCTCCACTTCACAAGTCTGATTACTGTTGGAGAGAGGAAAATGATTCAGCCCCGCTGTGTCAGAGGGACTCGCAGTTCTCCAAAGTCTGCAACGGCCACTGATTTAGAAAGCTGCGTGACAATCAACAACAGAATAGCTGCTCAAGGGCGTGGACGAAATACAAATCCTTTGAAAACAGTAGCTCTAATTCAACTTTATAATGTGAAAGTTGTGGTGAACCTCCTGACAGTTTTAATTTGAGACTATAGTTTAACGTTTCTATTTTCTGAACTCTTTGAGGCTCATATCTTTAAAAAATAGTTGATTTTAAACCTGTATTATATCGTTTCAAGTCATATTTGGTGCATCAGTGGCAAAGTCTGCTAAAGTATGAATGGTGGCAAACATAAGTCTTTAAAAAAATACAGGATAAATTATACTGACCTTAATGATATATTTAATCAACAGTACTAATATACATATACTTTCATAGGTTTACGGGTATATGTTATAATATCTGTACAGTATCAAATAAGACCCTGACAGCACCTGGACTCATGACTCTTCAGTTTAGTGTGTGTGTGGTTTTAACACAGTTAGCGGAGGACGGAGCTCGGGTGCCCATGTGAGTCTCATTACAGTCAGGGACTAAGACGAGGAATTCTGGATAATGGGCTGACTGCTGGTATTGCTTTCTCCCTCGTGCTATTTGCCACATGGCACAACGTGCTACAAACACAAACAACACTGATCTTTTAACACACCCACAACACAAAAACAAATGCTGAAGCTGCCAAGAGCCGGGTTAAAATCCTGCTAATGTAACAACCAAACCACAACAGCTCCACATGCAGCACTGTCCTGTAGATGACGTTCTGACCCCTGAAGAGGTGGTCAATTAAGAGTCACTGATCCATGTAGCGACACGCTTATTTCTGCTGGAAACACCGACTTAACGTGACTATAACACGCAACTTTGGTTACAGGTCCTCAGGTTCTGTGTTTTACTTGCTATTGTGTTCAATACTAGCCTTTTCACCTGAAAATGCAAAATATTAGTTTTGTTTTCTGATAATGCACCTGGCCCATTTGATTTAAACACACAAATTGCCTCCAACAGTACAATTCTTATGTAAAGCCTATTATAAGACATGAAAACCAACCCAAATACACAATATTGAAACTATAGAATCGAAAGCCTCATTACCAATCATGGTAAAAAAAAAACATACTGGCCTGAAAAGCAACTAATAAAGCGCATACAAGGGACCTGCCCATAAGACAACAGCAAGTATCTACCTTCGAAACACAGAAAAATATGTCAAAACTTGGCTTTCAGCAGATTAAAGCAAGAGTTAAAAGGAAGCAGATGCACAAGACGGACATCTAAAATCTCAAGGTGTTCAGAGCTGCTCCTAAACCTGTGAAATATCACTAGATTTACCTACTGCCTGACAACGACACATAGATTTTCAGTTATCAGGTTTCTGATACTTACATAAACTCTCCACTGCGCTCAATTAGTGACAGTAGTCTTGGCTCCTTGTGGCCAGCCCTCAGCTCCTGACCTTTCACAGTGTGAGCATCACAATCAAGGATAATTGGTTTGAATGAGGATGAGAAAGGCGCTT
Source organism: Echiichthys vipera (assembly GCF_963691815.1). Classification (NCBI taxonomy): domain Eukaryota; kingdom Metazoa; phylum Chordata; class Actinopteri; order Perciformes; family Trachinidae; genus Echiichthys; species Echiichthys vipera. The sequence goes on from NC_139831.1 coordinate 9,622,025, forward strand.
GGACATCACAAGCATTGAGTTGCTATTTTACTTCACCCAGGGCCTCGCTGTCATTTTAGGATTGTAAATTAGTAGTTGTGCATGTGGTTAGATTGGAGATACTCAGTGGTGAAGATCTCTGTTAGAAGAAGCCATGCTTATTGGATATTAAGAGGCAAATTAATGTGGTAAATGACAAATCACAGGCACTGGAAAATAAAAGAGAGAGGCTGAGTTGGTTAGTAGCAAACACTGTAACTTAAAAGAAAACATGGCTCAAGTTATTCTGTTCAAGAACAAACAGGTTTAATTAGTTAACTCAGATGAGATTGGTCATATTTGTGTAGTTAGTAGCGATCTGAATTCAAAGTCAACTGTAGCTTTAAACCAACCAGTTTAATAAACTCACAAGCTACCAAGCTAATTAAGCTGGAAAATACAGTCAACGTACCCAGTTATCAAGTCAAGTTAGATGAATTGCTAAATGTTAATACTAACGTTAACTAACTTCAACTGAAATTAAATGGTCTTATCTGAGTTCAACTGACATTAACTGGTGCTAACTGACTAAAACTGACATTAACTGACTTCAACTGACATTAACTGGTGTTAACTGAATTCAACTGACAACTGGTATTAACTGACATTAACTGACTTCAACTGACAGTAACTGGTGTTAACTAACTTCAACTAACATTATCTGAAGTTAACTGACAACTGGAATTAACTGAGTTCAACTGACATTAACTGACTTTGACTGACATTAGCTGGTGTTAACTGTCTTCAACTTACATTAACTGATGTTAACTGACATTAACTGAATATATTGACTTCAACTGGCATTAACTGATGTTAACTGAATTCAACTGACATTAGCTGGTGTTAACTGTCGTCAAAGCTAACGTCAGCCAACGGACTAAAGCGAATTGGAGGGGGAAAAACATGTAAAAAAATAAATTAAAAAAAGGCTGTAACTTAATTCAAAAAGGATATTGCCAAGCACTCTTCGTCGCTTATCCCCAAAGAGGACTCCATTCTTACCGATGTATGATAAATATCAATTTATCATTGGCTAGCGACTTAGTGTTGGTTCAGCCCAGACACGACAGAGAGAAAGTTAATTTCCCACCCGGCGCAGCGGTGGCGGCCTTCCGGGGTGACAGCGGTTGGTTGCTAATGCTAACCCGCCCGTTAGCTTGTTAGCTTGTTAGCCAGCTGTGGTTGTTGTTGCTGGGCACAAACATTCAACAGAGTCGGGAAGTCAAAGTATTCCGGTTAGTGTGCGCCATTCTGTCAAAACCCTTTAAGTATCCGGTTTGTCTTCTGTGTCACGGAACAACTACATTGCTGGCGGGTTGTGGCTGATTCAAGCTACAGGAGAGTTTACGGTGGACTCCCTCCTCGTCCCTGCTCAGTTATTCGTGGATTCGGCTTCATCAGCTTGATTCCTGGCGGCGGTTGACAACAAGTCTGAGACAAACGACGCCATCTTCTGCCTCGGAGTGTGGAGCAGAGATTATGGCAATTATGAACATTTCATCTCTAGACTGCAGTTGTGACAGCATTTAACACATATACATCATAATATGCAGAATAATAACATTTTATTTACAGTGCCAAATCATAGAAAAGTTATCTAAAAGTCAGGTATAGACCACACTCAATGACCGTTGTTACTATGGCAACGAAAACCTTCCCTTTGACAGGCAGGAGGACGGACATCTGTCTGCACCGGTTGGGGAGGAAGAAAAGGAGAAAGAAAGAGAGAAAAGACAGAGAGATGGACAGGGAGAGTCAAAAACAGACACACAGATGGACAGAGAGATACTTCAAGAGATGCAAGCAACCACAAAAGTAACAATAACTATAATAATATCTATAGTAATGTGAGTATGACTCATATGTTATGGCAGTTAATATGGTAGAATGATGATGAGTAGTGGTAATAACAGCTGTGATATGATGAGATATATTACTGACTGATGAGTGGTTTTATGGCTCCAAATTTTATAATTTATAAAACTAATGATAGTATATATTGAGGTTTTTTTTATTTTAGTTTTTTATTATATTCTTTATTTGCAATTTAAACAAATACAGTACAACCAGAACAGTGTGGCATCATACTTGACAAAGATAGATATGTGTGTAAAGACAGTCAGTTCTCCTTTCAGAAAACAATACACATCCAATTATAATGGCATTACATAAGAATACTTAATACTTGATACAAAGGCATAGAGAAAAAAAAGACAATAAATAAAGTAAAAATAGATAGTTTGTATGAGTAATAGTGATAATAGCAGCAGGAAGCGTAGAAATGAAATGTAGAGTAGAAGTAGAAAGTGGCAGGAATTTCAATTCTCAAGTAAAGTACATTAGATATGTAGGCCTACTTCAGTAAATGTACATTTCACCACTGAGGTGTATAGTAGTGTGTGTGTAGTAGGTTGTAACAAAGGCTGCTGGATAACTCCAGAGTGCACCTGTAAGATAATTTAAAGTGCTGCAGACATAATGTCTGTCACAGACAGGTTTACTGTGTATTAGGTATTCAGTTGCTTATTAAATATAGACACCACTGCAATTAGACCACCATTCTCACCCCACTAAAACAGTCTTTATTATTTAGAATGAATTATTTTGTAATGTACAGTACAGTATATACCGGCTTTGACATCTTGAACAAAAACAAATGTAGGCAGGAAATTAGCTGAGGCTGAATCATTTTCCCCACTGTTGTTTAAGAAAAAACTATTGCATTTCAAATTAATTTAAAGAAGAAATCATCTGATTCTAATCCTAATAACTATTGTAATTAATAAAGCACTGTATTTAATTTGGTAATGAAGGACAATACATGGATGGGTAAAATAAGTTGTGTCCACCACAACTGAAATGTCCTAGCAGTAGGATGCTTTAGCCGTAGTTTCACTCATACGTACAACTTCTCTCAATCGTTGTAAGTTTTAATCTTATGAATGGCGTAAGGGCTGGAGTCTCGATGTGGCCAAATGTCTCCGTTGGGCTGATCCCTCGTCTGCTCCACCTCACGACTGACCATCTCTACCGTCAGAGTGGGAGGACTGAGGATTTCTGTTGTGCGGTATGACTGTGTGAGCTGACGGAAGGACGACGTGTCTGAGATGTCGTCATCAAAGAGGTCCTCCATGAGCTCCTTGCGCTGTCTGCGAGAAGCTTTCAGCTCATCCTTCAGGTCAGAAACCAGATCTTTAACATCCTTCACTAGTGTGGAGCGAATACCAAACAGGCAGAGCAGAAAAACCAGACCAGCACAGATGCCTGAGACAAAGTACAGAGCCACTCTCTCTGGAAGATCTGGAAGAGATTGAGGCATGGGATGATCATGCATCGAACTTAAATCAAAATTAGGCACAAGACAGCAAATTCACAGTTGTCCATCCTTTTTTGACTTCTGCACAGGGTTATTCTCTAAAAGACCATACTGGTGTTTTTACATGCGTCAACCAGTTTTCTACAAATTACATTACTGCTTGCTATTCATTTTTTTTAAATGATGTATTTTTTTACATTCTTTAACTAACTTCCCAAGCAGCCATTAACTCAATTTCCTCTCATTACTGTGTGAAAATCAACATGCAGAGACTTTAAACTCAATCAAAATAGGCAACTGATTACAGGAAACATTAAGTTGTTTTTATTGTCTTCATTTTTTAGTCAGATTTTGTATTTTTTGCCTGTATTTAAAGCACATATTTTTCTTTATTCTTCTAGATCATGTGCAGATAGAAATATTTAACATCCAAGATTCTAGAGTGTGTTCTGTATGAGCAACATTATTGCGAAAATATATAAATTTCACATGAAATTTTGTCCATATTCGCTATAGTTTGTCTTCATGGTCAGGGATGTTTGAGTTTTCCACCAGCACATGAACGCACCATCTAGGGGAATTTTCAAATAAGCTCAAATTCTTGTCAATATACCTTGGAGGAAAAAAAAAAAGACATAAGCTGTACGCATTGCTCATGATGAGCAGGTTGATTTTAATATACTGTCATAAACTGAAAGGAGACAACCACGTGACTGAAATTAAGTGAAAAAAACACTCATTAAAATAAAGAAACCATGACATGTTTTGGAAAACGGTCATGTAAATTATTGTGTGTTATGTATGTAATTATTATTATGCAGTTTAACTGCAGACAAGTGAAATCATTGTCATATGCTCATTGTTTTGCAGAAAGAGGAAAATTTAACTCTGAGTCGTTTGGAAAGCCAATTCTTCCACTGTGTCTGTGCCAAAACATGATAAAACACCCGTATGGCCCTTTAAATATGATCTACAATAATGATAAGAGATGCCCATGCAACCCTGGCCTGAGGTCTACAGGCGTCAGTGCACATACCCAATACTTTTTCAATGATCTCCAGAGAGTTGGTTAAGAGCACGTTTTGAGGCCTGTAGGTGGGGCCAGTGTACCATCCACCTGCAGGTGAGAGGGGTCTGGGCTCAGACACCCGTCAAAGTCTCTGCATGAACAAAACCTGTGAATCTGTCAGTCTTACTCTCACCATGTGTGTAGTCTGAGATCATGAAAGGATCCGTTGACCCTCGACCCACATCTTCCAGAAGATACCGTGGCACTAAATACAAAAACGAGAGATTTTTACATGATGCAGCAAACCACGTCATAAGCAGTAACATCCGCTGTGTCACTCACCACAAGTGAAGGACACACGCAGGTGTTTCCTGGTGCCGGGGAAGCAGGGGTCCCCGAAGGTTTGAGTATCAGCCACTAATGAACAGTTCGCTCTGCTGTGACACCTGCGCGACACCTTCCTCAGAGCCGAAGGTGACAAACACTCTGGAATAGATTACATTTGGTAAATTAAATGACTGTAATGCATTCGTTATAAGAAATCAGTTTATTATTGTAACATCAGGCCCTGGCTCTAATGTATGAACAGGGCACACCAAGAACTGATATTTGTTCCACTATTTTGCCACTAGATGACACTTAAGCGCCCAGTTTCAGACCCATGTCAGTGTGTGATCCAGGTTCCTGGGGACAGTAAGGACTGCCATGCAGCAGGTGTCCAAACGTGGCCGAGTAGATGGCGAGGACTGTCTCGTTTTTACACATCAGCCTCAGGCGCTCATTTTCACACACCAGCCTCGTGCGGTGGTGCTCTGAAAAACCGATGACATGGACTCAGGATTACAGATTTTGATGAACATCTCGTAAATACACTTTAATGATCTTGTGTGTGGAGCCGCATACTGTTTTACCAGTAAACCATTACTATGGCCTCACAAACAAAAAAAAGAGCGATGAATACAGACTATTTAAACTATGAAACTTCAAAAACAAGTGAAAGTGAGATACAAATAACACATGCAATTACTGCTTATCACCATAGCTGCCGCCAAAGAGAAGGGAACGGAGATCTTTGCAATTGCAACTTTAATATGAAGTACATCGTTATCAGGTTTAGGCTTAAACATGCAGAACCTACAGTTTTATACCTGGTCTGCACTTGTAGGAGACGAGAAGGTACTTGCTGATGAGTGGACAGGGGTCCTGTCCGAACACTGGACTGAAGACAGGGATGTGACAGGACCGCCGATCCTGACACTCTGACAGCACTTTCTGTAAGGACAGGGACTCATGTTGACTTTTCTAATCTTCTGTGAGGATTATGAAAGCATTTTACTAAAACATAGACCCATTTTTCATTCTTTTCACTGTGGCTTTATACCAGAACCGTCCCGTTGAGGGGTCCAATCCAGCACACTGGAAGACTTTGCAGTGACAGTAACACTTTGAAGTGTTAAAATAGCAGAGTAGTCATTAATTGCAGTATTTCAATAGTCCTGGGGGTCGTGCTGTCCTAATAAAAGTAGCATGCCCTATGCTGGATACGCTATCATAGATCCCGTGGGCTTACGGACAGGCTACTGTTCATGCAGGAGCTGCTGGTGGATGTCTTGGTCAAAAAGGAGAAAAGTGGACGCAGAGTTTCATGTTTTCCAAGAAAAACTGACCAATTTATCCATCTTAACCAGAATACAGGTGAAAACTGAGACATATTGTTGAAAGAACACTTATTTTTCTGAAGATATCTCTGTTCTTCCTCTGTTTTGTAAATAGATCGTCTATTAATTGTGGACGTTTTCAGAATGTCCTCATCCTCCTTTACAATTAAATTAAAGAAAGGGACAATTTGTGATAATTATCAGTTATTATGCAATGGTTTTACTGGTGCAGACCACATGATATCAAATTGGGCTGAATGTGACCCATGGCCTAAAATGAGTTTGACACGCCTGATGTACCTCGATAGCGACTGGGGAAGTGCATTCGTTATCCTCTTCCACAGTTGTGTTTGTGTTTGCAGAGGGACATAAATGCCGGTTAGGAACACGTCGTCCGTAGAAAGCTGAGAGGACGGCCACAGACGTCCTGGAGGGACAGTTGATGGCGAGCGTGTCTCCTTCACAAGCGTGAGCCGTGTGGTTCTTCAGGATGGTGTGAAGATACACTACAATAGAACACAAGGTAATGCTCTGTGACCTCATTCCAATGTACTCTCCCTCACATACATATAAGACGGTGAAAAAGCATCTTATAAAGGGGAAAAAACGTAAACGTACAAGCTTCTGAGTGGTCTGCAGAGGTCCACAGGCATGGAATGAGGTTGACAACACTACAAATGTCTTTCTTGGTCTACTTTCAAAAAACAGTCGTAACTACTAAAATATGTTAAAGCTTGAATACTATAAACAGCAGGAGACTTTTAAAGGAGTTACTCTGGAATCCTTTTAAATTGTAATAGATAATACAAATTGTTGTTGTGTTATCTGCTTGGTGTCTGGGCTCCTATATACAAGCTTCAAATAGCTGCTCGTAGTTGTCTTAAAGTTTAACAGTTAACAGTTTTGTTAATAAACTGAACTGGAGTTATGTATAACTCTGTTTGACTTGTAACTGTACGTAATAAAACAAATTTCATATTTGCTCTATTACTAACAAGGCAATTATTTTCCCTCCTTGACAAACAAATGAGCAGTTGACTCAGTTCCTCTGACTAAATAATACATTATTTATAAACCCTTTCATAAATAGTGACTGTGTGCGTGTGTGCGTGTGTGCGGGTGTGCGTGTGTGCGTGTGTGCGGGTGCGTGTGTGTGTGCGGGTGCGTGTGTGTGTGTGCGGCAGTACCAGGCACTCACTCACAATGAACTATTATTAGATCCCCTCAGAGCCTGGAGCCGCACAAAAAAATGGAAATCTCTGCTGAGGTCTGATAGAGAGATACACCGCAGTGCTCACAATAGATTTTTATCATAATGTCATCTTTCATATTGTGAAGCCAGGAGTCAAAACAACTCCACTGTAGTTTGTTTAATGCTTTGGGAGTATATCTATTCTGTGAAGATCTAAGATCAGCAGCCTCCTCACCCTGATGCTGGTCTTTCAGCATGAGTTGCAGCAGCCGTCCTGAAATGAGGATGCTTAATGTCTCTCAGAAACTTCCTTTGCAGTTAAAGTTTATAGCTGAAAAATAACCCTTCAGCATTTTGACTTTCTTCTACAAAAAGCAATAATTAAAATAGAAAACAAAACACTTACGGGAGAAATCTGGAGCTGAATATGCGTTGTGAATCTTCAGAGCCAAAAGAAGAGATAAGAACGAGCAGTAACACCGTGGCACTGTCATTGTGCATATCCTGCGTGACAGACCTCAGGCTGTTGTTGTAATGAGTTGTTGTGCTATTGACTTGCTGAGAGGTCAATGGTGCCATTGTGTTTACAAGAAAACAGCCACCCCCCTTTAGCAATAAAAAACAGACTGCAGATGAAATAAGCTCCGTGTGTCTGTGCACTTACATTTATTCTACGTTCTTCTTGTCACATGCTCACCCAGTTGACAAATGTGAAGGTGAATTAAGTAACGCAAACTCCCTCAAACTGTCAGCACTAAATTTAATAAAAAGGCAACGTTTTTGACTTTGGTCAGATATTAAATTCACAATATAAATAAACATCTTTATATTACAGCAACATTCTGCAAAAAACCTCTTGATGTGACTCCTTTTTTGATTGGTTGTTGCAGGTAGTGGCTTAAACTTGCGTTAGGCAGTTTAATTTTGGCATTGGGCAAAACATCCCTAATAATCTTTCATCATATTGAAATCCAAGTGTTCTGGAAGAAAACTAGATTCCTGCAGCTCCTCTTGGCTCTGGTTTCAGTCTGTTGTTATGCAGAGAGAGCGTTGGTATTGGCTCAGGACAAAGAGGGGAAAGGACGGAGTTTAAAGAAATAGTTTGGGAAATGCACTTATTTGCTTTTTGTCAGATTGTTTGATCAGAGGACCAATGCCATTTTTCATGTCTGTGTGTTCAAGGGATCATTTCCAAAAATTTTATCGGTCTCTGTGTCATGGCAGCGGTGTGTTTGGCTTCCCTCTGCGGTGAAAATCCATACTGTAGCAGCAGAGGTCCGCTGAAAAGGAGCAGATTGTGATGACAGGAAACAACGTGTTTTGCATCATCCAGCGGATCTCCGCGAACCTCCCATGCTATGAGCTCCCTGCACTGCGGAGGCAAATTAGCAGCTTTGCTATGATCACCATGTTTACAGAGATATGTAAATATCAATGCTCATTAAAGTGCACTATCCCCATCTTAAAAATAAAGCATTATTATTATTATTTGGAGTAGGGAAAACAGTTAGCCTTCCTCTTTCCAAATCTCAAGAAAATGCCTACTGCCAAACTCTACGGCTCATTAATTCACTATTAACAAAATATTTATTTACAATATATATCCATGCACACAATAACAATAGTTTTCATGCGGCAGTAGGAGGAGGTGTAAATGGCTGCTGAGGAAAAGTATCTATTTGAAGTTTTATGGCTGGAGTTTTGTGTTGAGCTGGAGATTGCCAGTTTTAGTAAACGCCTCTGTTGGCGCACAGTGGCACCAGACCTAGCAGACTCCAGGAAGTCCCTTTGCGCCGCTGTTGTTCACTAGTAAAAATAGATAAAGCACATTTTAGATTTCTATGTATGGTGCTGTACAAAACACAACGTGTTAAGTCCAAATCACACCACCCTTTGGACAAAGCCAGACCAGGTCACCTCCCTGCTCCACTTCAAACCTGGCTCACAGACACGTGCTGTATTGATCTTTTCGCGTAACTCTAGTCTTGGAAAGATAGCAAAAAGTGAATTTTCCAAAATGTTGAACCTATTAATTGATGCCTGACGAATACACTGTATATGTCCAAAATGTTGCTTTTTCTATATAGAAATTACAAAAGATAGCCACATAGAATGGCTCACTGGCATGTTGAACGCGTGTGTGCGTGTGTGCGTGTGTGCGTAATGTCAAAATCAGGACTCATTCTCTTGGACTGGGCTGTCAACAGGGAGCGTCCTGTTTGTGGAGATAAGGCACTTGTTTCCAGGAGGTCACTTCCAGCTGCTGTGTGTGTCCAGTGGAGATATGTGTATCCCTCTCCATGAAATAGGGCTTTCCTATCTTTTTGTCAGTGGAAGAGGAAGTTAAAGGTCATTGACAAGTTTTTTCCAGAAATACTCAGGAAATCTCTCCTGTTGAATGTCCTCTCTGCGTAGCCAGAATCAGTTGGTTTCAGTTTACTATAAAAGCAGTTTTAACCTTAATTTCCTCTCTTACTCAACCCGTGTGTGTGTGTGTGTGACACGGCTGTTGTCATACCAACCAAACACTGACGCATAATGAATGTGAAGTCATTCACCACTGCTGACTGTGACATTATCAGCGTTTGCAGCCACTTGTGATGGTGAATAAAAATTAATATCTGAATGTCACTCCAGTCATTTATCACTCACGCTCCAATAAAACACTCCCTGTGCGGCAGAGTGGACATAATAATGGAGGCTGAGGAGGTTTTAATCACGTATGTAAGTAAGAGTGACACTCCCACGTTATACTCCTGTAAAATTCCATTCACCTCCCATAGGAAGTGTAAATAAAGAGAATAATTATCCCTTCAGACTCTACTTGGAGGAGTGGTGGTACCACCGTGTGGAAAGAGAGATTAGCTTTCAGACATTTGGAAAATCTCCGGCCATAACCTCCCTCACTTTGTAGATATTTAAAAGGAAAGAGGAGGATGTTTTGTTTTTTCTCTCTCTGCCTCCGTTATATTTCCTGTGATGGTCGAGTGTTATTCATCAAATTTCCAGGATTTGTTTGGAATTTGGTTTTGTTTTTCATGGCACAGATCCACGTAACACAGAGTGCACGGGGCACAGAGCCTCATATCTTCTTTTTCTTATGTATTGCATAATTTGCCCATGATGTTGGTCTTGTTTCTTTAGGGAAGTATAACCCACCGCAAGGGGAGTTTTACTATGAAATGTCCCTTCTCCTATTTACTGTAAGTGATGGCAAGAAACACACAAGCTGAACTGAGCCCTCACTCCCAAACTCTCTGAGGACCTGTGGGTCATGAGATGAAAGTTGACTTCCATATTCATTCATAGCTTTACTTATCATTAATAATTAATTACCAAAAAACATTCAGTGGAAAAAATATCAAATGCCTTTAACTTTAAAGAACAATCTTTAATACCTTCACACATCAACTCATGCAAAACGAATCAGCAATCGAAAAGTAACCTTCACCTCTTTCATTTTCATTTTTATGCCCGCAGCACTGAGGGGATTCCCTTCACCATGTGCCTCTACTCAAAATACCCCTGAAATATCCCGTCTTTGTTTGAAAGAATAGTGACAAGACCCATCCTGACCTTTTCTGTTGGTACAATAGAGTAGTAAACCTTATACAGTATAGACAAATATACACTATACTATACTATACTATACTATAAATATATATATATACTACATTATGTTTGTCATAATTATTATCATTTTCATGTTCTGTCACCTTGGATGTGCGTGTTCCTGCTGTTCTGCTGTGTAGACTGCCATAACATGTGGGTCATGTTCACATTACTATAGATATTGTTATAGTTACTGTTACTCGCTGGCTGCTTGCATCTCTGGAAGTGTGTCAGTCTCTCTGTCTTTTGTCTATCTTTGTGTTTCTCTCTTTCTCTCTCCTTTTCTTCCTCTCTCCGGTGCAGACAGATGTCCGTCCTCCACAGAGCTGGGTCTGTCTGATGTTCCTGCCTGTTAAAGGGAAGGTTTTTCGTTGCCACCGTACTCTACGGAGGAATTGTTGGGTCTATGCTTACTCTGTAAAGTGTCCTGAGATAACTTTTGTTATGATTTGGCACTATAAATAAAATTGAATTGAATTGAATTGAACATACTCAGCTGTGGTAGAAATACTCAGAGTACTATTTTAAAAAAAGTTAAAGTAGCAAATACCCCAATGTAAAACTACTGTCCTGTATTTAAACTTTTTCTAGCTAAAATATTAACGTAAGATCGGCACTTAAAGGATGACAAATAAAATCAGAGTTAGTCATCCCAGTGTCATATTGTTATTTGATTATCATTACGGATGCATTCACAGCATTTTAATGTCACAAGTCAAGGTGAAGCTAGTTTTACTGTACGCATTACTCAGTATACAGGGAAACAAAGCTACTTTGATGGTGTGAAGAAACAAAAGCATGCAAAGAAAATGTCCCCCACACCCATACATCGCCATCACCAGGCAGGTGGATCCATGCTTTCATACTGTTAACGCCAAATTCTGCCTCTTCCACCTGAACGTGGAAGGCAACGTCTTCAATTTACACGTTTTGTAGAGCCCGTGTTAACTGTAGCTTCAGTTTCTTGTTCTTGGCAGGAACAAGGACAGGGATTTCTCAAAATTAAACACCACAGAGATTTTAGGAAATCACTCCCACCTTATCAGACCTTCATCAAAGGAACTGGTATTGTAGTTTGTCCAGAATCAGAGCATCGGTGGAGTCATTGATAAAACTATTGATGCCAATTCTAAAGCAGTCTGGGGTCAGCAACGTGTGTATTTCCTTATGAAATTAAACACTTTAAATGAAGATGGGAAACTTATCTTAGTTTTATAAATCTTTTATCAAGTCTGATCTTACATTAACAGTGATTGTCTGGTATGGTAACCTGAATATCAGGAACAAATAATATGAAATGAAAGGTGATTGGTATCTACAGATCTTTGAGCAGCGGGTGTCTAGATTAGATCGCACAAATCACCCTCTCACTTTGCGTTTTAAAGTCTCCCCTCAGGCCGTAGATTCAGATTACCCTCGGTTCAAGAGCAATAGGAGAAAAAACTCCTCCGTCCCCTGTGCAGTAACTCAGCTTACTTGCACATGTAAATTTAGACTTTTAGAGATCGCATACTATTGTGATCTGCGTAATTAATGTGCAGGAACTTTGGGACAATACAGTCACTGAACTGAACATTGGCTGAGGGGAGTGGTACCCAGCACCACATGAGTGTGTATTTTATCATTATTAGTTCATCATTGCAGCAAAAATATAACCATGAATCACCATTAATATCACACACACTTGGAAAGATGTCTTTGACTTTTAAACCCTTTGTTCAGGTACATTATTGTAGTCAAAACAAAACGTTTTTACATTAATGAGACTAATGCAACTTTCTCAGTGAGTGCTTTGTATCAAGTGCAGCCTTCTTGATTTATTATTCCCTTCATATCTAACAGTGTTGGAATGTGAGCGGCACAAATGAATCGTCTGAATTTGTGTGTTTTGAGTCACATGCTGTTATCGGTTCCTGTGTATTGCAATAAGCAGAGAAACCTATTTTAAGCTCATAGAATTTGGCTTTGGGTATATAAGAGTGGGTACCCCGCCCATTCCTCTGGATCCTCCCTCTCCCCTGACTTGTGAAGTATGTTCAAAGCGATAGCCTCCAAGGAGCCCTCAGACAAAACACAAGCAGCCAGGAGGTGTGACACTTTCTTCTCCTGACATCCACGACCGCAGAGACTTTTGAAACCAGAGCAGCACTACGTCAAGGGCACTCTTATCTGATCGGGCTCTCTCCAGCTCTCTGGGTGGACTTCAGGGGTGCAAAGAACTTAAGTAGAAGCTTTGGAGAAAGGAATTTAAAATAAAAAAAAGTGAATTAAACTTTTTTTTATTGGACGACATGGCACTTCGGCAGAACTCTGACAAGGAGCCAAGCATCGAGTTGTTCATTAAGGTCAGTCACTTCTTTCCAATTTCTACTTGAAAGGAGAACTTGGCTGTAACGTGTGAAGGAAAGTCAGTTATAATAATTCAATTCCACATGAAATGGCTCCCAATTTATCCTTCGTATATCCTCTTTTTTAGAGGGAAAGGATCAGTAAAAAGAGCTACAGTACGTTGCTGTATGCTCAATCACAGGACAACTCATTTTAATGGGTGCCACCTACAGGTGCTGAAGTGTTTGTATCCCAGCTGAGGGTCAGAGCACCTTTTTTATCAGCGACCTCTGACCACAGACAGATGGTCCACGTTATCATCGCACACCCAGACTGAGCTGAGAGCACGCGGGGGGACTGGCCCCCAGCCTCAACCAGGCACACCCACTTTACTTACGCACACATTCAGATATAGTCCTCTGTATCAAGAAGTCACACAGACAAATTTCCAATTCCTCACTTCACGTTGTTGCCTAATAGTCAAACATTAACTCTTCATTCTCTTTGGGCTTTACCTTGTAAATGTCATCTGTGCAGAGGCAGAGATAGGATAAATAAAACAAGGTCAAGTGAAGACAGTACAATGTGTGGTGGACGGTACATGATGTCTCTTTGTAAATCAAACATTCAACATTCAGTCTCTTAAATGATCGGGTTGTCACTTTTGTTAAGGAGGTCATGTTTTCAGTTTGGTTTGTCGGTTTCTCAGCTGGATTACCGAAAAACTGCTCGTCCCATTTCCATGAAACTTGGTGGAAGAGTGTAGAACTGAACTTTGAGAAACTGGGATGGACATTTTTCACTATTTTCTGACATTTTATAGAGCAAACAATTAATTGAGAAAATAATCTGCAGATGAATCAGTAATGAAAATAATCGCTATTTGCAGCCATAGTTCTGTCGTAAACTGGCGCTGGTTGGTAACTTGTGTTACCTTTTGGACAGAGACAGGTTAGCTGTTTCCCCCTGTTTCCAGTCTTTATGCTAAGCTAACAAGCTGCTGGCTCTTCTCTTATTTAGCTTACAACAATGAGAATTGTACCAATATTCTCAACTAAGAAAGCAAATAATTTCCAAATGTCAAACTATTCCTTTGACATCAAGAGAAAAGAGAGCAAATGTTAGCGTCTGCTGTTCTCTGCTTCAAAACAATGCCTGTTTTTCTTCTGTGGAGGAAACCGCCCAGGAAAACTCGCCTTTCACTTCCAAAATCACTCAGAACACAGAAGAGACATTGCTTCACTAAAGCAGGGCATTTGTGGCTCATGCGGTCATAAAATGAAACTTTACTTTCTGTGTTTTTCAGGCTGGTCACGATGGTGAGAACTTGGGGAACTGCCCCTTCTGTCAGAGGCTCTTCATGGTCTTGTGGCTGAAAGGAGTCAAGTTTACAGTGACCACTGTTGACATGAGGAAGTAAGCGCCCCTCCTCTAAAATATAATTTAAACAACACTTCCTGAGCATCTGGTCGTGGGGACTTTCACACAGAACTCTATTAAGAAGCAAATGAGAGAGAAATTGAGTGTAACCCAAAATCATTTCTCACTTATCAATAGGTGTGTTGCTCACGCCAGCGTGTACAAAGAGCTCTGTGTCGCTGTCAAACAAACACCTTCTTTAATCCAGTCTTTATTGTGTGATATTCTCAGGGTCATTGCCGGTGAGCAAATAAGAGCAGGAAACTTTGAAAGGATGCTGATAATTGAATGATTCAGAACACACACACACACACACACACACACACACACACACACACACACACACACACACACACACACACACACACACACACACACACACACACACACACACACACACACACACACACACACACACACACACACACACACACACACACACACACACACACACACACACACACAGGCCTTTTAAAGAGTCGACCACTCCCAGGCAGCGCTGTGTGTTTTTATAACTGAACCAACAGCCAGATTTCTGTGTTGAAATCATTAATCCATAAGAGCCTCCTTTGGCTCTGACAGCCTCGATAACCAACACGCTCTGAGCTTTGACGTGCTCGATAACGCTCTGATTGAACAAAGTCGTTAAATCTACTCCTGCACCGACCACGTACGAACATAAGGAACAGATACTTTTAAATACATCCCTTTAAAAAAAGAAGTCAGTGTTTACACAGTTCTCTCTGATTTGTACTTTATACTTTGTGTTTCCTTTTTTTAACCGCAATATCCACGATTTAGTTTTTTGTATATAAATCTCTCTCTATATATAAAGAGAGAGATTTATATATATTAGAGCGATTAGTCGATTAATCAATCAATTATTAGTAATTAGTATCAACAGCTATTTTGATAATCGATTAACGGTTTGAGTCATTTTTGAAGGAAAAAAAAGACCAAATTTTCTTATTTCAGCTTCTTAAATGTGAATATTTCCTGGTTACTTTTCTCCTCTATGACAGTAAACGGAAAATCTTTGATTTGTGGACAAAAAAGACATTCAAGGACGTTTTCTTGGACTTTTGGGAAAATTATCCACATTTTCTGTGATTTATAGTTTAATCAATTAATCAAGAAAATAATCAGCAGATTAATATATATAGGCTTTAATGTATATAATTGTTACAACATATTCTGTTAAACTTAACTATTTTCATTCATACATTTGATCACAGCTCTGTTTACACTTTATTCGAGTAGATCTTTTCATATTGTATGTACATGTTTGTTTTGTTCTCTTCACACTGGATTTGGTTATTTAAACATATCACACGTTTCCCATGTCCATGCTGCTTTTGAACTGATTTATTTGAATCTAAATTGAATTGAATCTTTGAGTCCTCTCTCACCATTCTTCGTCCTCTCTCCAGGAAGCCGGCTGAGCTCAAAGACCTGGCCCCGGGGACCAACCCTCCGTTCCTCCTCTACAACGGCACGCTCAAAACAGACTTCATCAAAATCGAGGAGTTTCTTGAGCAAACATTGGCTCCTCCCAGGTAGTGTTGTGTTTAATCATTACACAAATATAAATCAGGCTTATTCTCATCAAACAACCTAACTCCCAGGCTTTCTTCTCTCCCCGCAGGTATCCTCACCTCAGCCCGCTGAACAAAGAGTCCTTTGACGTGGGCGCTGACATTTTTGCAAAGTTCTCTGCTTTCATTAAGAACAGTCCGAACATAGCCTGTAAGTTGGATACTGTTGAAATGAATTTAACATGTACTCACAACCTTTTCATTTGTCCTAACTTAAAGAGGTACTGCACACTTGAACTTGTTTATTGAGCTGTAAACTAAATAATACGACTGTACTGTGATGAAACACATCCATGCTGGAGGTAATGTTGATATTTCACAGCAACTTTATAAAAATTTCATGGGTTGAAAATGGCTCAACACGCCCCCTACTGTTTTAAATCAGCCCTAGCCTTGAAAGTCCTATGATGAGGTGTAGTCGAAGAGGTTGGGACGTCTCTATGTCATCAAATTTAGTAGATCAGGGGGCGAAGTTACACTTTAAATATAATACATATTATATATGCAGGACACAATAATAATAATCAAATCAATCAATAGTGTAGGTATTTTACAACACACACGATTTCAAGAAAAACATATCTTTGTGTTTCTCCAGTCCACGAGAAAAACCTGCTGCGGGAGTTTAAGCGCCTGGACACCTACCTGACCTCGCCCCTCCCCGAGGAGGTCGACCACAACTCCAGAGAAACCATCACCGTCTCCAAGAGGAAGTTCCTGGACGGCGACCGCCTCACCTTAGCCGACTGCAACCTGCTGCCCAAACTGCACGTTATCAGGGTGAGACAGCATCCGTGTTTTCACCTTGGGGTTAAAGTTTGTCGTCTGTCTGAAGACGAAGTAACGAAGTAATTGTCCTCAAGTACTTTACATAAGTACAATTTTAAGGTAATTTAATTACTTAGTATTTCCATTTTATGCTACTTTAAATTTCTAGGGAAAAAAACTTTTTACTCCTACTGATCTGTAGTTACATGTTATTTTTCATATTTATATTTTACATAAAAAACATGATCATTTTATACAATACAATTTATTATAAAAGACCATAAAAAACAGCGATTTCCAACCTTTTTGTCTCCTAACACAAAAAAAACTCCTCCTGCAGCTCTCCCAGCTTTAATAGAGTTTAATAGATTATTCATCTAAACTTCTCAGATAATTTATGTTAAATTTAACAATTAACCAATATTTCACCAAACACAAGAAGGAAAAGAAAACATTAAAGAGAAGTCCAAAACATTAATACCAATGCGTTTCTTCAATCGTCATCTTTTCCTTTCCTCGTTTAAATTACGTTTTCAATCAGTCCGCTCAGATTCATCTTGTGACCCTGGACTAAATGATCAAACTGTGTATTAAGTAGTTAAAACCTCGACAGCTGCAACAATAAAATGCTGTTTAATCACTGATGCATCAGGATTCATTTATAATACTACACCAGAAGGCCAAATGCATAATGATGCAGAATGAATACTTTTACTTTTGATACTTTATGTACACTTTGCCAATAATACTTTAGCTTTCAGGAGTTTTTTACAGTTCACTTGATTATTTGAGTGTTGTGATACTTTATTTGTTTACTTCACTGCACTAAAGAGAAATATTTATATTATATTATACATAAAATATGATGCAATATAAGAACATTGAACCGTTTAACATATATCTTACATTGTTGTTTTGGTAGTTTTACTTTCTTTATGTGCCCTGTGTGAGCTACTCTATAATTTAGATCTTCCTTTCATTCATTTCAGGTTGCTTCCAAGAAGTACTGTGACTTTGACATCCCGCCAGAGTTCACAGGCGTGTGGCGGTACCTTCAAAACGCCTACGAGAGGGAGGAGTTCAAACAGACGTGTCCAGCCGACATTGAGATCGAGAAGGCGTACTTCAGCGTGGCCAACCAGAGGAAATAAAACCTTTGACTCTGTAATAACGACCTGTTTTCACTCACAGTGTAAGGATGGCGACCTGTGGAGGGCGCTGCAACCTACAAGAATAAACCGCTGCGATGAATCCGACACTTTTCCACCTGTCAAACCTTCCCCTGTTGTTGCTGTCAGACTTTGGGACACGCTGAAGTTTTACTTGTTGCATGTATCGACTGTTTATCCGTACTCACTCACAGACAGCTGGTATCTTTATGCCACGCTGAAAAAAAGGCCAAATGTGCAATTTATTGTTTTTGTTCATAGTGTAAATAGATATTTTCCACGCTTTTATGATCTAAACACCCTCATTAATATATGATTGTGTTAGTGTGAGCAGCAGCTGCAGAAACGTTCACAAATCATGAAACACACTGGTATGATTCAATGGTCTCTGTCACACTAATAAAAAATATCAAATCGATTTGTCGTGACCTTGATTTTTGTGCGTGGATGTTCACTTCCATGCTCTTTAGGTCTCATACCGTAAATAAACATCTTTACCTTTAAAAGGTCACAGCAAGGAGCAGGTCACATGAATGACGACTCTGATATTCAAGTTTATTTTCAGCCACAATAAGAGACAATTTTACAACTTCAAAAATATATCTTCTGTTGTTCCGGTAGAGACGGTGAATAAACCGTTTGGTGGGAAACAAAAATGATGACGGGGAGTGAAGGCGGCGCCGACCAGGCCGAACATCCTGCAGCTGCTGGGCGTTAGTTGGTGACACAGTATTTCCAGAAACATGCTGTCGGGGCGTCAGAGGGCAGAAGTTACTGGAGGTCAGAGTTAATCCACATTCTTCATCCTAAACCTTTTACATTTATGACAATTATATTTGAATATTTCCCAAATATTGCCAATCTGTTTCTCCATATTTCAATTTAACTTCAGGCACTTCTGTATATCCTGTAAACGTTATCTTATCTTATCGGATTGGGAAGAATCTAAAAGATAATGTGTGATTTTGGGGCTTTATAAATAAAATAGACTCCACCTAATTATATGCTGTCGTGCCCAATTTTCAATGACACAAGTACATACAATAGTATTTATTATTTGCTACTAAATAATTGTAGTGTGCTTGTATTTTGTGCTGGACTATATTTGGTAACACCACTCAGGATTTATAAGCAGTTCATTTAATAAACAGTCTATAACACACTAAGCAGATGTTAATGTTAATTAATGTCTTTATCAACAACTAGACAGTCCCTTAAGTGGAGACTCATGTATAAACAGATGACAAAATAGTTGTAATAATGTAAAATATGTCTTGTGCCTTCATATCTGCTGCATTACAGTGTGTTAGAAATCATTTCTTAAATGTTTATATGTGTTTATAAATTCTCATTTCTGGGCTTAAAGTCACTCGTTGCCCTTTGTGTTTTGAGTGTTTTTCCACTAAAGAAGTAACATTTATGCATTTGTCATGAAAATTAGAAAATAATATTAAGGTACTTTCTCTTCAGTGGGGTTTACACCGGTACTTCTACATGAGAAGAATATAATAGTTAAGCAGAATAATGTGGTGCTGTTGAGGTTAACCTTCCTCCTGGTCAGATCAGTGCATCATCATAACATCTGTCAGGTATTTTTACATGATGTCCAATGAAAACTGTGCGTGTGTAAGGAGCAGGAGTGGCGTGTGCCTGATGGAAACAATACACACTCACCTCTTTTGTTTGTTTTTGGCAAGTTCTGCTCTGACCTGAGAAAACCCTGAGAGCGAAGCTTGTCAGCGGCTGCGAGCTTCAACACAGCGTCCCTGAGGTCCTCCACCTGCACACAACAAAAGAGGATTAAAGCAGCTGCAGGTGCTTCATTGAGCCTCTTTCACACATGCACCACATCCTAATTATGTACCGGGAACTGTGTAAATACTGCGATATTTTCACTGCTCACACATGCAGCCATATTCAGAAACTCTGCCTTTTTAACAGTCCCCAACCGGACGGTCCTGCCTGTTATAGGGAAGGTTTTCGTTGCCACTGTACTCTACGGGGAATTGTTGGGTCTATGTAAATCATAAATAAGTCATAGAGTGTGGTCTTTACCTGCTCTGTAAAGTGTCCTGAGATAACTTTTGTTATGATTTGGCACTATAAATAAAATTGAATTGAATTGAATTGAATTAAAAGGAAAGGTGATGAAGCACAACACAACTTTTTTGGAACGTGTTGAAGGCATCAAATTCAAAATGAGTGAGTATTTGACAAACAAAAACCCCAATAAAGTTTATCAATTCAACTCAATTCAATTGTATATACAGTAGGTAAACTTACAGAGTAGGTAAAGACCACACTGTGATTTATTTATGATTTACAGAGCTCCAACAATTCCCCCCTGATCAGCAACAAGTCGCACTATCTTTAATAAAAGTAGTAATAATAATTATAGTTATTATATCCAGTAATCTTGTGCACACAGTGGCAACGAAAACCTAGTTCAGTTTGAACATTAATATATTGTCTTTGTAGTGTCTTCAATTGAAAAAGGGTTGAAAAGGATTTGAAAATCATTGTTTTCTGTTTTTATTTATGTTTAAACAACGTCCCAGCTTCATGTGATTTGGGTTGTAATCAGTTTCCCCACAGACGTAATATTATAGGAAATTGTTGCTATACAGAGAATATTTAAAACTTAGTCTTAGTTTAGTTTTTTATTTCGAACATGTGAAAGGAATAAAAACATAAATAGAAATAATGTGAGGAAAAGGAAAAAACAAAAACAAACAAGAATAATCACAGTAACAAAATCCAAATAACATCAACAAAAAAAAAAACAGTTTAAAATGTCAGAAAAAAGTGAGAGGAATAACTTAACGTAAAAGACAGATTTCCCTGAGTGAGGACCCCCTGCAGGAAGGGTCACCTGCACATATCAAGGAAAGACTCACTGTAAAATGGGTTCACACTCGTCTCTGCCAAACTGGAGACATCGCAGAACCTTTTAACCTGTTTGCGTTTGCTTCCAGTTGGTTTTTAGAATTTAAACCCTCTGTTTTTAGTTTTGTGCCTGTTTGTAACTGCGATCAACCTCCGATCCTGCAGCAAAACTCTGCAGGAACCTCCCGAAATAGAAACTAGACTTAAAACTAAAGGAGACACATCGGTTTTCAGAGCAGCCTTCCTGTTAAAATGCATTTTACTGCCTCCTTTAAATATCTACTATCGATCCAATTCCACTTTTAATGTCCTCTTTGACTTGCTATAGTGCTATATTGTTAATTTCTTAAGAGAATAAAGAGTCGTCTTATCAGCCTTACCATGTTCGTAAACTTATCCTGTTGTGCTGAATCTTTGGCCCCTTAAAAGACAAAAATACAGAAGGTGAAACAGTCATTATGTCGACCACACGTGGTTGATTCTTCTGCATAATATTTGTATTATTAGTTTCACCTTTACTCCAGGACTCTCTCCCTCCACTGTGCTGCATCAGTAGAGGATACAGATCGTTCACCTCTCTCTGCTGCCCCTCAGCAGTGTTGGGTCCATCCTCCACCTCCGACACTAATTTCTGAATGAAATCTGTTAAAATAACAAAACATCCTCTCATCATCCGTCATTGTGACATTCATTTCTCTGCAGCGCGTTAAGACGGATATTTGGGGATTTTTTAAAAACCATATCTTGAAGAGCAAAATTGAAAAAGGACATTTTAGTAAAGTTAAAATAAAACTTCATAGCCGGTCAGACTACGTTTCCATCTAAGGTCTGGGAACAGGCAAATAACTTTATTTGAATATTATGAACAGAGTTTGGTTGAGTTCCTGATGTTTTCTGGTGCGACTTGACTCTGTTTCATCATTGAGTCAACGGATGTCACACAAAAACACAAGTCAAGTTTAAAAATCCCAAATTGAGAAGTCAGACTTTTTCAGTAAAATGAAAATGAGGTATTAACATGTTCATGAATATGCATCAAATGGACAATTGGTCTAAACATCACATTATGTAATCAAATAAAAATTGAAGTTAACACATGATTATTAATTATAGTGTGAAGCGGTAGTATTAAATAAATATATACTTCCTACTTTTCCTTTTCGGCCAGTTAAATTAGTCAAATATTTGTTTGGTTCTCCCCAAAAGCAATTTCAGTCAAAAGCAACTGGACATGGTTCTTTGAAGACGTTTCACCTCTAATCCAAGAGGCTTCATCAGTTCATGTACGCATCTGACCAGACTGGGAAACGTCTTCCTAGTCCAGGGGTGGGCTGGAGAGCCACTGTCCTGCATGTTTTAGGTTTCTCTCTGCTCCAACACACCTGAGTCTAATGATGTGCTCGTTACCAAGCAGCTGATGCTTGTCACAGTTTGATTATTGTTAGACTCAGGTGTGTAAGAGCAGGGAGAAACCTAAAACATGCAGGACAGTGGCTCTCCAGGACCGGATTTGCCCACCCCTGGTCTAGACAAACAACCAAGTCCAGTTGCTTTTGACTGAAATTGCTTCGGGGATCACGACGACCTGGACAAATGAGAACATTCACCTGCCTTTTGTTGGTTCATTACTTTGTGTGGTTTATTTATTCACAAAAAAGTATTTATTTCCTTTCCTTGCATGTTCAAAATAAAAAAAAACCTAACCTAAGAAGAAAACAGCATGAGAGTCTTACCTGCCTGCGGCTCCAGGTTGGCATCAGGGTACAGAGGTAGAGCATGAGTCCGTCTTGCAGAACAAATCACAGCTACGAGGTAAAACAGGGCTGCAGACAGCATGGCGACTCTATCTTTAGATGGACAGATCTGAACTATAACTGTGCTCGGCAAAGAACTTCACTTATATATCCTCAGTGACCATCCATCACCACCTGATCAATACATTATCACCACACCCAGTCTCCTTCTTAATGGTTTTGACGCGATGGATCAGGCGTCATAGACACGATTTAGGGGACCTTGTCAATTGAGCCGGAGCCTATCTGTGCTTGTTCAGAGAGACCTAACAAATGTTTACTCTGCAGACGTAATCAGCGGCTGTCCAGCAGAGCTGCGATGCTTTATGTCTGACACCGTTTCTGTGTGATGGCCTGTTCAAACGCATCATTGCTCTTGTCTGCAGACGTGTCACTGCAGGTTTCTATGTCATTTTGTGAAGCGTTTCATTATGACGGTCTGATGAAGCAAACATGTCACATCGTGGTAAATACGTTGCACATTTTGTTGGTGTAAAAGGTACAAATGCGCTTTGTTCTTCTGCCGTGCTTAAATTGTTTGTGTATCATCATAACATAGTAAGTGAGGGAAGGTTTTCGTTGCCACTGTGTGCACAAGATTACTGGATTAATACTGTATAAAATAATTATTACTCCTTTTATTAAAGATAGAGCGACTTGTTGCTGCTCATGGGGGAATCACTGGGTCTTTACCTACTCCACTTGTGATTTGACACTATAAATAAAATTGAATTGAATTAAGTGTCTGCTTTCATAGTTTATTTCTATACATGTTTTTGTTTTCATCTCTACATGTTGATTAAAGCGTAGATGCCTAAATGTTTATTTTCTGCTTCATTGCTGCTTTCAATGCATAAGTTGCACAAATAAATCTGAAATACTGGATCAGAGTAAAAATAGTGTGAAAAACAAAGATTTAGAGGTTTCTTATTTAACTGCTCCTGATGCTGCACTTTGAACTGATCATCTTCCTTCCTCTGACAATTACCCAGTTTTTTGCACTTGTCTCTTGTGATTCTTATTTCTGTATTTCTTTAGTAATTCAAACACTTTATGACCAGGATTGTTGGGTTGAGTTAGTGGTTTGGATGAAGGGACAGACACTCTGACAACATGAACTTTAAAGAAAATAAACAGTAAAACGACTGGCGGCAAAGTTTCAGATGGATACTGTGAAATTACAGTAAATAACCACATTCAATTACAGTATATTTAATGTAATTGAATTGATTTTGTCTTTAAAATGTTTAAACTGTGATCCATCTTTTTTTTTTAACAGTTTATTACATTGGAATTCTGTGATACGGTTATTTACGGTAATTTCACAGTATCCATCTGGAAACTTTGCTACTGTCGTTTTACCGTTTTTTTTACAGGTTATATACATTTATATATATATATATATATATATATATATATATATATATAAATGTGACCTGTACATTGCTCTGTCTCAGATTTAAGTTCAAGATCTCGGTCACATTCAAAGCCCTTCATTGCTTTTAACTCAGCTTTTATGTTTCTGAATTTATAACCCAATACTCTGCACCGAGGTCACTCAGATGTTCTGGAGAGTTGTTCTTTTATCCTACGGACAAAACCTAAAACAAAGGAGGGCCACGCTTTTACTGCTTTAGCTCCAACACTTTAATTGTCTCCTCTCATTGTCAGGTCAGCTGAGTCTGGCCCACACAAAAACCTTGTAAAAAAAATCCATTTATACCAAACCCCCACCACAGCGACTTCCTGGTTGATCCAATGAGGAAGTGACAAAAACCGCAGTTCACCGAGTGTCCACTAGGAGCAGGTTTCATAACAGAGCAGCTTCTCATTGACCCCCATGTTAAACAGGCCGTTTACACAGCATCATTAAACCTGTTTAAGGTCTGCTCCAAAAAACTTTATAGTCTGTATGTTTACGTCATGTTTATCTCCATGACAACACTGAGGGGGGTGGATTTTTTTGTGCCAGGCTAGTTTTTATTTTATTTGAGGTTAAAGTTTATGACTAATTAGGGGCGTGGCCTCTGAGTGACAGCTAGCCTCTGGCCCTCACTTCTCCTCAGAGGTAAACGTCAGCCAGATGGACTTATCTCCCTCCCCCCGACGTCACATACATGCCCTTTTTTGGTAAATGGAAATGAGGCGGAGTCAAAGTCTGACAAGATGTCGACTCCCGAAGGCGAGGACGATTGGATCAAGTCTCAACAGAGAACAGAGGCGTCCTTTTTTTATTCAGTCTAGGATTTATACAGGCTGACGTTTTTATAAGTTTGTTGCTTACAATTCCTTTTGGTTTTATTTGTCTTTACATTATGTTTTGTTTGTTGTATTGCTTTTATTGTTGTCTGTTTTTTTAATTTCTACATAAAAAGCTGTACTTCCTTACTTTAAATATATTTCAGCCTGCTAACATTTGATGATGGGGATGTCACTAGTTTTGAAGGTATTTGTTGATAATCAAAAATATTGGGCAAATTAAAAGTGGTTACATGCTACATGAAAAGTCAAGGGTTTACTGTGAAATATCCAGAAGAAGAAGAAGAAGAAGAAGAAGAAGAAGAATTATTACTTTATTAATCCCGCGAGGGGAAATACAATTTTTTCACTCTGTTATTATTCAGGTTACACACACACAGGCCCGAATTACACACACATGCACAAACAGGACCTATATACATGCAATTAACAGAGATGGCTGCCAATGGATCGTCGCTTCGAGCAGTTGGGGATTCGGTGCCTTGCTCAACAGCCCCTCGGCAGTGCCCAGGAGATGAACTGGCAACTCTCCACCCACCAGTCCACACTCCATTCATGGTCCACACAGGGACCGGTGACCCTACGGTTCCCAGCCGAGTCACCTATGGACAGAGCTACTGCCGTCCCATGATAAATATCTGCAGGGAATCCATGAGATATTTAATTTTCTAAAGCCACCTGCATGGTCAACAGGCATGGTTAAAGATGATAAATATATGTAAAATAGGGCCGTGCTGAGGATTAGCTGTAGAAAAGTGCCAGACAAGGACAAGGGATTACAGAGGTCTGGATGTGCTGATGTCCTCAGGAAAGAAGCTTTTTCTTTTGCTCCTTTAAGTCCCTCGACCTGATGAATGTGAATATATAATATTTCCCTAATTAAAGTTAAGAAGAAGCTTTGAGGAGAACACGCAGATGACTGTGTTGAGATTCCTGTGGCAGAAAACAACAGTGTGAGTTTAATTAATCTTTAACTTTTTTCATAAAGTCTTAAAACTCTGGAGTTATTTTGCGATAAGTATAAATATGAAAGATAAAAGAAGAACGTGTTTTGTCTCCTGGAGGAAGCTTTGGGCTGCGGGGCTTTCTGTCAAACTGAAAGGTCCCTAATGCTCCTCCGATGAGTGTTCGAGGTATGGGGTGATTTATAAGGTTGTCTCCACGACGATGAAAACAACAACATTTGATACACTGAGCAGTCAATGAAACCACAAACACACAGGTTTCTCCAAGAAACAATAACTTTCCCCCTCTGTTAAAAGTACAAACAGGATTTATGTTTATGTTTATGTCCTAGCTTTGGATCAATAAAGTATTTCTATTCTATGTTGACGTGTTTATCATGATCCCAGGAAACGTAACTCTATGATCATAAGTCGTTCAAGTAAAGATATAAAGTATGAAAAGACCTTTTCTGCAGGACAGTGGCTGTGACTGACTTATTATTACATTAAAATGTTAATTATTATACAACATAGTACTTTATAGACAGTTTACTTTGATGACCTGTAAGGAAAAGGTTATGCTATACATTTGTATTGTTATTATTATAATTTAGACCTTGGATTAAACCTGTGTTTTTTTGCAAAATATTTGGTAATTTAACCTGTTTGGGTCTGAAACTGTTATTTAAATTAAACTCTGTGAGAAGTTTAGGGGTGAAATGTCTCCGTGGTGGAGCAGTTAACAACGCAAACATCAGAAATGATCACGGTCCTGACTCCAGTGAGACCCCTGGGCGCTTGTCATAACTTCTGTGGAGAGAAATAATATAACGAGGAGTGTAATCTGGCAGGGAGGGGAAAATAAAGTGATGTTACCTTTAAAAGAGTAACAAGTGCTGAGCAGAGCATGTGTGTGTCAGTGTCGCTGCACACTCAGAATCATATATTACTGTTATAATAATAATACAGTAAAAAAAAACACAATGTATAGAAAAATATAGCAATATAAGTACAATTTTTGTGCAAAAACTTAATCGACCACTTAAGTACAATAATTTAATCTTAATTTCTGCTGATGTCATTTATCTTATGTTGAAAACACAGTCCTTTATATTTTATCTTTATTTATCTTTATTTATCCTCTGTGTGTTTCTCTACACTTCACTTATCGGATTTCATTTTAAATTGTATTCGACTTGTATTCTTATCTCTTCTTAACGAAGAGTTTATTGTTTACCTTCTGTATTTAACTAGGTTAATCGTTTACTGTCTATTGTTGTACTTTGTGTATTTATTTAGTTTATTGTTTACTGTTTATTGTTTACTTTTTATATTTAACTAAAAGTTTATTGTTTACTTTCTATTGTTTTACTTTCTGTGTTTGTTTAGTTAATTGTTTACCTTCTGTATTTACCTAAGAGTTTATTTTTTACTATCTATTGTTTACCTTCTATATTTAACTACGTTTACTGTTTACTGTCTATTGTTTTACTTTCTGTATTTATTTAGTTTTTTGTGTACTGTCTCTTGTTTACCTTCTTTATTTAACTAAGAGTTTATTGTTTACTGTCTATTGTTTACCTTCTATATTTAACTGAGAGAGTTTATTGTTTTTACTTTCTGTATTTATTCATAAGTTTATTCTTGTTTATTTAGTTTATTGTTTACTGTCTATTGTTTACCTTCTGTATTTAACTAGGTTTATTGTTTACTGTCTATTGTTTTACCATCTGTATTAATTTAGTTAAGAGTTTATTCTTTATCTTATACTGTATTTTTTACACCTCCTTGGGAGTTTGTAAGCTGCTGTAAATATAAATAAATAAACATAAAGATTAAAAGGTTAAAAACCTTCACCTTTACATAATGAAAACAACTCTCTTGACCTTAAACAGTCTCACAGATTGGGTTTAGTGTTAAAGTATCTACATTTATCTATAAGCACCTTTTATGAGGGACAGAGTCCAGGTGCGCGCGTGACTGAAGGTAAATAAAGCGGCGGCGCAATCACGTGACCTGAGAAAGCGGAAGTGGATGCTGTGGCTGTTCATTTACTGTCCTGGTGTTGGACAAACTCACCAAACTGGAAAAGTGGGAGCTGGAAGACGCGTGAAACAGGAGCACCACCTTTACACGGCGACATTAACACAGCCAGGCACGGTAAACGCGTTTTATTTGGTATATTTGTGTTGCTAAGAGACCCCCGGGGTTTAACGTAAACGTCACGAAGCTAGGAAGCTAACGGTGAGCTAACAGCTGGACCATCTCCTTAAGTTACCCGGTAAGAAGTTAATGATGCTAATGCTCGCTGCTCAGGGTCAAACAGAGAAAAGTCCTCATTAAAAACAGGTGGATGCTTTTACCTTCACACCTCCTCAACTTGACTTAAAGGACAAACAAGCTAACACCGTTTATTAATGTCCTTTAATCACAACCAGGCTGCAACTGAAGACCATTTGCATTATTTGGTTAATCTGACAGTCAGAAAATAGGGAAATGTTGAGTTATTTACGTTTCGCACAAGATAACGGAATAATCTGGCTGAAAATGAAAAGCAATATTCACATTAATAATGAAATCCTCTTGTTTCAGCTTCTGATCTGTGAATATTTAGTATATTAGATATATTCAAGGGTTTCTATGAATACTACCAGAAGCCATCATCTTGGATTTAATAATTGTGCATTTTTCTGATATAGGTTTCTGATCAACTAAAGATTTCTTGCATTATTTGGTAATTTGACAGTCAGAAAATGGTGAAACATCGATTTGGTTACATGTCTCGCACAAGATAATTTATTAATCTGGCTGAAAATGAAATGCAATATTTATTTAAATGCTGAAATCATATTGTTTCAGCTTCTTATCTGTGAATATTTAGTATTTTAGATATATTCAAGGGTTTACCATCATCTTGGATTTGATAATTGTGCATTTTTCGAAAATGTTTCTGATCAACTAATGATTTCTTGCATTATTGGGTAATCTGACAGTCAGAAAATGGTGAAACGTTGATTTGGTTACATGCCTTACACAGATTAATTGATTCATATATATCACCTTTGGACATCACCTTTGATTTGATAATTGTGCATTTTTCACGTTTTTCTGATACACACTTTTATAGGTAAGGCAAGTTTATGAGTATAGCATCTTTCAATAACGAGGTTATTTAAAGTGCTTTACATAAAACATTAATAGCAATGGAAAGAAACATATAAATTGACATTTAGATAAAATAATTATAAAAACAAGCAAAAAAATAAAAGATAAAACCAAGAATATCAAAGGAATCGGAGTTACAGTGCATTATAAGCAGTTAATAAATTGTTTTGTTTACTGAAAGGCAGCAGCAAACAGAAAAGTCTTCAGTCTTGATTAAAAGAGCTGAGCGTTGCAGCGGACCTGCAGTTTTCTAGGAGTTTGTTCCAGATGTGTGCTGCATAAAAACCATAGACCAAACAATGATGACTCAATTGATCACGCATACAATTGTTAGTTCAATAAGGAATCACTTTTGGTGTACAGAAATGTGCCGTGTGATGTGATGTGAAATCACTGAGAAGAAGAATTAGAGGCTGCACAAGTCCGCTTCAGCTATATATTAATGCATTTTTCTTTCTCATCCAGTGTCTGCTGACAAAATGTTGTCTGAAGGAGGCTCTTTTGCAAAGGGGGTGGTCGTGGGGGGCCTCTTCTGCTTGTTGCTGGCGCTCCTGGGTAGTTTCAGCCCCGTCACAGAGTCCACGACAGACGACCACCATCATCATCACGTCCAGGCCCCAAGTAAAGACGAGCTGACGCGCCTCTCAGACAGTCACATCCAGGAGTTGAGCAATCAAGTCCGGGTCTCTTGCGTCATCATGGTCCAGCCCAAGGTCCTTGTTTACTGGGCCACTGCGCTGGACACCTGGAGCAAACACTGCGATAAGGCTGTGTTTTACACCTCGGAGTCCTCTAAGGCGCTTGAGGCAGTAGACTTGAAAGAAAAAGATGACTGGGCAAGGTTACGTAAAGCTCTGAAGCATGCTTATGAGACCGCCGGAGACCTGCGCTGGTTCTTTGTGGCACAACCTACCACGTTCGCCATCATCGAGAACCTCAAATATCTGGTGCTCGCAAAGGATCCCAGCGAGCCCTTCTACCTGGGCAACGCTATGAAGTCAGGGGAGCTTGAGTATGTGTCGTACGATAGTGGCATTGTTCTGAGTTATGAGGCGCTGAAGAGGCTCGTGAATGTGTTCCAGGACGAAGACAAATGTCCAGAAAGAGGACGTGCCCTGTGGAAGCTGAGTGAGGACAAGCAGCTCGCCGTGTGTCTCAAATACACAGGTGTGTTTGCAGAGAACGGAGAGGACGCGCACGGAAAGGGCCTGTTCAACAGAAAGAGCGTGAACAGCCTGATAACGGAAAGCATGAAGGACAACCCCACTAATGTGGTGGAGGGCTGCTGCTCCGACATGGCAGTCACATTCAACGGGATGTCACCGAATCAAATGCAGGTCATGATGTTCGGAGTTTACAGACTTCGTCCTTACGGACACGATTTTCACGACTCGTTAGTGTTCAACCCTCCTGAAGGTTCAGATAATGACTAGAGACTGGTTTCCTTCGAGGTGGATTTGGGGTTTTAAATGTTTTGCTTCTGTGATGGCAAACCTAACTGTGGGGAGATGTTTTTATAATTCAGTTTGTAAAATGACACTTTTATGTATATTTGTACCTTTTGCACTTAGCACAATCAGCACCCCATAACTTTGTGGTGTAGGGAAATGAAGAGAGCTGGGACATCGCTATCAAACGTGTGACCGGAGTCTAGGTTACCTGGAAGTTTTGGTAATTGTTGTGCATCTTAAATGTTTGTCTTTTTCTGGTCTTAAAGCTGCAGTAGTTATCAGGTGATGACTTTTTTCTGAAAATGACGTGTTTCTGAAATTATTTATCTGTTCAAAGTGCTTCGCTATCTTCACCACATTAATAACTTCTTCTTTTTAACCTCTGATTTAAAGATGGTACCAATAATCATTTGAGTCAAACATGGTGACCGAGCCCAGCTGTAAATGAAGTGCATTTCTCGTGCATTTCGTACATGTACGTTTTGAATTACATTAGTAAATAAAATTCATTTCTGATTAAATTCAATGTAGTTCTGTGATGGTGAATTATCTGACGGCGACTGTTAAAAGGTGGGACTGCGGAGGAACAGGAAAAATCCTATAAGAGTCTGATAGGTGTTAATGGTGAAGTATACTGAGTTATTTTTGGTAAAGGGAAGTGCGTTTTACATTTAAAGGGCTGCTTTGTTACTCTGAACAGATTTTATATAGAACTGTGAATGTATTCGCATTCCCAACCCTCATTTATGTTCTGCCTTGACCCCTATGTTGTTGTGTATTTTCACATAATGTATATAAACATTTCGCTGCTGTCAGGTCAGAAATTAATAAAATACAGGAATTCTAATTGATGCCCAGGTACAAGTGAAATATGAAGTCAAATTATAACAAAGATTAACCACTGCCCGAGCGACGTCTTTGTATTACGCAAGTTTCATGTTCATTACAAACCTCTAAAATGACTTATGTTGAATTAACCCTTCTGTGAATAGTTTTAACTGAGCATCACTTTCATGAAGGTTAGAAGGGCTAATTAGCAATTTAAACGAGATGTACATCATAAACGGCACCTTATTTCCAGCTGTTTGATGAACAGCAGGTGCGGTTTAAGTAAATACTAAAGAGGAAGCAGAATAACAGGTTGAACAATCGAAACCTTTGTATTCCTGCCACTCCTTCAGATGTTAACATGCTCACATCCTGGATGAACGTACACACAAGCTACGTCATTACTCCAACTAGATGCTTCGCTAGTTGGACTAGTGCAGGGGTAGGCAATTCCGGTCCTGGAGAGCCACTCTCCTGCATGTTTGAGGTTTCTCCCTACCCTAACACACCTGAGTCTAACAATAATCGAACTGTGACAAGCATCAGCTGCTTGATTACGAGCACATCATTAGAATCAGGTGTGTTGGAGCAGAGAGAAAACTAAAACATGCAGGACAGTGGCTCTCCAGGACCAGAATTGCCTACCCCTGGACTAGTAGTTAGTTCAGTACGTTAAAACCATATAATGGAGTTTAACCTGAAGTAATTCATATTACAGTGTTGTCATGTCATTTGATTCATCTCTAAAATCACAGGCAGTTATATGTGCATCTTAAATTGGATCCCATGCAAAACACCAACTAAGATTCACGTTTAAAGCAAGATCTTTGTTTTATTTGTGGTTAATGGCGATGGGTTCAAAGCCATCCGCAGGTTACACAGCTAAGTCCTTAGGTGTGAACAGGTGACGGGCAGCTCGTACGTCACTGTCAGGAGCTGCACACTTTCCGGGGGGCGGGGATGTGGGCGGGCGTTGCAGGTGTTCATCATTTATACGTCTTCATGTGCCACAATCCATCATTCAGATAGTGAACGTTCTCAATCCCGATTCCCTTGTTGACTTTTTCTCTGTTCGCAAAAGACAGATAAAGATCAGGCATCATAAGAGCAGAAAAGAGTTTTCTTTTGATTCTGTAGAGTAAAAATAATCTTACATGCTGTCTGCAGACATCTTCATAACGCCAACACAAAGTGCATGTTGTTTCCCCTCCGCCATTATGGCCTGCAACCACTTGTTAAAGACAAACTCATGCGTACAGTTAGCGATTAAAAATGTGAAAGGAAAGAGTTTTTTGTTGTGAATGGAAGAAATGTTTAAAACATTGGACGATTCTACAATTTATTACAAATATTAAACTATTATTAATTTTATACTTCGACGCCTCACAGCAAGAAGGTTCCAGGTTCGCATCCCGGTCTGGGCCTTTCTGTGTGGAGTTTGTATGTTCTCCCCGTGTCTGCGTGGGTTTTCTCCGGGTACTCCGGTTTCCTCCCACAATCCAAAGACATGCATGTGTTAGCTTGATTGAAGACTCTAAATTGCCCGTAGGTGTGAATGGTTGTGTGTCTATGTTCGTCTCTATGTGCCCTGCGATAGACTGGCGTCCTGTCCAGGGTGTACCCCGCCTCACGCCCGATGTCAGCTGGGATCGGCTCCAGCACCCCCCGCGACCCCGACCCCGGGATAAGCGGTTGAAGATGAATGAATGAATGAGTCAGGGTTCCCATTCTTTTCTGGAGATAATTTTCCAGGAGTTTTTCAGTGATGATGTATCTGACATGAGACACATCAGACATTAGCGTGTTCCTCTCTGTGGAGACTTTGGCTGGAGTTGTTTCTATCCGGGTATCAGCGGGTACACAAATCTATGCCTGACCATATTCTGTGTATTTTAGCCCCAAAAAAACCAACTATTTTAAGGCAGTTTCACTCTGATAAAAGGGCAATTCTTCTTTGCAGCTCTAAAACAGTAGCCCAAACAGCCAATTCAAAATACCCTTGCTCATAAACTAACATTTTTTTATTTTAGAAGACGATGTTATCTGTTTTAGGGAGCTCAGGGGTTGTATTCACAAAACATAAGTCTAAGAGTAGGCCCTAACTTGCTGATTTGGGAAGTTGGAATTTGAGAGTAACTTAAAAATAAGGAGCATTTTCCTAACTTTTTCAGATAAGTGTAATTCACAAAGCATTTTAGCGCTAAAAGAAGCTTCTATATCTGTAAAAGTCACTAAGAGTAACTCAGAAACGACCTAACGTGGCTGCTGCAGTAAACATTTGAGAGATTAAATGATAGTGAGCTTTTAAAAATGTATCGCCTTAATGGAGATGGCATTATGAACGTGGTGGAGTTGGTCAGGGGCGCCGTCACATCACCAACCAATAAAAAAAACACCTAACATCACCACAGATAAACGTTGGTACAACTCTCCGCTGTTTGACCACAGGAAAAATGCAGCTGCTCAGACAATCTTGGCGTCTCTCAGCTGTCGAGAGGAGGATTTTGCACCAGATGATAAACGCTCTATCCAGATCCCACATAGTGCTGCAGTTAATTCGCTTTCCCATTGAAGTGTTTCTCTCATAAATTCACTCTCATTCCCTCACTGTGGGCATAGAACGTATGAACATCCATAGCAACGTCTTATCTTAGGAGCCCCTCCCACTCCTGAGTAAAAGTCTTTGTGAATAGGTTTTAAGAAATTACTCTGAACTAATAACTCTTAGCGCTAAGATAAAATGTTTTGTGAATACGGCCCCTGATAGACTTGTGGCTCATCCTCGAATAAAGGAAAATAGGAGAATGTTGAAATAATATTCCAAGGGGCTTGTAGTAGCAGTAGTAGCAGTAGTAGTATAAAATGAATGGTTTCCACATGCAGCATCAAGTACAAAAGGATACAACTACTGTGTCCGCTGCAGCTGGGTAGAGTTTAGCGCCCGGTGACGTCAGCCCAGGGCACATGATGTTGGCTCCACTTAAGACAAATTTAATGGCCCCTTTGTCGACTTGCTGATGTGGAAGAATGAAAGGATCTACGAAGAGAGGAGATAATCTCATCAGTGTGAGGAAACTCGAACACAGCCATAAAGCAGTTGACAACAGGAGATCTTACATTTATGCAACAGTCTGAGGGTTGGGTAGAAAGGTCCTTCTCTCTGTCTGAAGAAAAGAAGTTCTCCATTCACTGTCAGGATTTCAATGTGTTCATGGCTGAGGGAAGAATAACAGAAGCATGAAGACGTAGAAGAAAACACTGAAAAGAGATTGCATGTGTTGCCTTGGTGGTAGAAATGAAATGATAAATCATACCATCTCACTATTTTGACAGGGTCCTTTTTTGGCATTATGTGATTGAGCCATGACTCGATGTCAGGAAACTGTTCCAAGAGCTGATTTTTGATGCCTTTGATCACTGACGTTTTCAACTGGATACAGTTCGACACATTTTCCTTCTCATCAAATCTAAGACAGGAAACAGAAAACGCCTTTGTGTTAATGTACAAATGCAAAGCACAACTCACTTCTAAAGGCATATCCATCATTTGGTAGGAATCTCTTTTTACAACGAAGTAGGATCCTATTTTGGTGCTTTCAATTTGCCAGGCATGTTAGTTGATACACTCTAGGAATAAATCACAAACACACACAACGGAGCACACCGATTCAACATTGTGGCAAATACTGAAAGTAAACAATGTTGGTTTAGTTCCAATAGAGATTTTTCAAGCAAATATCAACCAATACCAACAGTTTGCAGCTATTTAGGGAGGAAAGAGTGTGTTCTGACCTATTTTCATCAGAAAGATGGATACATAAATACATATATAGGCGGCAGTAGCTCAGTCCATAGGTGACTGGGCTAGGAACCGTAGGGTCACTGGTTCAAGTCCTTGTGTGGACCATTTATGGAGCGTGGACTGGTGCTCGGGGCGCAGCTCACTGGCAGCCCCCTCGCTCTAACATCTCTCCTTAATTGCAAGTATAGGTCCTGTTTGTGCATGTGTGTATTTCGGGCCTGTGTGTGTGTAACATGATTAATAATAAGAGTGAAAAGATTCAAATTCCCTGTTGCGGGATAAATAAAGTAATTCTTCTTCTTCTATATAACACATTCTCACTCATGGAACAAAGATGACCACCTGAAGTCTTTGGGTTGTGTTCTGTTTGTTTGTGTTACTAAATCTTTATGTATGCATGGTCATATTTGTAAATGTGTATGTATGAGTATAAACATATGGGAGCATATGTGTATATAGATACATTTATGGTTTTATATTTTTATGAACAGGCATGTACAAACATATATCTGTTTATTAGTGTAAATTCATCTTTTATTTTGTTGATTAATTATAAGAATTAATGCACAAAAGTTAAATATCATTCAGACAAATCACATTCATTTTAAAGTAAATATAATTTTCACTTGTTATAGAAAAGAAAGGTATCTTTCAATATTGTACGACTTTTAATTTAAAATACGTCAAATTTTCAAAGGTTGGCTAGTGTGAGATTTGCTTGAATTTTCCTAACTGACAACTTGATTTTTGGATTACGATGAAATAAAATTAAAACGTTATTAATCCCGATGGAAATTCTCATTCCAGATTAACTAAAACTAAAATAACAATGTATGATAAAGACAACAAAAGGAAAATTAAGTATCTAAGGAGTAAAGTGCAAATGACATAACATGTTTTAACAGAGATATATTGCACATAATAATGAACATAATATAGCAAATAAATAGTACTGAAATTAATATTGCACATGATAATGAACATAATAGAGCATATAGATAGTGCTGAAATTAATATTGCACATGATAATGAACTTAATACAGCATACAGATACTGCTGAAATTAATATTGAACATGATAATGGACATAATAGAGCATATGGATAGTGCTGACATTAATATTGAACATGATAATGAACATAATATAGCATATAGAAAGTGCTGAAATTAATACTGCACATAATAATGACCATAATGTAGCATATGGATAGTGCTGAAATTAATATTGCACATGATAATGAACGTAATACAGCATATAAACAGTGCTGAAATTAATAGTGCACATGATATTGAAGATAAAATGGCATATAAATAGTACTGAATTAAATATTGCACACAATGACGACAGGTAAAACTGAACTGACACATTTAAATGTATATATTTACAGGCCTGGTTTGATGTAATAACAGAGGATCTCACTAAAACACCGTAACTCGTGTCTGCTTGTCTCATTAATTGAACTTAAACAAACTTGAAGGCGAGCTCAGTTAGCGTTAGCCACCTAGCTGTGGCTAGCTAACGTTACAACATGGAAATAATCAGTAACGTACTTTTTAAACATCCTCGTTGGTCGCTGTCGCCGTTACCGTGTTCCTCAATTGTGTTGTTGATTGTCCGGACTTACTGTGACAATTAGGGTTTGGTAAACACAAGTAAATAACAGAATACAAATAATATATCAGCTAATGCCGCACGCCTGATTTAGCAGTGCTAGGCTAGCGGTTTGAGGGTTGCGTCATTTTACGACACTTACTTGGGTTACACGGCAGGTCAGGTTGAGGTACTTCCGCCCTCTCCTGTCACCAGGGTAACAGCTGTAACCGAAATATGTCTTATTATTATTATTTTAAAGTTCAAAAGACACCACAAATAAGCACATTTAAATGCAATTACAGAAGTTGTTGCTTTCAGAACTGAGCGTAGCGTTTCTTACATCCAGAAAGAACAGGATATAAACAACAATAATACAGTAAAGCAATAGAAAATAAATAAACTAAACATTTTCTTATAGGAGATCAATCAAAAGTAAGAGTGAATAAACTCCCATACAGTAATAGGGCTTTCTTTGATTTAATAAGTTTTAATAGATTAAAGTAAAGCTGCAGTTATTTTTTTTAAAATGTAGAAACGTGGGGTTTTTGAGAATTTACATTTGTGTCGAAAGTGTTTGGTAAGTGTAATAAAGTTTCTGTCCTCTATTATGAAACCAAATCTCAAATTATTGTAAGTCAGGGGGGGGGGGGGGGGGATCTATATTAATATAGGCTTTTTTGAAGTCCTACCAAAACAAATCACGAACATTACAAACATTTAAAAAAGTGTTTTTACTTCTGTTTTACAAAAAGGCACTGTAACTGAAATATGTGTAGGCCACATTATGCTCTAAAAAGGTGCTTTCAGATATGATATTCATGGGAATTGTGTATTTTGTAATAATTAAATTTTGAGAGTATATGACACTTTTTTTATAATTATTTATGTGATAAATTATTGTGTTAGATATGCAATAGTTTTTAAGCCACTGACTGATTAAAATATACATTTTTAGGTAAAAGAGATATGGTATTTAGATATGACAAGAATGGCTCCTGATTAAAAAAAACTGTATATCTTGAGCCTATTTATGTTATGAGGAAAATTGTTAATTCACAAATGCAAATGGTCTAAAAATAAACCAGGAATACAACACGTTTAAAATAGTAAAGGTATTATCGGAAGAAAAAAAAAGAAAGTCTATAAATGAATGTATGCTTTATGTAAAGCCTGATGCCTTGATCCTGAAGGAAATTCTCATTCCAGATTGCTCCAAAATTGCAGTAACAATTACAAAACATAACGATATAAGAAAACAATAACAAACTAACATAACAATATATGATAAAAGACAACAAGGAGCATCAAACAAGTGAAATATAAAAATAAAGTTTCTAAGGAGTAAAGTGCAAGTAAGATAACATAATGTACATGATGATGAACCGGCTCAATCCATAGGGAGTTGGTTGGAAACCGAAAGGGTTGCAGGTTCAAATCCCCACACGGTCTAACAGAGGAGGGTGGACTGGTGGCTGGACAAGGCACCAAACCACAAAAATTCACAAAAGAAAAACAACAAACAAAATGGTGAATGTGAATTTCCCCTTGCGGGATCAATAAAGGCGTGCTTTCTTTCTTTCTAATGCATACATTTACAGGACTGGGTTGATGTAATAACAGAGGGTTTCACTTAAATACCGCTTTTTTTTTGCTTTCCTTTTTACTGCTCATTTGCTTTATTTAGTTTGTATTAATATTATTTTGTACATGTTAAATAAAGATTAATAATAAAAACAGGAATTCCATTGCGTTGTCATGGCGCCCAAACGGTTTTAAATATTTTTACTTTATTAAATATATTTTATTTCCTTTTTGTATGTATCTTATTGTATTTTCAATAGAGCCTCATGAATATGTTTGTAATATTTTGTTTTCACATATTGTGAAATGTTTTGAATAAAGTTTTGGAGAAAAAATTTTAATTAAAAAAGCGTTGTCATGGCGCCATCTTGTGTCCAGAGCCGTTACACCACTGTAGTCGGTATATTTAAAAAAAAAAAAAAAAAAAAAAAAACACGCTTGTGCAAAAACTAGTTTTGTACAAAGTACTTCCGGTGGGGTCACCGACTAGCTTTTGTGAGCAAATGTTCCCCGCGTCTACCCACGGATGTTTTAGCTTCATGTGACCGTATTTGTAGCCGTAGCTTCATTTCTTGTGTAAATACTAGCCGTTAACGGCCGTTTGAGTTGTAACGGCTCTCACTGAACGACTGGACAACGGTTGAAGACACGGGAGGCAGAAAGAGGAAGCAATAGCCGACCATCTTTCTTCTTCTGCCAGCAATAACAAGAAAGAGGACCAGGCTAGCTTCAGCTGTGTAGTTTACATTATCTGTTTTATACTGGAGAAAGGATAAACCCTCTCCGTGTGAAGATAGATAAAAAGCTCTCGGACACTTGGAGAAAAAAGGCCTGGGAGTTTGGGAACCGAAGACTGGCTGTTTAAGATTTAGTATCCCCGTTTTTTCATGTTTCCAACAGGTTTATCTTCCCCTAATCCCCCACCACCACCACCACCGCCAACCCAGGAGGCTAGACCCGCGGCTACTGATGTCAAACACGACAGCGGCAACATCACATCTCCGAAGAAGAGGAAAATAAACGGATCAGAGAGGGAAGACACCGTTGACACGATCTCTTCTTCCCTGAATTCCTCCTCCTCTTCCTCCTCCTCCTGCTCTCCCACTCCGCTGCACATCCAGAAGAAGTTGAGGTTTGAGGACTCGGTGGATTTCATTGGGCTGGATGTGAAGATGTCTGAGGAGGTTGCTGCTGCTGCCGCCGCCGCTGCTTCGTGCTCCAATAACAAAAGCAAAGCCGTGTTCCTGGCCGGTGGTGGTGGTGGTGGTGGTGGTGTGGGGCACCATGCAAACGGACTGACCAAACCTGCAGGCTCCACCGGAACCTTCTCCAACAGTAAACCCGGTGCTGCCAAGAAACTAGTCATCAAGAACTTCAAAGGTAGCAGACACACACGTGTGGGTGGGGATGTGCAGTGGTGGGGAGACGTACTCAGAGCTTATACTTCAGTAAAAGTAGTAAAAAATAAGCGGTTACAAGTATTCAAAATGTTACTTTAGTAAAAGTACAAAAGCATCAGCATCAAAATGCACTTAAACCCTCAATTTATTTGAATTTTTCAAATTTAGACTTTTCTTTATTAATACTTTGGGATGACTCTTGCAAGGGAATTGAGTTTCCAGCAGCTTATAACAACACAAGGGAGGTATAAAATCAATACAGTATAAGATAAACAATAAACTCTTAGCTAAATTAATACAGAAAGTATAAAACAAAAACAGTAATCAATAAACTCCTAGATAAATAAATACAGAAAGTATAAAACAAAAAACAGTAAACAATACACTCTTGGCTAAATAAATACAGAAAGTATTAAAAAAAACAGTAAACAATAAACTCTTATTCGAATATATGAGGTAGATGTAAGAATACAGGTACAATAAAATGCACAGAAAGTTAAATCGGATAAGTTAAATGTAGAGGAAATGTATAAGATAAAATATGTATGACTGTATATGACAGAAATGAGCAGTAAGATTCAATTATTGCACTTAAGTGGTGGATAAAGTTGTTGCACAAAGAAAAGAAGATTAGTAAATAAATGTCCAGGTGTGTAGATTTACAACAATGGGGCAGATTAATGGAAAATTGGTAAATACCTAAATCCACATGTGGTAATTTCCACTGGGAAACTCGTAAACTATTTTTAGAACAGGAGTTGCCAAAATGATTTAACATTTGACCTTTTCAACATGGCAGAGCTCAACACAAGAGTCTACTTTATTACAACCACACTGTTTTTGAGCTGGTGAGGAAGATTATGTGCTTCACATAAGGGTAGACCAAGCTTATGTAGCTAAAACAGAAATATTAAATAAAAATACAGTATATTATTTACCGTTTGTGTTTTGATAAATCCTCTTTTTGCTGTAGCTGATTAATTGAGCAGTTTAAAATGTTTTCCCCCAAGTAACAGATCAGATTTCTGGGTCCGCCATGTTTAATTTTACTACAACAACAAACGCACTTGAACACAACACACTGGTAATTTCCATTTTACAATTTTAAAGGACCATCTTCTCCATAGCACCTGAAGGCAGCGTTATCTTTCTAGAATAACATGGGCTGAGAAAGGGGGATAAACATGAAAGTATGATACATAATAATAATAATAAAATGGTATAAATTGAAAATATAAACAAATCAAAATACAAGTTAAACAAACAGTCATTTAGTCTACCTTTGATTAGCTAGTAGATACATTCAAGGGGGAGTTAAATTGTACAATTCCAAGTTGCTAGGCAGTTCATTTGCATGTTTAGAGCTCAAATAATTAAGTGATTTACAGTATAATAAGAGTTAATTTTGAAACTCTTTAAAGATGGGGGAGTCTTCATAAATTAGCTTTCTGTATATAATATTTGACCATTATGATAAGTGTCATCACCAACGAACTTACATTTCTTTTATTTATAACTATTCCCTACATTACACCCACATCTGAGCTGATTGTTACAGGTACATTTTTACATTTTAAGTTCTTCCACTTGTTTCCAGAAAAGTTTGGTGTGACTGCAAGATGCTTTCAAATGCTTTCAAAGTTCAATCTTACTCAAAGGAATTCACTGCAAGGATAAATATTATTAATTACTTTAAAATAAATGTATTTAGCTTTGGGTAATATTGGATAATTCTCTCGCTCTAATTTAAGTTTAAATGCTTTTTCAGGATCCAAGTCACAAAAAATCTATCAAATCGTTACTTAAACCCTCCTGTTACCCTCAAAAAACACCGTTTATCCTTGGGGTCAGTTTGACCACAGCAATTTAAACATCCAGAAAAGACCGTAATCAAAGTTGTTATGCTCAAGTTTTTATGTCAGGTGGTCTGTGTGTATTTGTTGGCTACCTAAATAGCATTTTGAATTAAACAGAGCGCCCCAAACACCCTCTTAATAATCCAGAATACCTAAAGTTACCAAATAATGTAGGGGAGTAGAAGTATAAAGTGGCATAAGATGTAATTACTTTAGCAGGGTTTGTACGGGTGCTTTAAATCCTTGAAAATGCTTGTGTTGTGTTTTTCGAGGTTTGAAAAGTGCTTGAATTTTGGATAAAGTGCTGGAAATCGTATCTGCAGTTCTTTCACAACAAACAGCTCTCGGGTAGAAATACATTAAGTCAGAGCCTGAAACGTGAAATAATCATTTTCAGTATGTATGTGTTATTTTACCACAGCCGTAAGGTGCTGGAAAAGCTTGAAAATGGGCCTTGAAGGTGCTTGAAATCTAAACATGCAGAAGGTGTACGAACCCTGTAAAGTACAAATAGCTCAAAAGTTTATTTGGTGCAGTACTTAGTAAAAAACAGCCTTCACTCCCAGCATTATGCAACTTTAACTGTGTTATTATTGTCTCCACTGGACAATGCATTTGAAAACTGTGGTGTGCAACTTTAGTTTCATATCACAGTGTTTTAGTCTTTAGCACAGTCAGTGAACCAGGAATGATTCTGCCATTGTATTAACATTACTTTGAAATATGAAATGTGTCAATTAATGTTTTAGATCTGGTCAAACACGGTAGGTGACTGAGGAATAAATCTTTTTGAGAAATTAGTTAGTTATGCAGAGGCCGCCATTGTTCATTTAACAGCAATAAAACAAGTCAAATACGTTATAAAACCCTGACGCTTGGTGATAATTGAATGTTATTGGTTATAAGATTCTAATGAAGCCATATTGTGACGATTTGATCTGGTGATATTATCGTTTCTCAAATTTCTGTCGTCCAAATTAATGATTGAGCGAGCAATAACAATAACTAGTTATCAAAGTACTTTGGCGTGTAAAGAATTGGGTCTGGTGTAATTCATAACAACGAAACTCTGAGATGTGTCGTTTTATACGTAATTTAGCAATAATGGAAAATTGCAAAAATCCACAATATTAAAGTGATAGTTATGTAATATTGAGAATATGATTTCAGTCATATTTAACCACTTTTAATCAGATTTGGCCGTTTGTTTGATGAGCTTTGTTGAGATTTTTTTTCAAGAAAGAGCTGAAAACAAAAACACCACATAAAAGGCAAAACGACCAGCAATCACGCAACAGGTAGAGTTAATCTAAACTATTAAATGAGTAA
This sequence comes from Echiichthys vipera, assembly GCF_963691815.1. Classification (NCBI taxonomy): domain Eukaryota; kingdom Metazoa; phylum Chordata; class Actinopteri; order Perciformes; family Trachinidae; genus Echiichthys; species Echiichthys vipera. The sequence continues at coordinate 9,664,996 of NC_139831.1, forward strand.
TAAAAAACATCGGAAGGACGTTTAAAAGGTGTATAAAATACCTGCCAAGGTGAATATGTACATGTACAATATGTCCAAAGTCTAGTGTTAAATGCCATATCCCCTCTGGGATTAATAAAGTGCGTCCTCTTTATTTCATTGTTTGCTGCTGTTTAAGCTTTAGAGAGGAGCGCTGTGGCAGGGTGGCGTTCAGTATCAGAGAGCTGAGCCCATATCTTTATATTACAGTAACCAACATCTCAGGCGATATCAGGTCTAATAACACAATTCAATAACCAGATATTTGATTTTGATTTTGTCACACTACCATCGGGCTATACTTTAAAATAGAAACAAACACTTTTTAAGATAGCACTGGTGACACAACATTATGGCCCAGTGAGGTCCTCTGTCGGTCCCTGTTGCTAAACTTATCAGTGTGGGTTTTTGTTTTGCACACAGAAAAGCCCAAATTGCCGGAAAACTACACGCAGGAGACCTGGCAGAAGCTGAAGGAGGCAGTGGAGGCCATCCAGAACAGCACTTCAATCAAGTACAATCTAGAGGAGCTCTATCAGGTATCACCACAGACCTGCTGACCCCCCAGAGGACGTTAATTGATGTAGAAACGCTCCCTTTTGATACTTTCTTTTGTCTCCTCAGGCTGTTGAGAACCTGTGCTCCCATAAGATATCTGCCAAGCTTTACAAACAGCTGAGGGCTGTGTGTGAAGACCACATCAAGGCACAGATTGATCAATTCAGAGAATATCCTTTACGCTTTCTATCAGTGGAGCTTACCTATTTTATTTAAATACGTTTTGATCTTTTTTCCTTAACACTGTTCATACGGATTCCCTGGACAGCGTGCTTTTCCTAAAGAAAATTGACAAGTGCTGGCAAGATCACTGCAGACAAATGGTACGGTTCATAACTTGAATAAGTCAAGTGCTCGTTGTCATATCCTTTGAAAGTCAGTGCATTGTGTTTGTTATTTAACTTTCATGTTTAAATGGTTACTCCACTGATTTGTTGTTGCACGAACATCAAGTCCAGAGACATATCAGGGTTATTTTCTCAGACTTTTTTTTGTTGCTTCATTTACACTTAGCCTCCACATTACTAAACCCTGAATCAGACATGTTCGGAAACACCGTTGACCCTGTTTTAGTTTGAAAAATCTGGTGTGTTTGAGTCTCGACGGGCAGAAACGGAGACCTTTGGAAACGATAACGCACACGCCCGCGTCAGTCTGTCTCAGAAAGGCCGTGGGTAAAACAGGGAAAAGGCTCCTTTTCCCTTTGACATGGCTTCCACCGCTGATGGACAATTAAAAAATTAAACATAGATCTGTATAGATAGAAGTAAAATTAAATATCTATATGTCCTCAGTATATATAGTTATTTATTTTTACTCTTAGATCTATTGTTTTTCTTATTTAATTTCTACTGTGCCAGTTGCCTGGTTGTCTCTTGTATCTTTTTGTATGTATATATATATATATATATATATAGCCTCTCTCTACCTGCCTTTCACTTGTCATCTAAGACTCTTTTCTTTTTCCACCACACATCGATAGTTGCTAATCACGTCTGGGTCTACTTCTCTAGTTGTAGCTGTGTTTCTCAACTTCACTGTTTTTTTTGTCTATCCAACACGGAGTGCTCATGGGAGTTGTAGTGTCATTGTATCACTTTGCCAACAGCTTATTAATTCAGTTGACCTTTGAGAAGACTACAATTAAATTCAACCGACTGTGTTACCCGCCACGGCCGAAATTGAAATGAAAAATGGGCGGGTGTTAATGTCAAGCCCTGCCTACAGTGTCATTTGTGCTTCTTTCTAACGGTGATTGTTTGTCATTGTTCCACAGATCATGATTAGGAGTATATTTTTGTTTTTGGACCGTACCTATGTTTTACAAAATTCAATGCTGCCATCAATCTGGTGAGTGATCGCTCGTGTCGGCTTTTCTTTTCATAGTGTGGGGCCAATTTTTTATTTTAAGTGTTTGAACAAGCTGCTCTGGTCTGCAGGGACATGGGTCTAGAGCTGTTTAGGTTCTACATCATCAGTGATCTGAAGGTCCAGAGTAAAACCATCGACGGGATTCTGCTGCTCATTGAGAGGGAGCGAAACGGAGAGGCGATAGACCGCAGTCTACTGAGAAGCTTGCTGAGCATGCTCTCTGACCTGCAGGTAACTGGCCATGTGCCATCTTATTATTATCGTTTTAATAACAACCCACATATAAGTGTCAGCTGCTGTAAATTTGTTTTTGAAAGCCCGTATCTTTGCCCTGCACTACAAGAAAAGTGTGGCTCCTGCAGACGTGTTGTTTGTGATTATCCCCGGCACAGAGGTGCGATGAGTTGTCAGTGTGTTGTTGATAAATGGCTTTAATGAAAGCTGTGTTCACCCCGTCCCTGACAGATTTATCAAGACTCCTTTGAGCAACGCTTTTTGGAGGAAACTAATCGACTCTACGCTGCAGAGGGACAGAGGCTGATGCAGGAGAGAGAGGTGATATATGTTACCCTGAAACTCTGGGCCTGTGTTGGTTGTTTGTGTGTGTATGTTTCTTATTTCAATGGAAAAACTGGTCAAAGATAGACAATCTGATTACGCAGTATATGTCCAATGTCTATTATAATATTTATGCCTCTAAATCATGACACTTTTTTAAGGATCCGCAGAATGAAACATAAAATTCTCACCATTTTGGTTAAAAAAACAAAAGCAAGTCAAACAAAACCACAAACACAACAAAAAACAAATCCATAATAGAAGATCAAAAACACCAACGTGTCCTCCATCTGTAGCTTCAGGTGATCAGAGGCAAGAGAAGTGCTGTGTTTTTGAGTGAATGTTTCATTTTATCTCAGCTGAAAAAGCGTTTGCCCGATTCAGACGACAAGTATAGCCGCTTTGTTTACTTGCTGACACATTGGATTGAGACATTCACACTTCCTGTTCGTTGTGGGGCTGTTGCGCCTTTATCCGCACCGTGTGTAAAAGGCACAGCGATGGAGCCTAGTTTGGTCTGAATTAGCATCATCTTTCAGATCTCTTTTACAGATTCAGATTTTTTTCACTTAACATGACTTTATTAAAGAAAGGTGAAGGCAACTTATTTACTCTCGTCTTATCCAACTGTATATGTGCTTAATCATAGATGGACAGTTTAAATAATATTATGTCTTTTCCTTGTTACTCACTGCATTTTTTTCAAACATAGTGCGACATTTCTCTCCCAGGTATTTGTCACTGCAGAGGTTGCAGACCCTATGATTCCTATCTTGGCCAGTTTATTAGGTACACCTCGCTAAAACGAATGCAGTGCCCCGTTGTGTGTTCCCTGTTGTTTGAACAGATCTGAGTTTTACAAAAACAACACAATTGTCATTTTACCTCTTTCTTATCGATGAAAAGGGTGTCTATCTGATGTTAGAGGTGATCGTGATTGTTTACATGTTCAACAGTTGTGTTTGTTTTATTACAACAGAGCGCTTGGACCAGGAAATTGTATTTTTAAAGGGTGTTACATCAGACTTAACAGCCAGATAAAACAGTCCCGTAACGAATCCTTCCTTCAGATTATTATGTTCAGTTTTTGTATAATGCAGGACAGTTCAACCGCACCACAAGCTACATCCTCTAAAAATGTTCAAATGATCATAATCAACAGCTGTTTCCTCAGACTGCACTAGTTTTAGCTAAGTGTTCCTAATAAACAGGCAACAGAATACTGTTAACTGTTTCTCACCCAGAATTTATACATTTTAAAAACATTTTTGTCTTAAAGCTTATCTTGGTTTGGCTTTTTCATCCGTTTTCTATTATTGGAAATGTTTTATATAATGTATTCTGGTCCTGTCAATGTCTTTCATTATCTACCTCATTAGATTTTAGTATTGCTGCTTTATTTGAATCACTTTTTAACCTGGGTAATTTCAAATTCAGATGTATTGGAGAAAAACCGTCTCCAAGGCACATATGCAATGTTGTTTCAGGTGTTAAAGGCAGTTAATACGACCATATCTTTAAAGTTATGAATATTAAGAGATCTGATTTTAATATCGAGGCTTTCCCCCCTTTTTTGTAGGTCCCAGAATATCTCCACCATGTCAACAAACGCTTAGAGGAGGAGGCTGACCGAGTCATCACATATCTAGACCAGAGCACACAGTGAGTGTTGGACTGAAGTATTCAGTTTGCAGTTTGACAAAGATTCATTTTCAACTTTGTTGCAGTCGGAAACATTTGTTTGATCATATTCACTGAAGCTGATGCTGTGCTCCGATAGAACAACATAAATCATCCGCTTTTAGAAAAAATAACGTGCCCCTACCCGCACCTAGAGCTTGTTGTTTGATTTGCAAAGATCCACCGCGCCAGTATCATCCTGTCCATTCAGCCCAGTTTACAGTTTGTGCACACGCCACAGATCCCACCTCGTGCATGTTACAATATCACGGGCCCAACGGCTCAAGCTAGGATGACGTAAATGACGTTAGCAATTGTTTTTTTTTTTATGAGTGCGTGAGTTAGCCAGCCTACCTCCGTGTAGCATGCACCTCATACCGTTTATTGATGAGCGAAGACACTGGCACGTTCCCAGGAATCTGGTGCACGCACACTTAAGAACACTCGATGGGAGGGAGCGGAGGAGCTTGGTGGTAGTGGGGGAGGGGTGTGAGAACAATATTTGAAATATGACTGAGTCACCTCGATCTGCCAGACTTGTCGACTGCATCTTAACTTCTTTTTTATTTCCTGCTCAGAAAACCGCTCATTGCTACAGTGGAGAAGCAGCTGCTGGGTGAACATCTCACAGCTACTTTGCAAAAAGGTATACAGCAGTAAATACTAAAGTAAATGCCTAACCAGTATCTGATATTGAAGCAGCTGTAGTTCTAAACTCTGACTTTCTGCTCTTGGAAACGTCCAGGACTGACTCACCTGCTGGATGAGAACAGAATTCAGGATCTGTCTCTTCTCTATCAACTCTTCAGTCGAGTGCGAGGTGGCGTTCAAGTCCTCCTGCAGCACTGGATAGAGTACATAAAGGTATGACGGTATTTACAGCGATAATGATGAAGGTGTTGAGCTCTCTTGAAGGAATTGTTTTGGCATATTCTGGTGCTAACTGTCCCAACTGTTTTCCCACGGCTTGAAAATCCAGGCTTTTGGAAGCACAATCGTAATAAATCCAGAAAAAGACAAAACAATGGTGCAAGAGTTGCTCGACTTCAAGGACAAAGTGGATCACGTCATCGACACCTGCTTCATGAAGAATGAGAAATTTGTCAACGCCATGAAGGAGGCTTTCGAAACATTCATCAACAAACGGCCAAATAAACCCGCAGAGCTCATAGGTCAGTAAGCATTTCATGACTGCTGTACTATCAGCATATAATCATTATATTCATGCCGTGAAACAAACTATTAATATGCTTTTGTTTACAGCAAAACACGTGGATTCAAAGCTAAGAGCAGGAAACAAAGAAGCAACAGACGAAGAACTGGAGAAGATGTTGGATAAGATCATGATTATCTTTAGATTCATCTATGGTAATATTTACTGTCACAATTGTATATGTTGTTTTCTCTTCTGTGGTTGTTCTCTGTGTAAAACTGTGTTCTCGTCATAGGAAAAGATGTTTTTGAAGCTTTTTACAAAAAGGATCTGGCCAAGAGGTTGCTGGTTGGAAAAAGCGCCTCTGTGGATGCTGAGAAATCGATGCTGTCGAAGCTGAAACACGGTCAGTTTAATCTATCAGTGTCCTTCCTAACACACGCGCACACACACACACACTCAAAAGAGAAATAAATGACAGAAAGGGAATCTTGTGCCTGAACGCATGTTGACTTGTGACCTTGTGGTGTTTCCTCAGAATGTGGAGCAGCGTTCACCAGCAAACTGGAGGGGATGTTCAAGGATATGGAGCTTTCTAAAGACATCATGGTGCAGTTCAAACAGGTGAGGGCAACAACAGTGGGTTCAGTCTGTTAGAGTATCTATGTAAGTTTAATATTGGATTGTTATGGCAGTCAGATTATGTACGAGGCAGTTAATTCTTCTTACTGAGTGAAAAATGCAGCCCCTTATTGATTTTGCTTCAACACAATCTGACAATTGAATACTTGCTACAATTGCGGCAATTAAGGTTATTTAATTTCTTGATTATTTGCTTAAATGTTGAGAAAAAATGTGAAAATGTACATCATGACTCTCTACCCAAACTGACGTCTTCAAATCCCCAAATTATCACAAATGAACAATCGTCAACCTTACAATTTTCGCAACAATAGATGACGTGATCGTCACTGTGAGAAGTGTCAAGAGCTGTAAAATCCCGTCCATCCTATCGGGGTCGCGAGCCAATCCCGGCTGTCATCGGGCGTGAGGCGGGGTCCACCCTGGACAGGACGCCAGTCTATCACAGGGCACATAGAGACAAACAGAGACAGACAACCATTCACACTCACATTCACACCTACGGGCAACTTAGAGTCATCAATTAACCTTAACACCTGCATGTCTTTGGACTGTGAGAACCCACAGAGAAACCACGGAGAAACGGAGAGAACATGCAAACTCCACACAGAAGGGCCCCAGCCCGGATTCGAACCCTCTTGCTGTGAGGCGACAGTGCTAACCACCACCATACCACCTTGCCGCGCTTGTAAAATCCCTCCTCATATTATTTCAAACCGCCGTGCAGTGTTTTGAAACCCAGTAAGCTTTCAGACCCATGGGTTTATTATTCAGACTGGGCTCCGTGAATCGTATTTCGTCGTCTCACTGACACCTGAAACGGCACGTGCTCACCAAGGCAGCCCCTGGAGCTTTTCCTTTTTTTAACACCAGCTGTTTTTGGTCTGAATACCTACTAACAGGTTCAGTTTCTTGTAGTTATAACATATATCACTTGTGTGTCATTTGTATTTCTGCAGTATATGCAGTGCCAAAACATTCCTGGCAACATAGAGCTGACGGTGAACATCCTCACGATGGGTTACTGGCCGACCTATGTCCCGATGGAAGTGCACCTGCCTCCTGAGGTTGGTGCTGAGCAAATATAGACATTTTCGGGAACATGCTGTTTTTATAATCTGCCATGCAATAAATATACTGAGTGTTGCTTTGTAACGCCTCTCTTATCTTTGTCCAGATGGTGCGACTGCAGGAGATCTTCAAGACTTTCTACCTGGGCAAACACAGCGGCAGGAAGCTGCAGTGGCAATCAACACTCGGCCATTGTGTGTTAAAAGCCGAATTTAAAGAGGTAGATAACTAATAGAGAATACTCTGGGGTGTGTGTGTGTTCACTGATTAAAGCATATTGTTAATGTTCTTTTTTTAAATTTTGTTACAAAAGGGGAAGAAGGAGCTTCAGGTGTCCCTTTTCCAAACACTTGTGTTACTGATGTTCAACGAAGGAGAGGAGTTCACCCTGGAGGAGATCAAACTGGCAACAGGAATAGGTCTGTGTGATCACGTCAAAGTTTGGTTGTCAATCTCTCATCACGCAGCACCACTGCTCTAAAACACTGCTTGTGTGTCTGTCGGTTTACAGAGGACAGTGAACTGCGCCGGACTCTGCAGTCACTTGCTTGTGGAAAAGCGCGCGTTCTCACCAAAATCCCAAAGAGCAAAGACGTGGAGGACGGAGACAAGTTTTCTTGCAACGACGACTTCAAACACAAACTCTTCAGGATCAAAATAAACCAGATCCAGATGAAAGAAACGGTAGAAGAATTATCTTGCAGTCGTTTCCTCACTTTCAAGGTATTTGGTGAAGTATTTTAAGTAATTGTTTTTCTCTCAGGTGGAGGAGCAAGCCAGTACCACGGAAAGGGTCTTCCAGGATCGGCAGTATCAGATTGACGCTGCCATCGTGCGGATCATGAAGATGAGGAAGACTCTGAGCCATAATCTCTTGATGTCTGAAGTGTACAACCAGCTCAAATTCCCCGTCAAGGTGATGAACATGACACTGAATCACTTTACGTACAAAAACTGTTTCACTGATTTATATACGGTACAAGTATTTTATATTCTGCATTACTGCTTTATTATCAAAATCGGTTGTTGTGTTGTCGTCTGTTTTTGTTCGTGTGTGTGTGTGTGTGTGTGTGTGTGTGTGTGTGTGTGTGTGTGTGTGTGTGTGTGTGTGTGTGTGTGTGTGTGTGTGTGTGTGTGTGTGTGTGTGTGTGTGTGTGTGTGTGTGTGTGTGTGTGTGTGTGTGTGTGTGTGTGTGTGTGTGTGTGTGTGTGTGTGTGTGTGTGTGTGTGTGTGTGTGTGTGTGTGTGTGTGTGTGTGTGTGTGTGTGTGAGATTTTATCTTATTTATTTATTTTTACCACTCTTATTACGAATAATCTATAATCTTATTAATAATAATCTGTATGTCCAGACAATTTCCAGTATGTTTACGTATCTTTTTTGTGTGTTTTTGGGGAAATAAAAGTAAAAACATTAATAAAAAACATCAACGACCAGAGAAAGAGAAATGATAGAAAAGTTTAAAAACACATTTTATAGTTAAATATTTTCCAAATTCTGTGGCAGACAAACTATGAAACAAAGACACTGTTCATAAATGTACTTGGACCTGTATTTTAAATGTCTATACTGCTATTTTGCTTTATGGTCATTTTAATTTAATAATCTTAAGGTTTTTTTAGGTGTTTAAGTGAAATCTGTCGTCAAAAGTCTATAAATACAGAGGCGTATGTGTTATTTCATAGAAGCACCTTACCTGCTAACAAGATATCGCCCCCATTAGTTAACAATACAGTCAGTGTTGTATCAAAGTTGATTCAAGTCAAATCTTCCCAGATAAGAAAGGATAATAAATGACTTACATGTATCTGCTTTTCAACGCCATTACCTCTCAACTCAAAGTACAGAAATAACCAGGAATGCTGGCATGTGCCTCGCGTGTTAACCTCTGCCTCGTGTCTGTCCTCTTCCCTTTCAGCCCGCTGACTTGAAGAAGAGGATAGAGTCTCTTATTGACAGGGACTATATGGAGCGTGACAAGGAGAACGCCAACCAGTACAACTACGTGGCTTAGAGCAGGAAAAAAAGTGACTGAGAAAAAGAGATGCAGATGGTCCATTCAGGCTGAGTTGATCGGTCTCGAAATCTTTTGCTCCAGTGGATGTTAAACCATTATCATCTTCAACCCAGCGACCGACACGTGAATGGAAACCGCTCCACAGGATACTTGTCGGGGGTCTTGTGATCCTGTGGACTGCATGCCCATCAAAAAGAGAATATTGCCCTATTTCTCAGTGCCTCTGAGGGAGTCGGGCTGCCGTGGACAGACAAAGAAGACACACAGATGTTGTTCCGTTTGCTCTTTTTTTTTTTTTAATGGAGAGGAAAAATATTTATTTTCAAACTTAGATTCTTCTTTGTCCATAGTTTGAATCGATATGCTCTTTGTTATAAAGTCACTTTTTTGTCTTTTTGTCCACTCAGTATCCCAAGCAAATGCTGACACACTTAACAATGCTCTAAATGTACCACACGCTGGAGAGGAAAAGGATAAAAAGAAATTAAACTGATGCTTGTTTCTTCAGTTAGTGTCAAATGTGCGGCTATTGGACTAACAATCATAGTTGGGAATAGACAATTCGGGGAATATCTGTGTCAAATGTGTGATCCTGCAGCTAAGTTTTACGATTTTTAAGGCCACGTAGCCATCAGATAAAACTGTGATCATGAAACCACGACGCGTTCAAAGCAGAGTTTGTGCCAAAAAGAGGAGCACTTATTTTGTTATAGGGTGTATTCAAGCTGCTAAGAGACTTCAGTTGTACAAGTATATGCATTTAAGTTTTTTGTTTGTTCTGTCTTTGTACGTTTTTGTACATACTTCACAAAAGTGACATTTTAAATGATCTCATCTGACAGTCAACTGCTTTTTAGGTTGTTTTTTTAACCCTTAGAAAGTTTACTAAAAGCACAATGACATCAGACGCCCATTTCCCCATCCTCCACAGTGTCATCCCACATACACTCTATATTTTTTTTGTATTTCTCCCTGTGGGACTTGCAGGCCTTGCTGAAAAGTGGGGGGAAAGGGAGCGGATTGCCTCAACACATGAGGAAGAACATGATTGATTAGACATGCCCTTGTTTGTATAAGTCTGTTAGATTTATTGCTTCAGATTAAAATAACTGTTTCAATTAGGTTTCATTTGTTAATAACTCCTAAACATATCTCACTGTCTTGGATGAAAGAAGCCGATTAGCTAGCATTTGTTTTGTCTGAAGCCATCAAACGTCCACATTCTCATGAGCGCTGAAAATGCATTAAGTAAATGGGAAGCAGGTTCAACATTTAATCTCTAGTATTGCAGATATCTGTAATTAAAACAAACATTTCAGATATCCACAACGACTTTACAATACATCTGTATCAGGCTTTTAATTCTAGATATCCACAGTTACATTAGATATCTGTAATGTAATTGTTACAAGGAAAAACTCCCATTTCAGATACAATATAATTACTAGTCCATTTTTTTAATTTAAGATATCCGAAATGATAAAAACAAACATTTTGGATAGCTATAATGTAATTTTGACTATCCAAAATTAATATATATAGAGCCGTAATGACATTTTTACTAGTCAGAATGTATTTTGGATTGTCAAAATTACATTATGGGTATCTGGAAAGTTTGTTTTTTTTAATTTGGGATCTTAAATTAAAATTATGACTAGTAACAATTGGATTGTATCTGAAATAGGAGTTTTTCCGAGTAAGAACTACATCACAGATACCCAGAAGTTTCATTCCTAATATCTAAAATGTAATTGTGGACATGTGATGTTATTTGTGGATAGTAAGAATGTAATTGTTGACATCTTAAATTATCATTTTGACCAGTAAGAAATCAATTTTGACCAGGAGAAATCAATTTTGACCAGGAGAAATGGTGTTAAGGATATCTAAAATGCAATTACAGATAGGTGTGTGTTTCTATTACATGTTAAAGCCGATAGCCATAAAAAGTATAATGATTAACAGTAAATAAAAAGAGAGAGAGATGTTAAGGATACCTCCTCCTCCTGGTTGGAGTCATATGACTTCCATTTCCTGGTACAGTCGGCGGCTCATCTGCATCACAAACACCGCTGACTGAGCGTCTTTGTCGGGTCTTTTTTTACATCTCCTCTCCGGTGTCGGACACTCCGAGCTCTTCTGGCCGATCATGTATCGATATTCTGCGTTTGTTTTGTGCCTCGCCCTGGGACTCGGTAAGTATCACCGGTGTTTTTAATCAAACTCAAACGTGTTTGTGTTGCAAGTTATGGGACACCGCGGGCCTGGTGCTTCTGGCCTCTCAGGCTACATGCTGCCCTGGACAAAAACACATTCAAATGATGCGTCTTATTTGTTTTTGATTTAATTTATAGACATTATATGTGGTTTGAGGGTGAGTTCACTGTTAAGGCCGTAAAACGAAACCACCCTTAGCTGTCATAAGAGGAGCAGTCGTGATGTTGTGCTAATGAAGCTATTTGTTACCTACGTCAACAACATCACACCGATAAAGAAACTACTTTTCTACGCCGTGTGCAGCTCAAGAAACTACATTTTACTTCACAGTTGCCGTTTATTTTTCACGTCGATGTATAATAGACAAACAATGCAATGACTGTAAGTGTAAAAGCTAGCTTTAACTTTATATTGCATGTCCTTAATGCAAGGCCTAAAGAAGGAGGTTTGAAAAACAAAAATGCCTGAGCTTTGCGATACGACGCATGCGTAGAAACATCTGATAGGCTCAATGAGCTGTTACCTTGTAAGGTAGTTATATTTGATTTATATAGCACTGGTTTTGTCACTGCATGTTATCCTTATTTGTGTTATTAATAAAGATGCTCAAAAAAAAGGCGCAAAGATCCCCTGAGGGGAAGCCGTCACTTTATTTCTAGCGCCGTCATACCCCAAAGCGCAGACATTTTTGTATTGGTGTCCCAGCCTCCCTCCATTAGCCTTGTAGCTTACTTCTTAGATAACGCTTGTTTTGAAGTTCAAGTTTCGGTTAAATGAGGAAACCACCTGAGTCATGTCTGCTGCCAAATAACGCTATCCACACACACCACTTTTTAGAGTGTAAAAATGGGGGCAAACCCACAGTTTCTACAACATAAAACGCATTGACAGTGTGTGAGCTGGCTAAAATAGTTAGCATTAGCGACGTTAGGCAGTTTACAGTGAGTTAGCACGTGACAGTATAGTTGGAACGAATTACCGTTAAATTACCGTTTGTGACGTAGTTACCTAACTGACAACGGTTGATTTACTGAACATTAATATATTATGATCATTTTAAACCCAAACAACGGACATTAAAATGAAAACAGCCAACACTACATTATCATCTACACTTTGTAATACTATATACTTGTTAAATAAAATAAAACAAAACGGTTGAGTTGGAAAAAACAATAATAATAGGGAAATTAAAATGGGTGGGATTAAATAAGTGTGTTAATCTTCCCACTCCTCTTCAGACACGTCAAAAAGAAAAGTTAAGTATTTGATATTTATGTCTCTCTATGCTTTCTAGTTGTGTAATACTGCTATTTTCTGTATGACAATTTCTGTTTCCTTTTTTACATGTTTGAAATTAAATTTTAATAATAATTTACTTATGTTATATGTTGGTTAATTACCTAGTTATTGACTGACTCTGACATGGGTTGTTGGAGGGATAGTAGGAATCATGTTGGGGTTTTTTGTTTTACCTTTCCACTTTAAAGCAGACGCTGTGACGCAGAATGCAATTGTTGTACCTATTTATGCCTGAAGGCTAAAATTCAATAAAGAAATTTGAGAAAAAAAACATTTCAAATAAAAAAATAACAAAAAAAGCAGTCAATTCTTAGATAGTTAATGTTGTTTTGCTTACAGTGCTTTAGTTAATCTCAAAAAGTGAATCTCCAGGGCGAGTCATATATAATAAAGGATTAAAAAAAAACAAAAAATAACCTTTTGAAAAAACAACTTAATCTCCAATGATGACAGATTCGGTGCTACAGTTAAATCTGTGACCTTTTTGAGGAATTTCAACCATGTTTCCATTGTGAATGTTATTCTCACAAATACACTTTGATAGACGTCAACAAATACAGGTTATTTCATTAAACAGAGTCATTTCATAGCATCAGTGTACTGAAACCTGTGTGAGAAGAGGACAAATCCTTTTCCGAGTAAAGATTATGTCTCACGACCCGGACATTCAGTAAAGAAATCCAGTATTTTTATAGCACTATCACAAACATCAGTGTGAGTCTGCGTTAACATCAGGAGCTTTATAATTTTATGATTCTTTAACACTGCGACGGGGCGTTGTTGTTGAGTTGATGACGGTGCACACTGGTAAAACCATAAAGTAAATCTGAATGGACCTTGACCCCTTCTGTTAAATTTTATACAGTTAATCTGAACAGGTAGAAAGGTTGTTTTTGGTCAACCTGGGGTCATGTGACATTAGAAATCACTCGTGAACACATCTATGCGTTTCCAGTTTCCATCCGGTTCACACAAAGGTATTGACTTTGTTGTTGGTTCCCATTTTTTGCAACTATGTTTTTAGTGAAGAGAGAATAAAATATTTAATTGCAACTGGACTAATACGCAGAATAGGGTGGAAAAAAAGAGTAATTTTTCTTGTTCCTTTCAGCGCTCCAGCTGTCACACGGCACTGAGGTGAATGTCAGAGACAAAGACAACCAGTTATGCCTCTACGCCAATCTAATGCTCAACTTCTCAGTGTCCTACGACGTAGCTGGCAATAAGGTGAGTTGCTGTTTTTTTTTTTTTTTTGGAGTCAAAATATCCTTAAAGCGTAAAATCAACACATGAGGCCACGCCCCCAATAAGGTTAAAAACAAACTTTAACAAACAAACAAAGCACAACAACTTAGTTAGTGAACCCAGAGTTTATTTAGAGAGTGTTTTAAAGACTTACCAACTGGCCCCTGTACCAGCTCCTCTCATAGTAAAGTCCATTCAGGTGGATTACCAAAGTCAATCCAAAAGCAAGGAGCCCATTGGTGCTTTGTTTTATGTGTAAGGACTCTTCTCATGCTGCTGCAGAGGTTTAATGTTATTTTGAGCAGAATTAGTGGTTAAAAAAGACATTTAAATGCCTTCACCGTACTGCCCCGAGCTAATCCCTGTTAGCCACGTCCGGCTGTTAGCGACTCTCCCGGATTTCTCCGTTAATAGTTCATACACAAAAAAATTTGATGTATTTAGGTGCTGAAAAAGACCCTGGGGTGATTTTACACCAGTTACTCTTTCAGATGTTCTACTTTGTCAGACTGTGTATATTGTATCAGGTTACACCGCGTCCTTATCAGGCAGCCTCAACAGCGAGACTTTCAGACAACTCTTGTGGAAGCAAATGTCATCATGTGGAAATGAGTCGAGTCACTACAAAGCAAACAGATTCTTGCTATTCAGCGTTTTAGTTAGTGAGTTTTCCTCGTGCATATCCTGTGATTGTTTCGTCCGTTCACCGGTCAGCTGTTGTGTCTTAGAAAGCAGCTCACAGAAATGTAGGAAATGTTGAAGAATGTTCTCCTCTGTATTTATAATTAACCGTAATAGATCTTTCTTATTAGCTGTCTTTCAGAGCCGCTCCTATTAGAACAACGTTTGTCAGTTTTACAGGAGAAATGCTTGAGGTTGAAGCTTTGCTGTCAGACTTTACAATCAGCACTGCTCCCAATAGACTATTGACCTCATCCTGTACCCTGCACTGTGCAATATGCCTGTACTATGGGCACTTCTGCTTTTTGCACTATTTGGACTTATTTAATCATATGTATTCACTCCATATCACATTTTTACAAACAAACAAAACAAGAACTACTGCACTACATCATGTGAATATGTACATATGTCTATTTCTTCCCTTTTTTAATTTAACTTTATTGCTTATTTTTGCTATTTTTTTATCTATTTTTGCTATTTTTTATCATATTTTGTCATATTCTGTTGCTGCTGTGACAAAAGAATTTCCCCGTCGTTGGGACATTAAAGGTTTTCTGATTCTGATTCTGATTAGAAACAACAACATGTTTAATAATTATTATATTTGTGTCAGATAATCGTCTGTTCAGTGTCAGTAAAGTCTTTCCTTGAGGTCTGTGAACTTTGCTTTTAAACAGTGTGACATCAAACTTGTGTATGACATTAAATAAGGTTTCGCTTTGCTCTGTTGTTTTTTTAAGAGCTCAACAGTCTCCTTTGAGCTTCCTGAGAAAGTCACAGCGGATGAAAGCACATGCGCTAACACAAGCTCGCTGTTGAAGCTTAATTTCGGAGAAGGTCACTCCTGGAGCGTGAACTTCACCACTAATGGAAAACTGTATCAGGCAGACACCGTCACCTTCTCCTACAACCTCGGCGACAAAACCGTCTTCCCTGATTCTGCATCAAATGGTAACTGATGGTAACAAAAACACACATGTAGGGATGCAACTAAGGCTTATTTTGATTCATGATTCTTCTTTTGATTATCATCTTGATTAATCGATAAGTGGTTTGGGCTATAAAATTGTTGATCAGTGTCCCCAAAGCCCAAGATAACGTCTTTATTTTACATTTAAGAAGCTGAAATCAGATCATTTGGACATTTCTTTTCTTAAAACAATTCCACAAAGATATTATTTGACTAACAAAGTAGTTGCAGAATAATTTAATCGTTGATAATTAACGGACTAATCGATGCATCTCTACTCGAAAGGCCTTCTGCTGATGCTGATGTGTTTTTTAAATTTCCTTTAGACACCGCCACTGTCACGGTGAGGCCTCACATCACAGATGTAGGCGTGGACACGTGCTACTCGTGCAAGAGTAAAGACACGTTCGAAGCGGACTCGGTCAATCAGACGCTGTGGGACGTGCTCATACAGGCATTCGTCAGTGACAACAGCACGAGTGAAAACAGTGAGTGCAGACGCTGCGTCACATCTCTCCCTGCCTCTTGATATTAACCTCTCCCTCCTGTTTACATTTATTGTCTATTCTCTCACACAGTTACGTCTTGTGCTGCTGATATACCCACAACCCCCGTCGTCCCCACCACTCACACCACAGAAGCCCCCGTCACAAACTCTACCTCCCCTGCCCCTCCTCCTACAACCGCCCCGACCCCGACCCCCGCCCTCCCCACACCCACCACTGGGAAGTACAGCTTCAAGCCTGATGAGAACAGCACCGTCTGCCTGATGGCCAACTTTGGTCTGCGGATTGCTTACAAGAAAGAAGAGGTATGTTCACGAACTGAACGATGATGTAATCTTGATTTCCACGTGATGTACGCATGATCTTCCAATAGTCCTTTTGCTGATTTGGATTCCTCTCTCTTTCCTTAATGTGCCAAGATGAACTTTGACCCCAATGGGACCGCCATCTCTGGATCATGTGAACGCAACAACACCAGTGAGCTGTTGTTGACGTCCCCCACAATCACCATCAAGCTCACCTTCATCAATGTAAGTTTGATAAACCTGCCTGCACACAGTGACTGTGGTGGATCCTTGGCACACTTGAATTGATACAAACGTGGTCTTTCATGTTCAGGCATGGGTCTTTTTTTACAGTACGTTTAGTCAATTTCGCAGTCATACTAATGACACTTGAGTATTTTTCTGACTGGATTAGTTTAATGTTGGGACGTGGGGTAAGGTCATTTTTACTGAAGGTTTTAGTCCCGTCCGAATGCATCATGTCAGTATTTATTCCAGAGAATTTCAGTCAGAATTACGGTGATTTTCACCTTCTGTAAAACGGTCCAGAAAGAATACCTCAGGTAAAACTAGTTCCGTCTGAATACGACCCTCTGTAAAACATATGTTGATATTCTGTCACATCCCGTCACTACGTAGTTTCCACATAGAGCGTGGATGTGCTTGAAGAAGCACTTTTTTTTAGATAATTGATTCTGTCCTTTAGTTTCGTTTTTAGTTAGTTTTGTGATATCAGGAAGCCACGTAGCACGCACACGGGGACAGGGAAATGACGGCAGTGCGTAGATCGAGTAACCTCTCCCACCTCTGGTAGAATACAGGGATTTCTTAATCCCATGCGAATTAGCCATTTATATGACAGACGTCCTGAGGTAGAACTATTTTACCCCACGTCCCCACAAAGTAATCCCGTCCCAATAGCGCTTCAGGCGGTGTTTCCTTACAAAAGTGCTGGCTTGGTTTGACTCGGTTCTGCTCAGCCCCAGCACAGCAAGTGTTTGCATTTTCATGAAATCGGGGCTACCCGCCGTGTGCTGTAGCCTTATATTTACCCGCTGCGACGCTGAGATTGTTATGCGTCATCATGACAAAATGTGGTCCTGGAGACACCGAGTGTTTACCTGACTCTCGCCAGATGTCTTGACTCCACCTAGCTCCACTCAACCATCTGGATTCGCAAAAAATGGTCAGGCCAATCAGGATTGCCGGACGGGGTTTTATAGATGTGACGTAGATGAGAAACAACTGTTTGTGATTCAGACAACAATGGCGGCTCTCATCAACGAAGCAGGCGTCAATTTTGATGATGCTCTTTCATCCGTGTTGTCCAATCTGTTTCTTCTTTAAAAGAACACCAGAGAACGGCCATGTCGGCTGTTTGGTTTGGCTTTTCCCTGCGTCACTCTTTAGTGTCACGGGTTGGTTTCGATGTGAGTGGTTGAAGTAACACATCAATAAAGATGACGGACAAGTGGTTTATCCAATCATATGCAAGGATTTTTGATAAGGCCCAGCCTCCTGAAGTCACTTCCCAGTCAAGCAATCCCAGATGGATGAGGGAAGCAAAGCGGAACGACATTCATCTGGTGAGAGTCAGGTTAACCGAGTGTAGCATGAACCACCGCAGAGGAGGTTTTGAGTATTTTGCCAGGTGTTTTTATGTCCATCAGTCTGTATGAGCACAAGTGTTGTCACCGCTATAGCGTCCCAACCGTGCAAGAGACAGTCACCAACCTTTACAGGTGTGTAGTTGTGATCAAAATCAAGGCCAAGTTCAAAGATGGGTGTGGTCCGAGCAAGGGTGCTGGAAGTCAAGGGGGTATGACGTAGGGATTCGGGAAGGGGCCAATGCTAATTTTCGAAAATCTCCCAGAGCCTGTAGGACAGAAAGACAGACTGTCCTGTTCTCACGTTCAGCAACGTCTTCTGTTCTGTTAATCTGAGGAGTGGCTGTGAGACGGTGGATTAACACATTTTATTACCTATCACAATAAAAGTCATCTTTTGTTTTGTTGTTTAAAAGGTTTTATCGTGAAGCGGCAAAATCAGGAAATTTGTTTTTATCAGCAGACGCTTAACTCTGCATTTTTATTGTCTCAGCTCATCTGGAGGTAGTACTAAAGAAAGAAACGGGTGCCCTCCACAGCTTTTGCTCACAGAAAACCAAAAAAGTGGAAAAACACCATTAATGTGTCAGTAGCTGGTCATTTCAACCATTTATCTATTACCATTAGCTGTTCTTTTAAACCAGTTTCCATGCACTTGTAATGGTGTTTTGGTGTGACAGTTGAATATTATATATTTTAGATTTAGTTTCAGTTTGATCATTTGAGTTAATTTTAGATTTTCTTCTTTACAATTCAGTCTTTTTAAATGTGAGAATTTGCTACTTTGCCTTGTCTTATATTACAGTGAACTGAATATTTTTTGTCTTTTGGAGTTTTGGTCATAAAATAAGATATTTGCAGGACATAATGCAAGACACTATAAAATATATAATGTACATTTCCATGTCCTGGATGCTGAGTCTGTTATCTTTTGGTAACTGTGAGAGCTGCTAGTGTGGTCAATTGTTTAAATAAAATCCTTTTTATTCATATTTTGTGTCTATTTTCTAACAGGACACAAAGAAATTCCGCCTGCACGCTCTGAACATCACCGGCAAGACGAACTCTGGTAACTGGAAGGATCATATCTACCTTCATAGACGGGACACTGTGCTGAGAAGAAAGATAATGTTGAGTTTTTATCTTTCTTTTATGATTTAAGGCGTGGCGTTTTCTCAAGCAAACACCAACCTGAGTCTGTGGGAGGCAGCTGTCGGCTCCTCCTACATGTGTAACAAGGAGCAGAACTACACCATCACCGACCTGCTCACCCTCTACACCTTCGAGCTTCACGTTCAGCCCTTTGGAGTCAAGAAGGGTGTTTTCAGTACAGGTAGGTTATCCTTAAATCTTAAAACTCTTAAAACTGACTCTGAACAAACCGAGTCCAATAACGAGCGAGACGATCTTTGCTGTGTTTTGAAGTAACCAAAAGGATTACGTTAGTTTGTTCTCACTCAAGCTGGGTGTAAAAAATTGGTACAGACAGTATCTTAATTTGATTTAATGTAAAGTTTGCTTTTCCCAGAATAGATGTAGTCTACAGTATATGTCTGATAATATGAGCATACAATGTTTTAATGCAATTAATTTTCCCAAAGTAAAAAAAAACAAACATTTACAAGTTTAAAATAGTTTGCATTCAGTTGTTTTTCATCTTTTTAACAGTATAAATAAGTGAACTTAGATCAGTATTGTATTGGATATAATTATAAGATGCCACAATTGACAATCACAAAAAGACAATCAGGTTTTGGTTTAATCAGAGGCGTGAAACACCTTCATTTTGTCACGTTAAAAAAGCCGTTTTGGACGGTTCAGCGCTCCGCCCCGAGCTAACCCTTCTCTGTTTATAGGTCATCAACAAAAAAAAACGTCTGGATGGTTTATTTGATGTATATTCATGTATGTATTTATTAAAAAGGCAAAAGTACATAAGGACTTTTTCCTTTTCAAAAACAACAACCACTTATTCCCTCCCAGTCCTACACCACCTCCTTCCTTCTTACCGTAAACAGACAAGCAAATATAGAAGTACATAGAAGAATTAAGAGAAAGAACAAAAGATTAAAAAACACAAAACAAAGTATTATTTTCAATGGATTGAAATGAGGCAGAGTGGAAAAAGAAATATAGTCAAAAGTCGATTGTCAGACATTTCATTTGCCCTGTATTGTCTTTAATTTAGCATGATGTAACTAATCATGCAGCTCCAAACCAACCAACTTTTCCAGGCGTCCCTCTCAGGTTATATTTACTTTTGTCCAAGTCTTAAGTACAACATGAGGTCCGTAAGCCGCAGGGAAGCTTTGGCGACTTCCATTCCAACAAAATGATTCTACTTGCTAATAAAGAAGCGAAGGCGATACTATCCTTAACCTTTTTCCTACTTGTTTGACGGTCTGATAATACTCCAAAAATATCCAATTCTGCACACGGCATCAACTTCATATGTCGTGCTTCTGCAAGACGTTTACAATCAGCCGCAAATTGGCCATTTTTATTACAGACATCCTGAGGTGGGACTGTTTTACCCCACGTCTCCACATTAAACTAATCCCATCCGAACAGGGTTAAGGACACCCAAAATACCTCCCGCAGCATGTTTTTATTCCTATAAAGTGCTGCCATTAAGCCAAAGAGCGCAGTGTTATGTGGCAGCTCCACAGTAGAGGAAGTGTGTTTAAGTGTAATAACCTGAGCAGCTGTTCTGCCGTGTTGTGAATCAGAAACTCTCTGTTGCACCTGTTGACTGACTCTCTTTTTATCTGCAGCTCATGAATGTTCATTGGATGACACCAGCATCTTAATCCCAATCATTGTTGGCGCTGCTCTGGCCGGCTTGATTCTCATTGTAGTGATCGCTTACGTGATTGGTCGAAGAAAGACTTATGTCGGATATCAGACGCTTTAAATCCAGTTTGCAATTAATACCACGGGGTTCCCCAAGCCTGGTCCTTGGGTTTCATGTGCAGTTGATTAATTGGCAAATAACTGAAAAATTCAAGATTCAAATGAGATGCAAATCGACTTTATTGGTCATAATGAGACATGAAATGCATTTTGTGCATTTTCGAATCGCAGTTGCCTTTTTAATGATACTTTAATAATTAAAAATCCACATCAAGATGGAGGGTTTGTTGTATTCTCAAGGACCAAATTTGTCTACCCCTAATGTTTGTTTTTGTTTCTTTTTAGTTGTTTTCTGGATGTCTTGTCTTTCCTTTTTTGTTGTTTGTTTTTTTTGTTCTTAAGGAGCAAGTGCAACATCCACACAACCTTTTTCAAGTCATTATAATCACATTTTATTTACATGTGCCGTACATTTGTACATTTTCAGAAACATTTTCAAGTATTTTTTAAGCAATTTGTGACAATTTAAAGGAGTTGCTGTCGGCTCCTGCACTTGCTCTGCAGACATTCCCTTTTTGTTTTTCTTTTGTCATTATTTAATGTTTGTGCACCTTTTTTAGTGTTTACTTCCCTCATGGTTTGGCTTTTCATCCCCATAATTATTCACATTAAGATATTGGTGAATTATAATTTTTAACAGCATTTCTTTCACAAATCAAAGAAAGATGGCTCATCAGCTTTCTTTCTTTCTTTCTTTTCTTCCCAAAAATGAATTCACAAGGATGAAGGTCTACTCCATTTGGAAAGTAGTCGAGGGAACTCTGCTTTAGCCCAAGTTTGCTCCTGTAGAGCAGGAGAAACCTGGAGCTATTGTCCCGATTATGTGGCTCCAATCAGATTACGAATGTGAAATCAAAATGTTGTTTAAACATTGATAGACCTTTTTTTTTTATGGAGGACATTTCAGCCTTGAGCAGTAAAGGTCCAGGTGGAACTAACGATGTTAACGACGGCTCGTTTACATTGAAGTGTAAAGGCAGGTCGTCGTTGGTGTTATTAATTACACCTGTGCTTTCCCTGCCGGGTAAAAGGTCTCTTACATTTGCACACGCTCCAGTCAGAGAATAACTCTGGAATAAACAAAAGGTCAACTGTTTGTTTTTTTCTCACACAATACACTTTTGGCATTAGTGTTTAGAAAAGGGAGAGTTTTGTTATGTAGATATTCATATCAGGAGGATATTTGCATAAATGCACTAAGGCGCTCTTTACATTTTTACTTTTTTTTGCATTATGTTGCAACATTTGATCGCACCTGTGTATAGGTGCGGGCTCGGCCTCTTAAAACATTGGTTTGAACTTTAAAAAAAAAAAAATATGGCTTTTATTTCCTTTTTATTATAATTGATAGGACAGCTGGAGAATGACAGGAAAGGAGGGTGACATGCATCAAAGGGTCGTAGGTCAGATTCAGGGGTGTGGGGAGCACACTATACCCGGTGAGCTAGAGCTTGGTAATCCTCTGTAACATTAAATTACATCACTGAACAAAGTTGAACATAACAGAAATAGTTAACTCGCTTTCTTGCCAATTTAGATCCGAATGATGACTTTTGTGTCTTCGTGAAACAGTTAGCTTAGCACAAAGTCTGTAAACGGGGGGTAGGGTAGCCTGGCACAACCCAAAGGAAACAAATCTGCCTACCACCACCTCTAAAGATCACTTTTTATATCATGTACAAAAACAGCATGTTGTACTACAGAGATAAATTCAGAGTGGTGTCGATCTTCTCATCTAACTCTTGGCAAGAGAACAAAGAGGATATTTCCCTAAATATCAGACTGTTCCTTTTTAAAGGCTAGTCTTATTCGCTCCATCAGGGTTTATGGTATTTGCTCAACAGTGTTGGCGAAGAACAAACAGCCTCACTCACACCTGTCTTCAAATTTCTATTCAAAATTAACTAAAGAACCACTAAAGTATGTGATGTAATCTCATGTGAAATAGAATAAAGGGTGTTCATGTAGTCGCTCATTGTAAGAGGCTGAAAGCGGGTTTTCAGGAGCTTTTAAGTCAGGGACTTAAAGTGCAGGTTGCAGTGATGCAGTATCAGGGATGGAGGCAAGCCCCGAGTGTGTGTTTCTGTAACATTAGAAAGCCAATGCTACACATGGTAGTAGCTGTGTATTGTTGTTTAATTCTAGCGTCTAGTGTTGTGTGCTGTCCAACTCAAAACAGGCAGAACATGACACAGTAGAAATAGTTGCGTTTTTAAGTTAGCTTTCCCGGGACATTGTACGTGTGTGTTTGTGAGTGTGTGTATGTGTGTGAGAGTAATGGCTCCAAATCAAAATATGAGGTTTGATTTTTGCTTGTGATTGTTGCTTTCTTGTGTATTGTACAATCTTAAGTTGCCTTCATTCTAAAGATGGTTTTGCAGCACTATAAATGTTCATGTTAGACATTGTCTCATCTCCCTTGTTCTCAATAAATCATCTAACAGGTTTATCGCTATGACAACTGCGCCTTGCTGCATGGTATATTTCTGTTTTGTCCATTCAATAGCTCACAAATACTGTTAAAATACCGCTTTGGTAACTTTGAGTTCCCTTCACTCAGTTAAGAACATTGCACACCTGCACGTTCAGTAAAAGGGAATTTGTGCTGCAAGGCCGTCTTAAAGATCAATTCATGTGTGTTCATTCGTTCATACGTATTCATTCGTGTTAAATGGACAGAAATGACTGCAGATTCATCTTCAATACGCTGTTTGCATAGACGGACTCGTGTACGGTCTGTGGTTGTTAGCTATAATAAATTGTGTGTCAGACTGAAGTGGAGCTTTTTAGTCTTTTAAGATTCATGGAAATAAAAAATGCGTTGCTGCCCTGGACACCTGAGTAAATGTTTATTCCTTTTGTATGAAAAAAACTAAGTCAGTCAGCAGGCTGTACTGTTTGTCTTGCTTTCACCCGCTTTAACCATGTTTGACTTGACTTCTTCTGTTCAGCCTATGAGACATTCACCTCTCTGCTCTCTTCACTCCCGTCTAGCTGAGGATTGCCAGGCTGATGCGGAGAGCTTCCTTGTTCCCATAGCTGTCGGAGTTGCCCTGCTTGTTCTCATTCTTATCGTTCTGCTGGCCTATTTCATCGGGAGAAAGAGAAACATGGCCACCGGCTACGAGTCTTTCTAGTTAAACTCACCTTCATTCGGATCTTAACGCTCCTCAAAAGATAGTCAGTGGACCGCCGCCTTTGACTAAAAATCACCGACGTGTGTTTTGTTGGCGTTTTCATGTTTAGTGCTGTTGACATTTTGGGAAATGACGCTTGAACGATAATTATGCAGCCGTTCAGCTTCGCTTCATAAAATTTGTTCTCCACTGGTTGCCTGGCAACCTCACGATGACTTGATACCTTGTTCCAAGATGGCGGCCCATTTATTCCCACCAAAGCTGCTCACTCGTTCAGATAAACTAAAGAAATTCACCATTGGTTTCATCTATTAAATATTTAGTTTTAAAGCTGATTATGACGGCGTTCATGAATATTTTAGAAATCAAAAATAAAATAAACAACAGATCGGCATTTACAAAAACAAAGCATTGAATGGTATTAAACAATTTGTTGAAGCTGTTGAAATATTATTGGAGTGAATGGATCAAAGTCTGATAATGTCAATAATACTTTAAGACACGAGACAAGAGAGTGGTGCGACTTTTCTCAAGAGAGCATTTCCCAAAATGTCAGGCTACTCCTTTAACATTTTCCTTTTTCTCATCTTGCCTTCACATTAATGTTCATAAAAATGAAGTAACAACAAACGGAGTGATTTCCCTTTTGTACCTTTTGCATTATTCAGTAACCCTTTCCTCTGATCTCTAAACGTCCTGCAGGTTCTGATCTCCTCTTGCTGCTCTGCCTCTTTTCTTTAACCCCTTTGTGGTGTGTAAATATCCTAAATCCCTCTCTGAGTGACGTCTAAAACCACTAACCTGCTTTCTGTCTCCTCTCTTTCTGTCTGTCAGCTGAGGAATGCTTCCTGGACGCTGATTTGAGCTTTTTGGTGCCCATTGCGGTGGGCGTGGCGCTCAGCTTCCTAATCATCCTTGTGCTTATCTCTTACCTGATTGGCCGGAGGAAGAGTCGTACCGGTTACCAGTCTGTATAATCCAACCCTCGCACCCTTTCAACCCTCACAGCTCTTAAAAACCTCCTCCGCCCGTCAGTGCATCGAAAGCATCCCAAATGTCCTGCTCATTCGCCTCAAAGTAACCTTTAGCTTATTTCTCGTACAGTTTCAAATTTGATCCCAGCAGCCACCTCTAATGGTTTCCTTTCTTCTCTTTGCTTTGATGCCAATGACTGAATCAAGTACCAAAACATTTATGATCAATATTGCATCGTTTGATTGTAGACTGCATGTTTTGAAAATTAGATTTATGGCTTTGAGAAGCCGAACTCCTCCTCCTCCTCCTCCCAGAGAGACCTCCCTCCTCCCGCTGCCCCAGAGAGGCTTTTTCCCCTCTCGGTGTCTGTGCTGTAAAAAAGTATATGTGTAAATTACTCTCTTGTATAGAATGAATGACGTTGATTATTTTTGAAGACGTGAATGTAAAGAGCAAGCTCCACTGTTGTCATTCACATCCCCGGACGCCACTGTTTCCACGTTTTTTTAATCTTTGTGTGACATAAATTAACACCTAAATGAAACACTACCTGTTGCACAAATAGTCACTTATAATTGAAGTTTGAAGAAAGGGACACTAACAAAGACACTTTACCAGCATTGGGACCAGTTTATGTTTTTATGTTTCTGTCACTCATGTTAGGAAGATTATTTTAGGGATGCACGATATTTTACAACTCATTGGAGCAAAAAACGATATCTATACCGATGTGTATCCTTTTTTTCCCCCCACGCCTAACTGTAGGGATCATCAAGTCTCTTCTGTAGTTTAATTAACCTATTATTATGCAGACTCTTATGTTGGCACACCGGCAAATGCAGACACAAATACAAATTTTTAAACTATGAAATGTTCTCTGTTGTTCAAAATAAGATAAACATTTAGACTTGTGTTCTATAAAACACGCCATATTTATTTACGACAATTTATTTTAAACAAAACTAGTAAGATGCTACATTAGAGAGGAATTTGTGATGATGCCGGTGAAGAAGAAGTCCTCTCTTATGCTGAAGGCGTTTATTTATACTTGGTCAAGGTGAACGAAAAAGTCGTCAACACAAATAAGTGCGTCAGGGTCAAACAGAAAAGCTCAGATTCTTATACTAAAAAAGGTGGAGCAAGACCGCAAAGGGGACGTGTGTTAACATCCAATTGGCTTTAGTGCTTAACATGAAGATAAGGATTCACACCAGCTAGGAAATGCGAGATAAACAATAGTTTCTTTCCCACTCCGCAAAGTGTTACCCAGTGATGGTGAGCATTATCGTCCAACTCCACAGCTGTGTCTGCAGCCTGCCAAAGAGCGACATTGACCATGGCCTTGGCGTGCTCTTCAGAGAGAAAGTAGGGCAGATAACTGACCCCAGCAGTAATCTAACAGAAAGACTTGTAACTACGCAAACTGTCTAGAGAAGTGAAATTATTCTCTAATAAACTAGATCCTACGTATCAGGTTTTGCTGTGCATGTAATCCTCCTGCCGTCGGGCATTTAATCTGTAATCAAGGAGGCAGCCGTCTGTTTATTATATCGCTGTGTTAGCGAATATCCGATAATACATTTTAAAGTCAAGATATTGAATTGCATTATCGCATATCGGCCGATACCGATAGCTTGCAGATATTATCGTGCATCCCTAATTTATTTACTTGAAATGTCTCTTAAAATATTTACGTTTGAGTATTTGCTGAATCGATTAAATCTCTGTTCGTATAACAAATGGATGTTTTGGGCACATGGTGTAGATTTAAAACGTACATTGGTCACCAGGTTCAAACCTGGTTGAATGTACGTTTCTCCCTCCATGCGCTAGTGCAGTAACATCCACAGCATGTTCAAGTATTTGTAGTATTAATAAGTCACGAGGTCAGATCATTTCTGTAGACCCAGAGTTCTGTACATCCCCTCCGACAGTTTCGTGCCTTTCTCTTGTGCACCTCTGAGTCGCTTGCTTGAAGCTTGACTCCATCTGATGAAGAATGTGACGTGATGAGCTTGTTTAACACAAGTGGGGAACAAATTAAATAAAGTTTCGTTCTTGTTTTGTATCACTGTCATTCTTCTTCAACGCTCCAGAGCAGGAAACTTTGTGTGTGTCTTGTGATGAAATGTGAACTCAAAGGTTGACGGTTGTAAACTTGGAGGGAAACTGCTGCGATTGCTCAAAACGTCTGCTCGACTTTGTTCAACGACGTGAGTTTTTTTATAACCAGAGGCGGGAATCTCACTCCAGGTCATGGAGACTTATTACTGAGTTTACTTTGATGAACTTTTAACTTCTATTTGCTTTATCATCCTCATTGTTTGGGGTTTATGACCTCACACTTGTGTTTGTTAACATAACAATATTTGCAAAGTTAACAAATCATTTTCTTTGAACGTTGGTGTAAAAATCGAAGTACATTTACTCAACTACTGTACTTAAAATACAAGTTTGAGGTATTTGTACTTCACTTTTTAATCCCATTTAATGCTACTTTTTACTTCTTCTCCACTACATTTCAGAGGAAATATTCTACTTTTGCTCCACTACATTTATTTGATAACTTTATTTACAGATTCAGATTATTAAAACAAAATATTATCAACAAATGAATTAACATATGTTCTTAAAGATGAAGCCATACAGCAGTTTAAAAAAGTACATAATATAAGATATAATTCATCTTTCCTTTAACAGATGCAATATTAAAGTGATATATCAATAATTTTAATATAATGTTCTGAAATAGGCCATCCTGCATAATGAGTACTTTTGCTTTTTCTACTTTAAGTACCTTTTAATGCTAATACTTTTGTACTTTTACTTAGTAAAGTAACATTTTCAGTATTAAAGAATGGAGAAGTAACGGCTCTGAGTACTTCTTCCACCACTGTCATTGACATTTTTACATATTTCTTCTGGCATCATCAAGCCCCATGTAGAAACCCATTTAAATTGAATGCAAATATTAATATGTCCAGATTAATTTGCTTATCTCCTGACTTTTCCTCTTGCGGTTGATGTTCACATTTGTGGTTTTGAGTGAAATATCTCCAAAACTTTATTTATGGATTGCCATAACACTTGGTTCATACATTAATGTCCCTCTCAAGATGACTTCTAATAACTTTAGTGATGCTTTTATCATCAAATATATGTGATACTAACGACTTCCCTATCATCCTCAGCTGTGTGTTGTGTCAGTGGAAGAAAACTTGCAGTACATACCAGAACATTGTATTTATTATAAGAACTATAATAGGAATAAATACAACATTTATACCATGTTTAGTAGCACAGTTCAGACAGGATTAATACTATCACAAAATAGTTATAATACTTTTTAAAATGGTCCTTTCACAAACTATTTCACAGTACAGCATGTCTCTTTATTGATCAGTGTTGTGTAGTATTTCATTTTCAAAAGCAAATGTTTTTACAAAAGAAGGCAAGAAGTGGCTTGTGATGCTTTATCATAAATGTATAATACTGCTCTAGTCAACAAAAATATAGTAATAGTGTATTTGCAGTCATTTATTATGTCTTTTTTTACTGTGTAAGTACAGTACAAGTCCTGCTCTCAGTGTTTGCATGATAGTTCTTTGAATTCTTACAATATACATGTTTGAAAAATATAATTCAAAACAAATTAGTACACTTTGTCACACAAAACTGCACACAGAAACACAATCTAACCTGACACAACAATGTTTCTAATCGCCTAGTAATGTTTTAAGTCATAATTGGATTTGCATAGCCAGAAATGCTAACTATTGGGCAGAGTGTCATTTAGTTCGATTAATCTTGCTAATCATTACAAAATATGAGGAATTGTAACTCACTCTACGCACTTGTCCTGTGCTCAGCACTGTGTGTTGTGAGTGCAGGTGCCAGAAGCACGCTTAAGGTACAAAGATGGTAAATATCTACTTCTGGAGGAATTTGTCTCACAGCAGAAGACATGGGTATTTAAGTAAAAGATGAGGGAAATTACATACTCCATGGAAAATAATGGTTCAAAATATTTTTTTTCTTGTACATTTTTCCTGCCTCATTGTCACGGGAGCATCCTGCTGGCAGTGATGTTTTCTCCTTACGCTCCGACATCCAAGGTGAAGGTCACGCTGCCCAGGTAGCGGTCAGTGGGTGAATCGTTAATGATGCCCTTTCCGTTCAGGTTGCATTTTACTTGGATATGAGTGTCGTACTGCACTCCTGCAAAACGCACAGCCACCACCGGTGCAGAGTAGTTCGCCTGAGGAAGAAGGGACACAGAGTTCGACAGGTGTTATCTCAGACTGGATTAAAGTTGTCGACGTGTTCACCCAAATGCTGAAACTCTCACTCACATGTCTGAGCTTCCCATAGTATGGATAGTACTTCAGGTCAAAAATGCTTTTAGGAAAAAATTGGATTTCTCCCAAGGCTTCTGGAGGTCCTTTCTGAAAGAGGAAGAAGTTCATTTTCCTTGACATTTTATGACATGTTGCTGAGATGAAATGACGAGTGTTAATGGTTACTGTACCTTAACTCCACAAGTCACGTTCACTGGTTTGCCCTGGCCAGGTAAGTAACCAAGAATCTAGAAGTAAGAATAGTAAGAAACAAAGTATTTACACTGTTTTGGTTCTATATTTCAGTTTGACACGTCCTTCAGCTGAACTCCAACAGATTTTTGCCAGAAAAAGACTATGTAGGTGGAAACGTTGCATAAATGAAAATTTTGGTAGTTTGCAGATGCCCCAGTTTGGTCAGACGCGTACATGAACTGATGAAGCCTCTTGGATGAGAGGTGAAACGTCTTCCTAGACAAATAACCAAGTCCAGTTGCTTTTGACTGAAATTGCTTTGAGGATAACGATGACCTGGACAAATGGTAACATTCACAGACTGCAGATGCCAGTGTTTGCACATCCTCTCATTTTCATTTGCGTGCTATTTTATGTTTTTTGTTGGATTTACACACGATCCACCTTCTTTGCTTCAAACAGCAGCAGGATGTCTTTATCCATAAATAATAAAAATTACAAGCGAAAGTTTAATTCTAACGTGTATGAAAAATGTAAATAAAGATATGATCCTGCATAAGTTCCCATTCACAATGTTATAAAGACAGAGAGTAGTGCACAAATGGCTTCTTGTATCTTCGTCCTCTCCGTGAAGTGACCACAAGATGTCACTCGCTGAGAAAACTGAGCTTCAACGGTTCAGTATCACACTGTGTTCCTGCTGCTTTATGTTCCATCTTTTGTTTGTACTTCTTTAAAATTGCACTGTTTTACAGACTTTGGTGACTCACACTCTTCTTACCCGGTTCATTCGAAGGAGGATACATGGCCTTCCCTGAGAATAGCCATAGTGGGGGTCCTGCAGCCCCGAACAGTCGCCCAACCAGGACCTCTTAAACTGACACGCTTTCCGCTCTGCGCTCTCCTCCAAGTCGTCCTGCATGAAATATCTGTCCTGTGTGCAGCGCATATTCTTCCTGTCCTGAGCGCCATCGTTATACGCTGAAAATAGAGGGCAGAGAAGGGAGAAAGAAGCAGAGAGAGAGAGAGAGGAGGGCATAAATAAACTCTCGCTACAGCAATGCCCTGCCAGACTCAGGCCTCTGATTAAGGAAGGTTGACAAAAGCAGGGTGAGGAAAAAAAAAACAAATTGAATGGCTGCACTCTGCCCACAAAGAGGCTTCCCTTCCCAGCATGCCCTGCAAGAACCAAATGGAAAAAAGGGACAAAGGTAGTGAAGACGAGGATTAACACGTTGCATGCCCTCTTAATTTTAAACAAACTCAACAACCTCATCTGCCCGACTCACGTTTTAGATAGTCATCCATAGACCTCGCGTACTTCTTCCAGGATTTGCGATCAGAGGCGTTGAAGGTAATCTCGTGGCCCTCTAGGTGTGGGGCCATCGTCATACCTGCCAGTGGAGACCCAGAGACAGTCAACTGTGCTGAGACTCAAGTAGACGCAACAGACTGCAGGACGGTCGAGCAGTGAGGCGAAAGGAAAGTGACAGGGGAGGGGTGCAGTGGAGTGCTTTGAGTTTGGGGTTATATTTACCTGGTGGCATCACTCTATCATTGTGGGTTGGATAGTAGGGACTAATAGACCACATGAGGCAAAACATACAGCCGCCAAACATGGCTGCGAGAAACAAATAAAGTGCAGCGTAGAAGAGAAGGATGAGGCCTGAAAGAGGAGTGAAAAGAGGAGTGAGTATTTCTGATGCACAACGGTGGCTTACGTAACAAATGATACCTCTGATCCCAGTGGAGAAGAGCAATCAACCGTTAAAAATGTCCTTGTTTGCTCGGATTGTGTGGCCTGTCTGGACTCCAGTTACTGTCCTTGATCAGGGCGGTCACTAATTTGTATACTCATACAAAAGCACTGTCCCCCCCTCATGTCTGGGCTTATAAATGACTAAAAATAACAATGGTTTTGGCATAAAATCCAACTGTACTGAGCAAATGTGAGAACTAACCTGTAACAAAGAAACCCCAAGAACCATTATTATTCTTCAATTTCCAATTAACAGTCCATTAGCAACTAATCAAGCCAAACGTGCCCTAAATTAAATGGCTTTTGGTGTGCAGGCAATTTCACAGGGGACTAGCTGCAGCCAGCCTTGCGTCCCCAGAGCCACAAAGACCTTTCTGTTTGAGCTCAGTGAGAATTCTCCCAGCTGTCCTTTCACTCAGGAACACAGTGAACCTCCGGTTGCCATCGTAGTGAAGGTTTTTTGCAGCCATAGAGGCCCGGCCAGCTCCAAGGAGCCCCAATCACCCCACTCTGGTATTGTGTCCCCTGTTACACACTCGTCTCACAGGACACACAGCACAGACTTCAACTCAGGGCCTTTCTTCATCAGACACATGGGCCCCACTCCTCCATAAGTGTGCACACACTGGTTTTGTAGCTGAGCTCTTAGCTCTGCCTGGGATCCAGCATTTTAGATTATGCAAGGAACACACACTTTCCTTGGATATTCACTCTATACTCAGCTGGATCATGTTTGCCATTGTGTACAGTGGAGCTGGGGTGGGGGGCTCAACAGCGTCACATGGCAGCTACCCTCCCTGGAATACCAAGAGGTTGCTCCATCATCATTGACTCAACAAACTCATCCAGTCTGCCCCCTCTGCCAAATAAAGTTTGCGTGCACCAAGGCTCAGTTTGGCAGTGAGCTCTGTGGATGAAAAAAAAAAAGGCTACAGCATCTCTACGTGTTTGACTGCAACTGAGGGGCCATACGCATGTTAAGTTCAGCGATGAGGTCGCCAAGGCTTTGGGAAACGGGCCGTGGAGAGCATGGTAAGATGTAGAGGAATGTGATTCCCGGCCAATGCGAGGCCCGGGACAGTGAGCTCCCGCTGGGGATACGTCCCCAGGCAGTCTGTTTTTGTCGGGCCACTCTGAATTGTCCATGCACCTATGTAAACATTGAGCATAAGGACACACACACACTTACAGCACAGTGAACAGAGTCACTGCACTGGAGAGACATTTCTAAACTATGTGCAACTTTTAAGGACATTGTGCTCTTGTTTAAGACGATTCAAACTGTGAAGCATTCAACATTAGATCTGTAACTTCTGGACACATGCAGTAAAAATAAGTTTGCATTAATCCAAACGTCCCCCCCTCACACCCCAACAACACAGAACTTGTCTTTATAGTCAACTCACTCCAGCTCTTCCCAGAGCGACCCATGAATTCGTTGGTCTCTGCATTCCACAGGTATGTCTTAATGTCGTCTATTTTCTGGTGGAGTGTCCTCTGGGGTAAAGGCCTGCGCTTCCATCTCTCAAAGTTCAGGTCTTCCTGCTCCAGAGGCCGGTGCTCGGCCAACTCCTCCTGCTCTTCCTCCAACTCTTGGCCATGTTTGAGTATCACTTTGTGAGGCTGGTGGAAAGAAGAAGGAGAGAAAAAGCCCTCACCACACATATTCTCAACTGCTAAGTTCTGCAGTCAATCTATTTTCTTTTCAAATCACAGCAGGAAAAAAATGGCATGCCTTCTGATCCGAGTATGACCGACGATATTAACTGCCAGAGTGCTCTGCATATTAATGAACATCGCACTGATGGTCCTATCCCCTGTTTCTGCAAATTATAAACCCGCTGGTGACCTCTCTGGCACTCGTTGGGAGAGCTGACCTCCTCTGAGTAGACCCTCCTGCTTGGAGCAGCAGCTGCAGACGCCAGAGCTGGAGGGTCACTCTGACAGCCAGATGTTACTCACTGACTCTCAGCGTCCACAGGACAGGACACACAGATCCCAGAGGAACCACAGGACGCTTGAGAGTGTCCCCGAAAAGTCACTTCATATGTGAGAGTTTGGCTTTTAAAATATTCTGCTGTTAAATGTTTAAATGCTGTTATGCTTTGAGTCTTGTGCCATTACAATCACTTGATTGTTGAGTTAATAAAACCTGTTGTCAATTAAAAACAACTTCAGTGCTAATAAGCTGCATCTGCTGCATCTGCTTCAGTGATTAAAGTGATTATAAAGTGTTTTGTTTTCTATTTGATGTCCGCACTTACAACAAGACTTGGTGGATGACTTTTAAGGAGCGTCTCTTCAGCTCCTCCCTCTGTGGAACTGGGCTCCATATTCTTCACACAAGGAAAAGGTACTTGTTAAACCAATCACATCTTCCATGCCACTGACTTAAAGCAACACACCTTTACATCTGCAAAACTTTTTTTCACAACAATGCCAGGCTATCTGAATAAGTCAACCTGCACTCACACACACAAACACACACAATAAATAATTATTACAGATGAAACAAATAGAATTTCAATTGAAAATCTGACATACCTGAAGTTTTCTTTGCAATAGAAACGCGTCTTAATACGTCGAAAGCCCTCTTGACCTCCAGAGGAAAAAACAAACAATGTTTGTCAAAAAGAGTTTGGGGATTTCATTAGAAAGTTTTAGGCATGGAAAGGGGACCGGGTGTGGAGAACCTCCTGCAACTAAGCGCGCATCATAGTGAATGAACGCTGGACAGAGAGGAACTGGGGGTGGGATACAAAGTGCTTTTTTTTGGTCCCAGAGACGTTTTGGCAGCGGCCTGGACTACAGAAATGCATTCAGTACACGCACACCATCAGCCATTGTCTGCTAAGCGGGGCTTAAACTGAAGCAAAGCCTGAATACAATATTTATAGCTTATCCCAACACAAGACACTGCTGTCAATCTGGGTGCATACTGTAGGCTGTGTGCACAAAAACACTCCTGCAGTCAAGGGTTTAAAGACAAAAGCAAAACCTGTATTTCTTTATTTATTTGCTGTTATAATAATAATATTTAACTGCGCATTTATTTGACATGATGCAAAATAAATACGAGTTAAATATCGATCATTATGTATTGTTTCTGCACGACACCAGCAGCTCCATAGACTCCTGCAGCAACTGCTCACCATAAGCTCCCCTCTGGAGGAGTTCAAGTTGTCCTCATCCCTGGTCCTATCTGCAGGCCGGTCACGTAGCGCCCATGTAAAAAGTGGGAGAGGGGGGCTTTTTTTTTCTTTCTTCTTTTACATGAAAAGGGAAATTGCGTCATGGAAAATCTCTGTTCTTTGAGATTTACACGGTAAAAACGTGCACGTGTTCTTGCATGTATGTGTGTGTGCGCGCGTGTTTTTATGCGTGCATATTTTACTCTTCTTACCACATAAGGACTTTTTTTTGCAGAGAAGCAAAAAATCTCTACGTGTGTCAGGAGAAGCCTGCACTTGTCCATGCGGAGTGTGTTGCTTCTTACCTGTAAACTACATATTGTTTCTACAAATGTGCATCTGTGCAGGGCGCTCCATGGCCGGGTTGACCTGCTGGGGGGCCCCGGGCACAGATGAGCTGTGGGCCCCTACCTACCAAGTTGTGTGGTAATTTGATTAAACAGTGATTTGGGATGCTTGGTTGAAAATCCTTATTTTGTCTTATTCGGTGCCACAGTGGTTAGAGCAGTTGCCCCATGTAAAGAGGTTGAAGGCCGTCGAGGCAGCGGCCGCAGGTTCCACTCCGATCTGCTGCGCTTTGCTACATGTGTCCCCCTCTCTGTCACCACGTTTCCTGTCCGTCCTATCTGATTTATTTATTTATTTAACCTTTATTTAATCAGGGAAATGTCTCATTGAGATTAAACATCTCTTTTACAAGAGAGTCCTGGCCAAGACAGGCAGAAACACAGTTCAACAGTTACAGACAAAGGTTAGAAACAACAGGGCGGCACGGTGGTCTGGTGGTTAACACTGTCGCCTCACAGCAAGAGGTTCGAATCCTGGGGCCCTTCTGTGTGGAGTTTGCATGTTTTCCCCGTGTCTTCGTGGGTTTTCTCCGGGTTCTTCGGCTTCCTCCCACAGTCCAAAGACATGCACGTGTTAGTTGATGACTCTAAATTGCCAGTAGGTGTGAATTTGTCTCTATGTGCCCTGTGATAGACTGTCGTCCTGTCTAGGGTGTACCCGGCCTCACGCCCGATGTCAGCCAGGATTGGCTCCAGCCCACCGCGACCCTGATAGGGACAAGCGGTTGAAGATGGATGAATGAATGGTTAGAAACAACAGAGATCTTATAAATAGAGTCACATCATCAAACAAAGCATGAACAGACAGAAGAGTCTGCTTCGATAAGAAGGGATTTAAATCTGTTTAGAGAAACCAGCTCCTTCAGTTTCAGTTCATTCAGCAGCTTGTTCCATGCAGAGGGCGCGGCATAACCAACTAAATAAAAAAGCTTTAGGGCCTTGCTCAAGAGCACTGTAGATGTTACTAGAGAGACCCGGATCGGACTAATTAGCTGGATCAGATATCGGATGAATGATTCCGATCCAGTTAATTCTTTTTTATTAATATCATACACAAAAAGTTAATTAAGTCATTGTTTGTTGGGTTTCAGGCATCTGCTATATTTTATTTTACATTTTAAAATATCTGTTTGCAGTGCACTTTACATGGTAGTGTTATTTATTTATTTTGCTGTAAATTTACACTTTATTTGTTAATAAATAATATTATATCTGTGTTAATTTGTTACTTTTTTTTAACAAGGTTATCGGTATCTGATTGGAAAAAAGTGGATCTTGCATCTCTAGATGTTGCAGCGCGTTAGAGAACACAGTGGCTGCTTCTGTGCAAACTTTTCATTCGTTTCATTGAACTGATTGAACTACACACCTCTTTAATGTCAGTTTTAAGGGGAATGTTCCTGCATGAATGAGAGGGGCCGGGTTTTTTTAAACAACAGGACACTGATAAGGATGTAAACCTGAAAATACAGGTTTTTTTACTGTTATTATCAGGCAAAAGCTGCTGTGTGTGTGAGTGTGTGTGTGTGCGCTAGCATGGAAAAAAGACGTATCTGCCAAACTCATGTTTCGTTTGTTTCATTTTTCCATCAGATCAGTGATGCATGAAACCTTTGTGCAGGTAACTAAATTATGTATTTTTAAATAAACAACAGTGCCTATAGAAAGTCATGATATCCTTCTTTTGTTTTACAGTCTGAAATGATAATACACAAATATATATATATATTCAACATTCAAGTAAAATTATTTTTTCAAGTATTCTGAAAATTAATTAAAAATGAAAAACTAGAATAGCAGGGTTGGAAAGGTGATGAGTCCCCAGATTCAATACTTTGTGGTAGCACCTTTTACTTTGATTACAGCCATAAGTCTGATTGGACATGGTAAATTGTCGTTTAGGCACTGTAAATAAATGTGATAAATTGTTACATAAATAACAGGGTCAACACATTGAATCGTATTCATTAAATTTATTAGTTTTTATTTTGTCATAGGTAAAATTTTAATTTAAAAAAAAAACAGAACAAACCAAAACATACTGGGTCCCTTTTTAATTGTAATTGTAAAGAAGAAAAAAAGAAGAGACCAAAATATGTACCTGAACGCAGCATGTGTGCTTTGTTGGGGGTGCTGCTCCCTGGAGCCTTTGAACGCAACATTGTCTTTCTGCCGGAAGATGGCGCTCGATGCTCGGCCTGAACATCTGAACATGGCCCTGACCTGCCAGCTGCTGCTTTTACTTTCTGCTCGACAACAGCACAACATGATTTAGGATTTATAGGCTATGGCTCACATATCATCACATGATTTAAATTAAAAAATATATTGTTATACTTTTTTAATAAAAAAAAAACTTTATTTAAAAATTGAAATGAATAAAATAAACATAATTAATAGAAATATTTGTACACTTAAAAATATGGGATTAAGCAAGAGACTAAAATTCACTTGTATTCCTGCTATAAAGTAATTAAAATACGGAAAGTGAACCGCCTTTATTTAATTATTTATTTAAAATCGATTTATTTCAATGACCTCACCGCTTGCCGTCGCTGTATTTTGGAACGTTAGTCGTTAAGGTGACGTAACTGTACTAACGTTTGCAAACAAACGTTAATTATCTTTAAAATAGTATAATATTTATTTTTCGGCGAATGTAAACACGTCGACAGAGATAATATTAGGAGAATATCAACTTTATTAATTAGTCTGACGATAAATTTGATCTTGTGACCTACTGACAGGTTTGTAACGGAAACTTAACGTACGTTGGCGGTGTAACGTTGACGTCAACGGTCACGTAACGTCAACGGCTACTCCGGTGAAACCGACACCTATGGGTGAAACGGATAAGTATACACTTCTGTTTTTTTATTAACGTTTTTACAAACATGTTTATTCAAATTGACACAAGAAATAACAGGATTCACACAAAGAAATACAGGATATTAGCACAAGTAACGAGTAACTGTTTTTTTGAGTACGTGAATGTGACACATGCGCACACAGCAGCAGCAGCAGCAGCAGCGACCCACCGTCTAGACGCCGACACACCGTTAGGACTGAGACCGACGGACGCCTCTGCAGCCTGGGGATGTGAATGAGAAAGGCTCGGTGCTCGGACGGAGACGGAGGACTGTTGTCAGAGAATGCCACAGCAAGCGAACACGCCGTCAGCTCACGGTGGTTCACAGCTAGAATATATAGCGAATAACACAGAGTCGTGACTATTGTTTTTTTTGTTTTTTTTTTTAATTATTCACAAGAGGATCGTCTTCTGCGTTAAACATCCAGCCAGCCAGCATGCCTCCGACTCAGAGCCTTCAATCCAGCGCACTGACCCTCTCTGAAACAAGCATGGGTATGTATGTATGTGTGTGCGTGTGTGTGTGTGCGTGCGTGCAAGGTCAATTGTGTGTCTGCTGCAGGTGTAATCAATTCAATTTTAGCTATATGGGTATACTGGTTTTTACCACCCTGCGTAGATTGTATTGCATTGTTAGATCCTACACCGATGTTAACATTAAGACCATTCACATTTGTTATTTTCGTCGGTTAAAAACAATAACATGCATGTTTTTTTCTTGACAAAAGCAGACAAAAACACTCGTTGCATCACCAGACCGCTGTGGGGTTTTTTTTTTTCTGATCCGGGCCGCAGCGCGTCACTGCAGGTGCGGCCACGTTGAGTAACCACAGGAGCCTGGATGGATGTTTTGGCTCTGATGGTTAACTTGCCTGGCACATTGTGGCAGGATGCTCACAAAGGAATACAATTTCCACTCGTATAGAGGAAAATATGTGAATATAGTACATTTAAGTGCTGCCCATAACAGGTAATTATCATAACATATTACTAGATTTCAAAATTTGGACACTTATTAGAGCATAACTGGACTGGAGAGGCACATGTTGGTAGTGTAATTATGTTATTGTTATGTCACATGTAATAATATTCAATGAGCTACTTCTGTATTAATAGTATTTAAGTAATATTACACAAAAATAATTGTACCTCTACATGTGTAGCATTTGCTATAAGTCGAATAGCAGGACCACTACTCAAATAAGCCATACTAGTTAAGGATGTTCAAATACATTTTGTTCCTTCCTGATTCGATTACAATACTTGAAGTTGTTTATTGGCTATACAGAATACCAATCTAATACCAGTGCTTTAACCCTCCTGTTACCCTCAGATTTTACTAACCCCAGCAATTGAAACATTCATAAAATGACCATAATCAAAGTTGCTACTCAAGTTTTTATTTCAGGTACTCTGTATATTTATTTAGCAAAATAAAATATCTTACTGATGGATCTAAAATTGGATCGAAAGGTATTTGTTTGTGTGTTTTAAAGTAAGTATATTATTTGTGTTATTTATAATGGAATGAAAGTAATTTCCATTATCAAGGACAGTAGCGTGTTTTACGTACAGGGTCAATTTGACCTCAGGAAAAACCATTTCAAACATTTTTAAACATTTGAACTGTAAAATAGATAATAATATTAATAATGATTAAATCATTAAAATTATCAAGTTGACCCAAAGGAACACCGATGCGACAAGTGTGTACATAACAATGAAAAAATAAAATCATGCCAATTTTAGGTTTTCCCAGTGGTCCTTATAAAATTAGGAAAAGTTATAAATATAAAGCAAAAAAATTATGTCAACCATGTATTTATAGGTGTTAAACATTGAATGGAGTCAAATTGACCCCAAGGATAACAGGAGGGTTAAGAAAGAACATATATATATAATTATTTATTTAACAGCTTTACACTATTAACTCCGCATGGATCTGATATGATTGCTGTGTGTGTCCTGGCACAGGTTATACATACAGAGAATATAACTTTATTTTATTATCTCGTTTGACAGTCAGTCATTACAGAAAAACAACATAAATAAATTACTTTTAAAGTAGATTTTTTTCCAGGGTTAAATTACTCGTTATTGGATTGGTGACTTGCTAACTCACTAATATTGTTAGCAGCATTGTAGCGGAGGCATTATTGATACAAGTATTTGCATCGGAACAACTCTAATACTAGTCCCCTGGTCTTACAGTAATAAACAGATCTCGCCTGCATGAGTGTTTGAGTCAGAGGACATTCATTAAGTCAAATATGTCCACAATGTTTTAAAACTTGAATTCACAATCAGACACAGTAAAGTGGTGAAATTGCATTGAACATATTTGACCTCAGAGTTAGCTTTGGGTGATAATTATCTCTGAAGGGATGTGATATGATGGAAAAACAAGAGACATCCATTATTAATTTCACTAATGCAAAGCAGCAACATGCATCGTTTTTAATTTACTGCAATTTTACATTTGAGACCAGGAAATGAAAACAATTCAGGACTGCGATGAACACAATCCCGGAGGCAATTTAGTCTCATCACAATGTAATTGTTGATGCCATATAACTCCCAGCTCTGTAAAACTGTACATTTATTTTCCAGATCATTAACCTCAGGCCATCAATGAGAAGATTTAACCAAAACCCCGTTCTTTCTCTGCTAGTGTAGTGAGTTCTCATTGATCTCTAGATTGGAGCAGTTACATCTTTCTATTGCTCGGCAACTTCCTGTTTCCCTAAAATTGATAAAACAGAACATAGAGGTGACGTGGATGATCTCTTAGTCTTTGACGGTGTTGTGACGAGCTGTCTGAACACCGCAGGGTAAATAAAACAGAAAGAGGTAAAAGAAAGATGGAGTAGATCAACCGGGAGCAGTGGACCTTCCTCTATGAGTCTGACGACCGCTGAAACATACATTAGAGAAATTAGTTAAGACTGCATCCAAAATGACGCGCCACTCCCTGCGGTTTATAAGGTTTGACTTCACCAGAAGGCTCTGAATATTGTAAGAGATGATTTTCAGCCAGCAGCCCTTTGAATAAATGACCTGCAGACGAGTCTGTTTTAAATCTCAGTAGACCTACATTCACTGAAACTATTCGACCCTTGTATGGAAAACCTTTTGGCACTTTGTTTATAGGTTATGGCTGTTTATAGGTTATGGCTGTCTTTGTTGATTAATATTGTTAATATGTTTATGATTTTGGCATATTTTGGTGTGGTTGGCCCGGTTGGGCACTATACGGATATATGAGACTAGATATCATCTTAGATTCTGAATGTTATAATATGACACAAGTGTTGTTTTTTCCTGCTTTTTAAAGGCTGCATTACACTAAAGTGTTTTATTCTGTGATGTTTTCGAGCTGTTGTATCATTTGCTTTTACCCACTCAGTCATTATTATCCACATTACTCATGCGTATTTTTTCAAAATCTCCTTGTGTAAATATTTTGTGAAAGCAATATTCAACCCTAAAATATCATTGGAATATTTATATCAGGGTATTTGGTCATTTGCTCCATATCTCACAGTAGCTTAACGGTTCTATGTGTAACTTTATACATGTATTAGTCGTTTTTTTATTCCCATTGTGCGAACAGATTGTTATCTAACTTAAAAAAATTTGTGTCCCTCCCTGACTTTCTCAGTTGCCTGTAACAACCTGTGGATTGACTTCTGTGTAAAGGTTTGGGGCCTGATTTTACAGGAAACTCCAAAGGATGTGACGTTTCGTGCGCTCCCCAGTCCCTCGCCTCTCTTTTGCTCTCCCACAGCCAACAGTGACGGCAAAATGGAGTCCGCTGTTCACGACGCAGCAGTAATGTTGCCTCATTTGTCGCCTTTGTAGGTTCATTTAAGAGGAGGAAGAGGAAATCCATCATAGTGACGGTGTTGCTGCTCATCGTATCAGTGCTCATCCTCATCTTTGGCCTGGCAGCGACTACCAGGACGCAGAACATCACAGTGGGCGGCTACTACCCAGGAGCCATAGTGAGTGCACATTCACACCTGCTTGCATCGGCCTGTAGAATCCACTGTCAGAGTTCACAATGAGTGAGATGTGAGTGTAGGGAGAGCGTTTTCAGCCAGCTCTTCCTGCTCCTCACGAACTTTATTACTGAGTCTCTGGAGGGGTGAATTTTCCCCACATTCATTATTCAGCATTACTCTCATTATGGGTTGAGTGAGGTAAAGTATCTCAGTCCATAAATGCATTTTCTTCACAGTACTCGGCTTTTAGCATTCTGCCTTTAGTAAAGAGCCCCAAGAAAGCAGCCACTTTATGTCGGCTTCATTTCCAAAGATGCTTCTTCTGCCTTCAACCACAAATTCATCAGAGTCATAGTTTAAATCATTAAAATATGATGTAATGTACAGAGATTTTTTTGTCTATCTATAAAAGCGAATAGTTTTATAATATTGTAAATATCCTGAAATGCTTCTCCATGGCATAACAGAAACACTTCAACTCTTGATTTCTCCCACTGTGATATGAAATCAAAGCTCACCATAACAGATATTTTCTCTCTTTCAGCTGGGCTTTGGCTCTTTTCTGGGAATTATCGGTGCTCATTTGATAGAAAACAAGAGGCAGATGGTAAGATGATTTATATGTCCTCTGTGAATTGAGATCACTTTCATTGTCTCTACAGTCACAGAAAACTGTCATTAATCAGCGCAATGAGTCCCAATTACCTTACGACAGCCTACAGACCCAATTATGTCGTTAATGTGACAATAGACAGAGCAGACCCAACCCAGACTGTGAGTCCCACTTGGTCTGAGGAGGTTTGCGTAGTGGAGCAAGTATCCTGGGCTTCAAGAGAGATGCAGCCAGAAATAGAAGTAGGGTGTAAGGGGAGGAGGACAGATGTCCACAGTGGAATGTGGGGAGGGAAACTGCAGATGAGAGGAGCAGGTGGGACGGCCGGGCGGGCGACTGTCAGGGCTGAAATGAAGAATGAGTTTGCACCGGGACACTTTTCCACACACAGCAGAGTTTAGATGCCTAGAGTCCCACAACTGACCGAGTGACGCCTCACTGCCCCTGATATGTTGTTTCCAATAAAATGTTGTGGCACAGACTGAAATGTGTTGACATATTTTATGGTTGTGGGAATAAGAGGAGCACATGACTTTTATATTGTTATATTTACAGTAGAGCTGAAATGGTTATATGATAAATGATTGGACGATTCTCGATATAGGTAATTTCATATGATACGGATATATATCACAATATAGCATGTTTTCTGGTGATCCAGTAAATAAACAGTCTACGTACAACTACCACATGGTAAAGCCTATTTTTATTTACTCCTGTGTGACATTAATAAGTTACAAAGGAAAGAATTTAGTGTTTTGTCATTTTATTAAGAACATTAATGCAAAATATAAACTCAAAATATTTCGCATCACAATATTATTAATGTTATAATCAATTTAAATGATGTCATTGTGTGTAACGATATCTCAATATTTGATTTCATCACGACACAAGTCCATTGAAACAAGACAAACAATAGTAGCAAATTATTGTTTATATTGACTTATTAGAACATTTTTAAAGCCCCTGAAAACCTGGTTTCAGGTCATCAGACTAATTTAAATGTTGCTAAATCCAGAGTGCCTCATTGACGTGGCATTAAATAAATAAAAAAAACACAAATATTCAATAAAAATAATAACAACAACTGTTAATAGTTTGACAGAAAATAGTGTGTTGATGGAGGACCATGTTGCTCGAGTAAGAAACTAGACATTTAAGAAAGACCAGCCTGGCGAACAATAAACATGTTGGTCAAATCTTACACGTGTTTCAGTCATTTGCCGGATGCGTTTATGTTAGCATCGTAGAGGTCTTGGCGCAGGCATAAATTCCTGTTACCTTGAGCTGTTGGACCTCGTGTCTCTTACACCGCCTCCCTCCTGTGAGCTTGGCTGGCTGCAGACAGGGTGGAGTGATGTGTAACTGAATACATGCTGCCTCATGAGGAGTGAAACGAGGACAGTTAGGTGAATGGCGGGGGTTAAGGGTTGCAGCACCTATAAAGAGCCGGGCACTGTTCCAGCCATGATCACCACCGGAGCTAGGTGGCAGCCACAGCGCTCTGTCACTGTTGTCCTTTAATCCGACCACACAGCCCCCTCCACGCTCAACCCATTAGAGGTATTCATACCCAGAGAGAGGCATATGTGCAGGATGATACTGATCAGGGTTGGGAATGTAACCCAATACAAAAATGGTGAGAGGAAGCAATAAAAAAGTCTAAATAGTCTTCTGTAAAAGGATATCATTATAGTATGATGAAGAGTGATGAAGCTGCTGTTTTCCTTCACAGTTGGTGGCATCTATTGTCTTCATCAGTTTCGGAGTGGTGGCTGCTTTCTGCTGCGCTATCGTTGATGGAGTGTTTGCTGCGAGGCACATTGTAAGTATCACTGAAGCTTCTACTTATTTAACCAAACTGATAAATTATGAATATGGATAACACTTATGCCCTGACTTATCACAAGCTTATTAATCAATGCCAACCCCATTAAAGCTTAATATACTCTGTCTGCATTAGACATACAGTAAAACGTATGCCCTTCCGCAAGGGCATCACTCACATATGGCCGGCTCTAGCAGCTGCTGCACCCTCCTCAGCGAGACAAATCTATTTTGCGCTAGAGGTAGATTATTCTCCATGATGCAAAGTACTTAAAACCATAAATTACCACTCATGCACTCTTAAAACAATTATGCTAAAATAGGTTATGGTTGCGTGAAAAGGAAGATCAGCACCATTAGGGTTTTCATTTGCCAGTGGCGTCAGTGAAATGGAAAGTTTCTTTTCAGACAGGTCTCTTGTACACTGACCTACAGAGAGACACACTGTTGAAAGAAGTAACAATATGATGCAGTCATAGAGATGATGTGATGCTTTCAGACAGTTATACATTGTCATTTTTTATGACTGTTACATTTATTGACATATTTGTTTTTCAGAACTTCACTTTTTAAACTAAGTCACATTTTTGGCCAATACCGATTTTA
Source organism: Echiichthys vipera (assembly GCF_963691815.1). Classification (NCBI taxonomy): domain Eukaryota; kingdom Metazoa; phylum Chordata; class Actinopteri; order Perciformes; family Trachinidae; genus Echiichthys; species Echiichthys vipera. The sequence continues at coordinate 9,709,654 of NC_139831.1, forward strand.
GAGAGAAATTAAAAGACAACCAATAATGAATGATCACCACACTGGCAGCCGATATAGTGAATATTCGAACTGGAAGGAAAATGGACCTTTTCTATGTGGATTGTGCACCGATATGACTCTGCAAAGTTAGTCAGAAGGCTGCGTCCTAAACAAATAACTTTATTAAAGAATATTCAACATTATTTTACAGACACTCAAATTACAGTCAGAGGTTAAAGCCAGAAACGTTTATATTTATGCTCTTATAATTGAGTAGCATATCTGTACAAGCATCTGAATATGGTTAGCACCTTAGCAGTGATCCATGTATGCCTGAGCAGTGCGTTTGCGCTTTTGAGGAATTTGTGTGTAGTTTAAGAAGCAGTGGTCCATGAGTTGATCTTTTGCACATTGTCTATGTTTTGGTGTTTTTGCCTGTGGTTTTACTGTCCAAGATGTTTTTGTTTTGATGTTTTCTGTGTTTTTGTATTTTATCCAAGCAGTAATTTGCACTTGTCCTAAAAAGTTGTTGAGGAGGAAATGTGAACAATTTATTGAATTAGGAGTTAAATTCATTTTAAGAACGGTTCTTTTCCTGAGATCAGGCGAAGGGCTGAAAACATCAATTCTAGAAATGACTGAAAAAAAAAAAAGCATTACTAAATGTTCAGTATCAGTCAATTGTTGACCAGTTAATATAGATTAAAAATAAAATACATAGCTATAGGACACTCTCCAACATTTGTTTTCTGCATTATATATGTTCTGTAAAAAAATCATTTCAATGCATTTCAGAAAACATGCACAGGTCATTGACCGATATATCAGTCCGGCTCCTTATTGCTTTGCTTAGACTATGCATCAAATTGCTTAATGCTTAATAAACACATTCATAATTCTTATAGTTGATTAACCGTCGTTGTCTGAAGTATTGATGATTTGCATCTAAAGTGCTTTCATCCAGTCAGACGTGTCCCGTTCACAGGTAAAGTTCAACCTTCACGCGTGTTTGTTTGGGGCAGCCAGAGAAAAACAGAACCCTGCTTCAGACGAGAGCAATATAATACACACAGACAACATTTTCAAGATTTTATGGAGTTTATTTATAGATTGTATGAGAATGAATGTAATTTTCTTCTAAACGTTAATGAATATTTTTAATGTTGAGCAAAATAAGCATCTAAGAGCTAAAGAAAAAATGCACAATGTTTTTGTAACTTGGTAGTGTGCAGCATTATCAAACAGATCTGTAGTTTATGCAATGACCACAAACTAACTGATATAATGAAACTCCTGCTTTACCCTTTTAATAATCCAGCTTTGCTTACTTCCTTTCTAAGAGGTTTTGATTGATTAAGTTTGATTTCACCCCTATAATCATGACTGATAACATTGCAGTCATTTATCCTGCAGCACTAATCAAATATAAGTTATTGTTTCTTTATTTTTGTCATTTCCAATGCATTGTGTATTTGTTGTTTGTTTCTCTCACTGCAGGACCTCAGGCCTCTGTACGCTGGCCGCTGTGAGTATCACTCCAGTGAGACTTCATCTGAACGTGATGTAAGAAACACATTTCACTTTCAGTTCAGGGAAATACGATGAATTCATTCTGACGGTTTTAGCCAAGAACCAGAAGTCGACTCAGAGTGAAAAAACTAATCATTTTAAAATAATGATTGACCTTCAGGTGCCCTGTCAGACATCTTCACGCGCATCTTGTAACCTGCGCGTGAAGGGCAACACCTGTTACTGCTGCGACCTCTACAACTGCGGCAAGTGAGTACGCTGAGCGGCCGTGCACCTGACAACCCCCTGACTCTGTGGCTTCTCACTTTGCTGTGTTGCTTGGATTGTTTGGATGTTTGATGTGTACCGTTGTGCCATTTTTGTGGGGGATTTCTTTGCACTGCAACGTTGATCGTAATAGCACAAGAATGTTTCTTTTCTTTTAACCTTTGTTTCAGAGAACATCCTCTTATGGGACTTCAGAATAAAGATGTTTTGAAAAAGTTTAGGAAATCATCCATGATTTGGAAGTAGGTTCCTTCTTTTCTAGAACCATATTGGCCATTAAAGATCACTGGAAATGACTGCATGTGCTTTCTGTGTCTGACCAAACACCCCTCCATGTCCTCTATGATTCTAGCTGTCATAGACTCATTTGTCTCTAGAAATCAAAACCTGTTTGTCTTTCATTGTGTCCTGAACACAAGATGGAAAAACGTTATTTGTGATGTGTGTGGCTTGACATTTCCCTCTCTGTCCCACCCACTGGGCTAGCCGTGTAGAGGTGATCGGAGGCTACCATGAATACACAGACGTGAAGAGCTGCCAGGACGTGGTGCACCTCTATCACCTGTTGTGGTCCGCTACAATCCTCAACATCGTGGCCCTCTTTCTGGGCATCATTACTGCTGCAGTGCTGGGAGGCTTCAAAGACATGGTGGGTACATCTATTAACCAACAAAGAAGAGAAGACACTATTGGAGAACTGGGCTTAAATTCTGCTGAAATATTGTTGGTTTGGTCAGAAGGAGCTGATGTGAAGGTTTTTGTTTTATAATTATGTTCGAATTGACAGAAACTGATCAATGATCTTTGTGTCCTTGTCAGACTCCCTCTGCTGCCTCAGAGAGTTCATCTGAGCCAGAGGCCATCACAGCTCCAGCCCCCTCCCAGCCTCGTCCACCCACCACCTCCCACAACTCGTATTACAACACTGCCCCCTGCCTGCCACCCTACTCTGCCTGCGACCTGCAGGTACAGAGCCTCCACCTGAATTAAGAATTCATGTATGTTATTTCCACGGCTCAATCAGTATTTATGAACAGGAGCACCTCTCTTTCAAAACCAGAAACCTGAGTGAGAAGTAAGTCTCAAATTAGTGATGCTGTTAGTCAGTTAGTCTAGTCAGGAGCTGCTCCAGAGACGATTAATGGGAGATTTGGTTTCTTTTCTTCTTTTATACCCAAATGTGCTTTATTCTGTTTGCATCCATGCATATGCAGATTGACCGTATCATCGTGACACTCCTCCAGGTTAACAACCGGCAGTTGATCTACATCGAACTTACACACAACTTGTTGAGTTCTGTTGTCGACGTTTGAAGATATATGGTTAAACACGGTGGTCTGACCTATCTGACGTTCCGCTGTGTTTATTTCTACTGTCTTTGATAAACAAATTCTAACGTTACAAGCAGCGACATCTCACCGCCGGTCAGACTGACTGCTTGTGCTGTGTGGTGTCATTTTCTTTAGTCTGTGGTCCAACTCTAAATCCGGTATCGAACCTCACATTAGTGAAAGTGTTGAGATGAGAGTATTTCCACTTGTTCCACACCCTCATTTGCTCAGCGCGGTTGAATTGTACGTACGGGACGCAGAAGTTTCTACGCAGAAGTTATTGTGAACAAACATTGTGATTGAGTGTTTACCCAGAACCCGGGTGCTCTCAGTGTCATCTGTAACATCACTAACCATTCATCGTCTATGCAGCAGTGCACACTTGATGATATCACAAACCTGAGTTGTAACACTTTTTGGACAATAGGAATAATGTGTATGAATAGTGCCCCTTTAAACTCGCAGTGCTCGGCCTGCATCAGAACAGTTATTGATTTATTATTGTTTTAATCAGTGACGTCTAGTTCAGATGAAAGGTTTCATTCAAAATTGTTTTTGAAGAAGGAAATGTTATGGCATTAAATGACATCTAACTCTCGTTACACTTTATTCAATGGTCTTCTTAGTTTTTCTTAAACTTTCTGTTAATCGTCTGGTAGTGTTCTTTCACTGTCAACATAGCGTTTTTTTTAAATATGGATGTGAATGTCTTGATAAAAAATCCTTCTGACTCATATTTGCCAACATTTACAAAGACTCTGTCACAACCTCGGCCTCTCCAAACTCTTCGAGGAAGTTAACATTCAGATATTTTTATATATATATATATATTATTTCTATTGATGTGCTTTTTGTTTCTATCTTTACCCTTTGCGGATAATTACAGTGATTGTTTGATTACCCTGAAAACAAACTCTTCAGGCAAGGCCCTTTTAATAAATGTTTTTTCCCTCTAGGGCTCCTACACTTTCCCCGACTCCTCAGGCCTGTCTGATGACTCCCAGTCTGGAGCCAGCCACCTGTGGCCGACCATGGTCCCTCCACGCTACTCTCCTCCTCACAACCATCCTGATGAGAAGCCCCCACCGTACAGCCCGTAAGGCAGCTTCGTGCGAGGACGGCACCTAAAGCATTGTCGGGTGCTGATCGGCTGGTTTGAATGCACAGGTCCTCTGAGCTTTTCCTCACAATCTTTGAAAACTGTGTTGAAGGAAAGGTGGTGAGGAAGAGGACGACGGCCACAGAGCACACTCAATTTGAGTTCAGCCCGGCACAAGGAGTGTTTGTCTCCTTGTGCACCACTCACACTGATCCCTGCACTGTAGGTGTGTGTGCGTGTGTATATACACAGGGAGAGAGACAACCAGTTCAAAACCAGTTTACACATCTATCTGCCTTAATGCAAACGGGCTTCCAGCGCTGCAGCTCGGTTAGCTGGACTTACCACATAAGGTCGAAAACTCTCCTCCAGCTCATGCTTAACGTTCAGCTCTCTTTAGTACATACTGTAAATGCTTCCTGCCTCAAGTGGCACAGCTGATAACGTCCTGACGCAGCTACGACCCTCCTGTGAAATAGAACGGCAGTTACATGAAAGCTTTGGTGTCTCCCCCGAATCTGATCAGCTAGAACTAAAAAGTGTAATTGTAGCCCAAGCAGTCATTTCTTTAGCGGCAATTAGGCCAAGTAAGCAGCAATGGAGGTATTACATACTCATCATGTATGTACAGCAGTATGATATACAGATGCTCCTTTAGCAGTTAAGGTGTACAAACAGATCATGGTATTTATCAAATCTTCAGTTTATGTTAAAAATATCTTCATCAATGTGTGGTGAACTTTGCCGAGCAATGTGTTTGAAGAAAAAAGATAATTCTGCAGTAGTTGTTTAAGGAGGGCCGGTTAACAGTTACACTCCAAACCCTATTTATTGTATGTTCACTAAAAGCTGCAAAGCGCCCTTTGTAAGTATTCACAATATCACATCTGTGTTGAATGTGCTGTCTTTGTCAGGAATAAACACTAGTGAGGCCGAGTGTGAACAGTCGGTGCTGGATTCACTGACATGAGACGGGACATCGTGATAAGTCAAAGAACTGTTCACTGAGGCGTAAACTTAATCCAAGTGACGGGTCTCTGTCAGCTTTCCTCACTGCTTTTTATAATTTAAACAACACACTCAGGGGCTGATCTTCAGTTCCTTTTTGTCTTGCCATTAAAAAGAATGTTTTGTGTAATTCAAATTGTGTGTTTCAACAATGAACTGTCATGAAATGTGGTGCAGACGTTCATGCCTCCCTTTCAAGATAATGGCGCCATCATCAGGACAGACTACATTTCCAAAACTTTGGTTTACGACCAAATTCCTGAAAACTCAGCTCAGCAGCTCAGTTTTATGTTTAGTCTTAAATAGCAAATGTAAGCATGCTAAATTAAGATGGTGAATATTATGCCTGCTAAACATCAGCATGGAAGCATTTAGACCAGAGCCACCAGCATGACCATACTTTTGCACCAGGGACTGTGGTTAATAGGGAAGTTGGTCAACATTAAACCACGGATTTTCCTCTCAGATTTGCGTCACAATGACAACAAAAAAGTCTGTTAATACCAGGGTGCTTATGGCTTTTTAAGGGTTCAATTCAAGCACTTTTACAGAACTTTCACGGTACTGTAAAACCCCACATTTCCAGACATTTGAAGCCTTTATCATCACAGCTGGGGCTTTTGTCATTTCAGTTCAAATATATTTGGTTTACATGAGTGATTGAAATTCGAGTATATTCAAATTCATGCATATTCATTACCTTGAAATTATGACAGTTAAAATGAAGCACTTTCAAAACTTTTATGCTGGTAATGCAAGACGATTAAGTTAAAATAGTAAAAGAATAATTTGTTTACCTTAAGGAACCCCTGTCGCTAATTGTCAAAAAAGGGACATTTTGTACAATTCTAACAGAATGGAGTATTTAATAACTATTTAATTTTATCTGCAGTTAAACAATCCTAATAAATCTGAAACAGTCAAGGAAAAAGGGGGTTAGCACAAATAAATTGTACATCACACACCATTGTTAATTAGAAAAACAGATCCTGTATGATTTTATTGAATGTGATGAAGTAAAATTGTTATTTCCTTGTTAGCACTACTTTGTACTCAAACTGACCAATCACTACATCTTGACACCATGGAAAAACAAGTGAAAAAGTAAAAGTATTAGAAAAAAGAAAGTCTGCCCGATGCAACCCTAAGTGCTATATGTACTGTTTGCAATTTATATCAATCCTATTATTACATTTGTATGCAAATTCTCTCTACTGTGATTTTGGCATCAAAATAACATTTAGGAAACAAAATGGAAAGCAAAAGGAAATGTACAGATGTATGAAAATAAAACAGAAGGTGTTTAATGGACCAAAAAAAAAGAAGCCATAACTGTTTTTTCCCAACCACTGAAAAATTAAATAATCATTGTATTTCTTCCCTGCCACAGTAACCACATGTGATCGCCAACATTCACACAATGAAAAAATATATTTTCGATCATAATTCATCTCTCAAACGGGAACAAAGGATGACCGGTACAGAAACTGATCATGTGATCCTCACAAACAGGCTGAGATTCATGATTGATGCATTTAAAATCTGAGCAGCGCGGTTTCAGTTTATAACTACAGGTCACATCCTGTATTTGACACACATCTGCTGGAACCACAAAATGTATTAATGCATTAATGCAAGGGTGTCAAACTGATCCAGTAAAGGGCCGCATGGCTGCTGGTTTTCATTCCAACCAATCAAAAACACTCCTAGTCCAACAAATCAACTGTGTGAAGACAGTTCAGGTGGTTGAGTAAGTCGAGTCAGGTGTGTTCTTGCTTGGTTGGAGTGAAAACCTGCAGCCACGCGGCCCTTTACGGGATCAGTTTGACCATGCGAAAGAAAGGGCCCCTGGTTTCTCAAATAGAGGGTGAACCCACTTTATATTTCATGAAATGGAGCTTAGTGCGCTGCTTACTGTAGGAAACATGATCTAAAGGTTAAAATCAGCTGCTGAAACAAATTGCAATGATTTGTGCTTCAGAGATCGAGCTTGAACTTGCTTAAGAGTAAAAAATGAAGCGCACACGTGATGCCTTTTTCTTACAGCGAACTATGTTTAAAATTTCTGGCCTTGAGTTTATGATTGTTGCATGGAACCTTTATCATCTGTATAAACTTATTACTTTCTTTAATATTTTCTACCAATTATTCCAATGATACAAAATATTGAGGCTATTACACAAGCAGAGTAACATGAGTAAAAGTATGGTCACATTACACTTCCGTCCTGCGACTATTTAAGATGAGTCCACCGGATGGATTAATTCGCGTTTGCTTGAAACTCTCGGTTGGAGATCTTTTCGGAAGAGGCGGAAATACCGGTTGCTGATTGGATAAACAACCTGTCTATCACCGACAGGCCAAATCACCCAATCAGATACAGATACTTACAAATAAAACATGTCGGTAAAGGACATTTGCCGTTTGTGTAACGTGAATTTACGGATAAAAGGCACAATCTCAGGTGCCCGGTCCATAATCCAACAGAAGGATCCAAGAGCAGAAGGTGTTAGCGAGCGGCTTGCTCTGTAGCTGCGCTCATCTCATCTGCACTTCTCGTTGCGTGACACTTCGAGCCACCTGGAAACCAACACTGATTGGTTCGATCACTTGGGCAACCTTCTCCAAATTTTCTCTACCGCAAGTTACCAGACTGATCTGCGAGTAAAATACAACAGCGCTCAGAGATCAGGATGTTGTTGCGAGGCTAGGGACTATTCACTCCGCTGCCCTTTCGGTGGACTCACAGTTCAGTGTGCACATTATTCTCGTGCGCATATTCACCATGTTTAGTACAATATTACACAATAAATTTCATAAAGGCTAATGTGACCATACTTTACGCTGACACTATTGAGAATTACAGAAGAATGTTGTTGACAAGAAACCAAAGAGGGGAAAAAAGGGTGGGAGGCACCTGAAAGGCACAGGCAAAAGGAGCCGCGAGTGTTGCTCAGTAGGTCTCTGGTATAACAAAGTCAAACTCTGTGGCTCCTGGTGAAGGAGAGTCGATGGCTGATCCTGGTCTGGCGCGAGCGTCGGGCGGCATGTGAGCATCGGGCTCGATAAAGATGTCGTCCCAGTTCAACATCCTGCTCTGGGTGGAGGAGTGGACGTCTTCGCTGACGCTGGTTATGTGATGCACGCTGCCATCCTCGGATATGACGGGGACTCCCTGCGCGTCGGTGCTCCACGAGTACGGCTTCATCTGCACCGTCTTACACGGCAGGAGTCGGTATAAGTTGTTTTCTGCGTCATCTTTCTCCTTCCTCCCGCTGGGGTCCTGATTGTGGGCTTGTTTGCAGTGGGTGGACAGTAACTGGTAGTTTATGAACATTTCATTGCACATCAAGCACTGGTATCTCCTCTCTCCTGTGTGGTGGATTTCATGCTTAGTTCTGTACTCGGCCAGTGCAAACACCTTGTTACAGTAGCGACAGGGGTACTTCTTTTCCCACGAGTGGGTGTTGAAGTGACGACGGAGGCTCGTCAGACACACGTAGGGACGCTTGCAGACGATACACACATAGAAAGTCTTCCCATCCATGATCAGCTCGTAGTGGTCCTCAAGCTCTGTTTTGGTCTTCTTCTTTTTTGGGCTGGTCTTCGGTGACAAGGCCATTGTTGGTCTCTTCCCTTTATTGGCTTTAGAACCGCCTTCGCCTGGATCTTCCTTCACTGGGACAATGTCGTATGTATTTTCTCCAATATTTGCGTACACTTTACAGCCTGATGAAATTGAATCAATCTCCGTGGCTGTATTGAGCGTCACTGTCTTTTTTGCCGCGTGAGCTGTTTTGGGAGTGTTGGTTTGATTTGCTTGGCCTTCAGACACATCTGAGAGCCGCACTTTGAAATCCCCCGGCTGAGAGGAAGCAGACACTTGCTTCTTGTGGACTCCCGTTATATCGCTGTTCTCAGAGGACTGAGAGGCACTCGAGGGCTCAGGGGTGAAACTTCTTGACGTGACTGGTGTTGCAGGAGCACTTCCTGTGGAAACTCTGGCAGGGGAAGACGAGCTGCTGTCTGGACTGCGCAGGGGGCTGCTGTTGGGCAAACTGGAGGCTGGACAAGAGACGCCGGGAGGCTTCAAAGCATATGTTTTCAAGAGTTTTGGTTTCTCTTTCTCTTTCGGTTTTGAGACGGTGTGATTTGAGTCTTCATTTGGCTCTGATGCGGTATTTTCTGAACCAGCCTTTTTTTCTGAACCAGCCGTTTTTTCTGAACCAGCCTTTTTTTCTGAACCAGTTGTTTTTTCTGAACCATCCGTTTCCAAGTCAATGACATTACCAGGTTTTGCCTTCTGATTGGCTGCTCTGGTTTGAGCATCTGTCTCTGAGACAAACATTACATCACTGTCCGAGTCCGAGTCGTTACCTGCAGACCCAGTTGTCTGATTGAATTCCTCTGCAGATATTGAGAAAGACTCTGAGATAATGGGCATCGCCTCTGCGGCTGTGTCACTTTTGCTCTCCGTGTCCTTAGACAAACCTGGCAGACCCTTAACATGTGACAACGGCGACCCCAAGTTTGCAATGAACTTGACCCCCAGTATCTGTCCAGCGTTGATGAGCTCCTCCAGCATGTCGGAGCGGACACGGGTGATCTTGGAGCTGTAAATGTAATTGAGGATCTCCTCAAAGATTTCTGCTTTGATAAAGTTTAACTCGATCACTTGTCCAGCTACACTGAAGAGCTGGTGGAAATATGTACTCGAGGCAGACAGGATCGTTTTGTGAGCTCTGAATTTCTTGTCCTGAATGATAATGGTGACATCACAAAATAATCCATGGTTTCGCTGCTCGTTCATTGACTTCAGCACGGCCGTCGAATACTGTGTGTCGGTCGCAGATATCAGCTTTAGACTTGGCATGGCTGCAGAGAGAAAAACCAGAGAGAGGAAATGAGACATTTCTGAACGCACACGAAAAAACGTTTATTACATCACAGTGACTAAGAACACAACCTTCAAGGAAACAAGTTAAAGGTTTTGGGTCAGATTCAGTGAAACAGCAAATCCTTTGATATGTGTTATTCCATATAAGTCACAGTTTGTCTGACAAACATTTCATTAAGGCACACACAGACAGTTTTGTCTTGATGTTTGATATTTATTTTAAAACTATAATCTTCAGTTGACTTTCCAGGAAAAAAATTAAAACAAAACATAAACCAAAAATGTCACTATTTAGGCGAACAAGATGACGCTGTAATGTTAACAAAATTACAGATAAACTGTGCAAAATGACTGCCTCCCTTATAAGGGACTTAACGAGGACAGAGCGGGGCGTGGACCGACAACCAGGTGAAACAAAGGTAAGAAAATCCCTACAGACACATAGTGGGTATAATAATTAAGTATAATTTTAACCATGACTCAAAACAAAGTTACACTAAATGGCTCCAACCTTCAGTTTGGGTCATTTCCATTTCTATCAGCCAGTTATCGACACCTAAGCAGTAAATATGAGAACAATCCATAAAGTTTGTTCACAGAACTTTAACCTCGTCTGACTTTGTTTTCTTTTGTTAGTGCAATATTACGACCAGCTCCCAGTGTGTTATCAAGCTATAAATCCTACACTCCCGAGGTTAAGCATTAGTACTGGGTGTTACTGGTTTTAATTAGCTGTATGACCTGAATCATTCATATACCTTCATGCCTTTCTGTGTGGAGTTTGCATGTTCTCCCTGTGTCTGCGTGGGTTTCCTCCCACAATCCAAAAACATGCACGTGTTAGGTTAATTGATGACTCTAAAATTGCCCTTAGGTGTGAATGGTTGTCTGTCTCTGTTCGTCTCTATGTGCCCTGTGATAGACTGGCGTCCTATCCAGGGTGTACCCCGCCTCACGCCCAATATCAGCTGGGATCGGCTCCAGCCCCCCCACGACCCTGACCCCTAAGCGTTTGAAGATGAAAGAATGAATGAATGAATGAACTGATAATGTTCGTTTTTTGTGGACACTGTCTTAGAGAGATGTTGATTCAAGGTCATTAATTTAGTTTGAGATGATGTTGAATTGAAGTGATTAATGTAAGTTATAGTAATAGTTTAGTAATTACATAAAAGGAGTGTTTCTTTAGATCAAAACACAAACTACTGGCTCCAAAATGAGCATGAAGTTGAATCAAAACAGTTTAATCTAAAACAACATGAAGGCATAATTAATGGTTGATGTTAGGCCCGTTAGTTTAACATGAATGTGCCTTGTAAACCAGAAACTGTTTAGGTGCAATTACAAACGAATTTCGAGCATAAATATATTTTTTAATTCTCTTAGAGGCCGTGTTTTGATCTCAGATACAAACAGGAACATAAAGAGCATGAATGTGAACATCATGTTTGCCATTACATGTTAGTCAGGCAAAAAAACAACAACTATATCTGAGCAGAGTCAGCCAAAGCTACACGTTTAATGAAAGTTGTGGTTGTTTCCTTAAATATTAGTCTTGCTTAGGGAACTGTGTCACCAGCCGGACGCCGTTCGCTGGTGTTATCCCTGTCCGGACAGATCAGGTCTGCCGCAGTTTCCGGTCTTTTCGTGTTGCTTTTACTGTGTGATCGCCACCGAAGTGCAAGTAGAATGAATTTACACACTTCTAAGAATCTACAAGTGCAGTTTTATAATTGTACATGAACATTTACATGAAAGATTAGTAAAATAAAGTGACGTTGATGAGAGAAAGCAGGAAGAACGTTTGGGCGATGCTCAGCCTGGGCGGCTCAGGTGGTGGTTTACGTTAAAAATAGAAATTAAGAAGATTTTACGGTATATTTTGGAGTTGTTAAAGCGTGTCATTTGATTGTGAAGGACTGAAGTTTGGTCCTGGATGTTTTGACAGCATTGATGTTAATGTGGACGACCAGCAGCTCCTAGTGTTTACGGAGAGGAGATCAGGGTCCGACAGGGAGCACACGGCTAAATCACCGGTGTTAGCATCCGTTTGACTGCTTTTGTAAACACAAGGATAATTTAGCCCGTTAAAACGATATTTGGTTACAAAGATAAGAGGTTAGGCTTTAGTTTAACACCATTAAATTAACTCTAAACATTACACCATCATTTATATTCGTAGGTTAAACAGAAACTTTGACAGAATTAAGACTAAAACTGTCCGGCTGGTGACACAGACCCGCTACGTTAACGCAACTTTAACATCACATACTTTAATGAAGCTACAGTTGTTGCTCTCCGTGTGTTTAAAGTAATATTCAAATGCAGCTAGCTAACAAAGGTAGCTGTGCTTCCTCTTTAATGGACAGCGGCCTACGTTAGCATCCTGTTAGCACGTTAGCTCAAGATACAACAAGACCACATGGAGTCGCGCTTCCTTTAAATTACTGTACGTGAAATGTTTTTTGTTTACCTGCAACCTTGATGTTTTCTGCCAAGACTGACCAGCTGCAGCGACCTCACTGTGGCGGCTAAAGACAAAGGCTAACAACAGACAGCAGCCTCCCTGCAGACTGCAGCCTCATTGATTCAACAGCCACCAGGAGCCGCTGCTGTGTTTATTAACTACAACGTAACACAATTAAAACTAAATAAATGACTTTATTTATTTGTATTTTTAAGGAAAATATACGTATTTAATATTTTCTTGTTATTGGCTAAATTATATATATATACACCACCAAATTTGTAAACCGGAAACCTAATTGTATTGTTTTCATTTCTTACTTTAACTCCTATTAAAGTGTTGCACCAACTGCAAAGCTGTGAAAACCAAAGCCATTTGTAATTAATTTGATCTGTAATGATTTATGTACGTCAATGTTTTGTTTTATTTATGATATATACACTACCTCGAGCGATATTGTGTGTTACTGTGGATATATTGTTTGCAGATTGAACAGAAGTCACTGTTGTAAATCTGTTTGTGTAAATAAAGTTTAATAATAAAGAGGAAATCGTGCCTGAACGTTATTAAAATAGAAAAATGTTTATTTCTCTTTATTATTTTTTTTATTGAAAAGATAAGAATTTAAATAATACTTGACCACTATGGAAAACTTAAAATTAAAAAAAAAAATTGTCAAAAACGATTTAATTATTGATGCATTTTAAAATGTACTCCCTTAGTTTAGCAGACCCCATTAAAGTTTTTGTTATTCTTCATTCGGGTTTTTTTATGTTTAACTGCCTTTGTACGTTTTAATTTATTTTTGATTTATGTTATTATATTATCTAAATGTATGTTGGTATTGTGTATAACTATAACATGTAAGAAAAGTAATGTTTACATTTAATTTTTGCACTCCGGATGTAGCGTCGAGATAGCTTCCGGTGAATTCCTTTCAAAATAAAAGCACGGAGACTGTAGCGGTTATTAAATACAGTTAAATTAAGTAGTTTAATTTACCTGTGGGGGTTTGTTTGGGTCCAACATCATCTCCTCTTCTCTTCTCGGGCTCCGCTGGAGTCCCAGTGGAGTTGTTGAAGCCTGCATGGAGCTCATCACGGACGGACTTCCTGCATAGTCCCTTGTATTGATCATACTTCCACGCGTGTTTATCGTTGTAATGCTTCTTCATAATAAACTCCCTGAATAAAACTTTCGTCCTGCAGATGAGACACGTTGCGGTTGAATTCAACTCCGTGAAAAAGTACTCCGCCGCGAGCGCCTCAACCTTCATGTTCACTGCGTTCATTTCCATTTGGAAATCATGAGAAGGCATTTCGGTGCTTCACTGAGCTGGTGTTCGTCTCTGTTGTTACAAAACACACGGTGTACTCTATAAAATTACCTGTTTTTCAGTGTCGTATCCAGGGCTGACTTATTCCGTGTGGTTGCTCGGTTACCAGCACACGGCACACTTGATTTGGAACTTCCGTGTTGTGGCCGCCCCACGACACAGACACACACACACAGCCAATGAAAACACGTTATTTTCAACCGCCAAATACGTCACCTGGCACAGATCAGCCAATAGCGACATTACATTGCAATAGCGGCGGTTCAACAACCAGCAGAGGGCAGTCGGTGTACTTTAAATATATATACTTTTAGAGAACAAAGTATTAACAGTGTGGTTTGACAATGACTTTCTCTCACGCACACCGAAATGACTACATTTCTCATTGATCGGTAAGATAACTTTCATGTTTACTTAGCTGTAACGGCTAACGTTAACAGCTAACGGTAACTGTCAGTTAAACTCCTCTGCCATACTTGTTTTTATGGCTCAAACAGACTCAGGCCTAGGACACACTTCAGAAACAGAATCTGAAATACTTTAATAATCCCAGAGGGAAATTACTTAGCAACAAACCTGGCAACGCAAGTCCTGCCATTATTATTTGTTGTTGCGACTACGATCTTGAGACACTAGATGGCGGTGTTCTGCTCATTCTCCATATTCAGCCTTTAATTCTTGATTTATTCTGAAATACTGTTTTTTTTTTTAATCATTCATCATTATATACCACTGCTGTCCTAGCATGTTTTGTATATAAATAATTTTTGGTTAATTGCAGGAAACTTTCCAGGAACAAAAATATGACAGGAAATGCTAAAATTAAATTTCAAGGATTCCTAAAAGTTTCAGTCTTTTCTTACTATTGTATTAATTTAGTACACAATGTTTCCCTTTTTTAATTTTGGAGATTCCTTCAAGTACCAAGAGGAGGATTTTGAGTACCCCAGTTTGAGAACCAGTGACCTAGACACTATATTTACCGTTAGCCGTCACATTTTTTAATCCTATAGCCCTAAAAAAATTGTTCAAATGGTTTAAGCTAATTGTTAATACTTTTAAGATGCTAACTGAACAAACATTAGATCCACAATTGCATATTTAGAGAGCTATCTTTGTTTCCAGTGGCTTTAATTAAAAATAAAAAGTACAGGCGGAACCATGTACATGTTTGTGGAGGACGGTTCGTGTTTGGGGCGGAAGTAGCATCACTTCCTGTTATTAGACGCTTTAGCTGCGTACTTTAAACATGAGCTAAAGTTAATTTCTCTCCCAATCTCCTTCAAAATACCGTGTTTTTTTAATCTTAATTGTGTCTCGTGGTTTCGGTGCGAGTCTCACTATGCCCATGTCGGATCGCTCGAGCTCTGACGGCGGCGGGGAGCCCCGGAGCCCTCGGGCCCGGAGACCTCGCACTCGCTCCCGCAGCCGCCACCGCAGCGGCAGCCGCGAACGGAGCCTGTCTCCGTACAGCTTCGGACCCAAACTCCCGAAGCCGCGCAACCGGGAAAAGGAGCACGAGGAGCGGGACCGCCGGTTCCGAGAGGCGAGGACCATCAGGCGGATCCGCATCGGGAGCCGTTCTCGGTCCAGGTCCAGATCCAGGGATCGTCACAACAACAGCAACACCAACAACAGTCACAACCACTGGTCCGAGCAGCGGGACGCTCCTGGGAAACACGGCAGCTTCAAAGATGATTATTACTACGAGCAGCAGAGAGACGACGCGCAGCGACAGAGACAAGAGGCTTTTATCGCCAGGTAAATAACAAACACATTAGGTATGATCTGCTTCTGTGAATGTAAATAACAAACACATTAAGTATGATCTGCTTCTGTGAAGGTAAATAACAAACACATTCAGTTTGATCTGCTTCTGTGAATGTAAATAACAAACACATTCAGTTTGATCTGCTTCTGTGAAGGTAAATAACAAACACATTCAGTTTGATCTGCTTCTGTAAATGTAAATAACAAACACTTTCAGTTTGATCTGCTTCTGTGAAGGTAAATAACCCTTGAAAGACAGATTATAAATTAAACTCAAGCAGCAGAAGCCGAGAAATCCTGACCTGAGTATGCTGTATTTGTATTTATTTATTTATGTTTTTAATTTAATGAGAGAATGAAAAAGACTACAGCAGTTGTTGAACAAATATTTATTAATTTATTTATTATTTCTATTATTTCAGTAGGTTTGTATTTATTTATTTATTTAATTAATTTGAGCATTCAAAAGACAACAGAATGAAAACATGGTTAAATATTTGAACTCTCCAAACCGAGCCTCGGACACTTTTAAGAGTGTTTTTATATTAAATTCCCCCCTGTTGGACACACTGCCTTCATGTCCTTTAAACAGTCCATAGCTTCAATGTAATGCAGGTATATTCTCATTATTTCTTATGTTTCTTTCTTTTGTTTTTGTTACTGATTTCTCTGATCATTTTTTTCAAACACCTCAGCTTGATAACAGCGAAAAGCATCAAGAATAGAAACCAAAGTAGAAAATCCATTAAGGTTGTCTAAAGGATTGAAACAGCAATACTTCTCAATACACATTTCAATTAAGTCCTGCCGAAAAAATAACATAAAGCAAATTTACGATCAGATTTCAAAATCAACTGTGTTCAGTGACTTTTTCTGTACCAGCAGCTTGTGCAGCTTAATATAAAAATGGGGGTAAATGTCCTGTTTTGTGTGAGTATAGATTGTTGCACAGCTCTACAGCGGACACAAAAGATGTAATCCTTCAGGTTTAAAGCAAACAGAGGAACTGATATATATAATAATCAGTTATTTGTCTGTTTTTCTGTTTCAGGCGTCTGCAAGAGAGGGAGCGGATCGGAGAGTTAGGATGTCCTGAAGTTTGGGGGTATTCACCAAGAGTGAAAGAGCCAGAGTAAGTCGAGTATCTCTCCTCCTTTTTTTAGAAGCACCGCACACACAAAAACTTAATAGATCTAGCCGTGTACTTACAGAGGACGACGGCATGAATTTCTTTCTTTGTTCTCCTGCAGCTCTGATGAATTCACACCAGTCGAAGAAGACGAGAAAAACAGCAGCTCAGAGTCAAGCTCAGAAGGTGCAGCACACCGGGTGTTTCTATAAATAATAATAATAAAATACATGAAATACAGGGATGCTGTGTTGCATTTGAAATGTTTTGAAAAATCTCCGTTCATTCACAGAGGAAAAGAAGAAGAAAAAGAAGAAGAAGAAATCAAAGAAAAAGAAGAACAAGAAACACTCGGAGGACAGCGAGATGGAGTCCGATTCAGACGGTAAGACGATATTATTAATGCCATCTCTACATTAATCTAAGAATGTCTTTCTCATGAGATTTATCCGCTGAACGATCATGTCTTCATCTTTCAGAGGAAGAAATAAAGAAGAAGAAAAAGAAGAAGAAAAGCAAGAAGTATGTGCCGACATGCAGATGTATGCCAGCTTCATTCTCACAGAAAAAGGAGATTTGGATTAACCGAGCATCACGTGTTTCCTCGACAGGTCGAAGAAATCCAAGAAGAAGAAGGTGAAGAAGAGCCGTAAGGAGTCCAGCCACTCCAGCAGTGAAGCATCAGAGGAGGAAGAGGACGAGGAGGAGGAGGAGGAGGATCCCAACAGCGTGATGTGGGTGGAGAAAACCTGCATGGACGAACACGTGGTCGGGCCCGAAGCGCCGCTCACACACCTGTCCCAGGACGACAGACCTTTGGAGTGAGTCTGTCTCTCTGTTGCACTTTGTTACGTTACTGATGCGCTTTACAGACCAGAGTTTTCACAATAAAAGCTCTGCAGCAGGTTGACGTGAACATCTACACATGTGAAAGTGGAAGACACTGGACCTGACAGTTTCTCCCCTGGCGCTTTTCAGCAGCTCTCTGCGACTTTTATGTGACAACTGATCAATAATGTTTATATTAAATCTTGTAAATTCAGTAGTTCCAGCTCCTGAAATAGAGATGATTGGTTTGTACAAAGTCTTCAAAGGTTGGAAAATGCCTAACTTTAACCAGAAGATGCTCGGATTCGAATACAAACCTGAAAAAAATCCTTGATTTTTAACACAATATGGTGTTTCCACTGCACAATCTCTCACATAAACTAAAAATCTGTCAGTTTTTGAAATGATACGATCCCGTCGTCATGTTTGTTCGTTGTCTGGTGGCGTCAAACACCAGAGCTGCAGCTAACCAGAGCTAGGTGGACTTACATTTCTTCGGCTTTGCCCTGCGTCCTCCAGTAACAACTTAGATGTGGTTTGGGAGTCTGGAAACTTTTCTTTTGAAAAACCTTGAAAGTGCTTGAATGCAACTCTAAAAAAGGGAGATAGATTGACGCTTTTTCTTAATTTATGGCTCTTCAAGTTTAATAAGTGGGCTTTTCTCTTCCTCCAGTTTTGGCCACGCGCTGTTGCCAGGTGAAGGTGCTGCGATGGCGGAGTACGTGAAAGCAGGCAAACGTATCCCGAGAAGAGGTGAGATCGGTCTCACCAGTGACGAGATCGCAAACTTCGAGAAGTCTGGCTACGTGATGAGCGGCAGCAGGTATGTTAAAGTTGTTTACAGGAATTTAAAATGTCTAACATTATGTTTTATTTGTATTATTTATTAGGCATTAAAAGTCACATTTGATCTTATTTAATGTATCTATCGTTTAATTCATTTCTGTCTAAATGAGTTGAGCTCCTCTGCATGAAACTACACTTGCACTTTACCTGTTTGCAAAATGTAGATGAACTCACTCTGAATACCATGCTCCTACATAAAACCAACCTCTGCACGGGGCCGCATATATACCATTTGACTTAAGACTGAAAAGCTTGAATAAGAAAAGAATTTGGTCCAAAAAAATCAGTCTTTAAATGAAAATTTGGTTAAAAATGATCATGAAAACGTCTTGTAAGGCATCAAATTTAAGTGTCTGACGCCCGCAGATGTAGGACTATCAACAGTCACCATGGCCGTGACGTGATTTGTACTGCAGAGATTAAATAATGGTTTCATCCCTGTGATATTGACGCATTTTAAACGTAACCCTGCAGACATCGTCGTATGGAGGCTGTGCGTCTGAGAAAGGAAAACCAGATCTACAGCGCGGACGAGAAGCGAGCTCTGGCGTCCTTCAACCAGGAGGAGAGGAGGAAGAGAGAGAGCAAGATCCTGTCGAGCTTCAGGGAGATGGTGTACAGGAAAACCAAAGGCAAGGAGGAGAAGTGAACATCACACCTGTATCATTAAAAGACAGCTTTACTTTCGGTCTTCAGGAGGAGAAGCACATTCAGTTTTAGTTGCATGCACAGTGGTGATGCAGGATTTTAACTGTA
Organism: Echiichthys vipera; assembly: GCF_963691815.1. Taxonomy (NCBI): domain Eukaryota; kingdom Metazoa; phylum Chordata; class Actinopteri; order Perciformes; family Trachinidae; genus Echiichthys; species Echiichthys vipera. Next base: position 9,728,897 of record NC_139831.1, read on the forward strand.
AAGACATGTTTGAGACTCCTGTATTACGTTCTCTATCCAGTTTCCTCTTCCAGTTGTTTGAGCTTAATTTTCTCCTGTAAATGTTTTAAGTGCCCCGATCAGAACGTTAAATAAATTTTCATTATCAAGTTGTGTTTTTCACATTTTTCTTCTTTTAAACAAGTAATTTGTAAGTGAAAAAGCTGAGATTGGAGACATGTTATTTTCTTATTTTGTTTAAAGTGTGTAAAAATACTCTATTTTGTTTAACGTGCTTTCACATAAGAAAATAAAAAACAAGCAAAGTGGAAGAAAGCTGCATTCGTGTGCTCCTCAGATGGTCCCGTGTGTGTGTTCATGAGCTTAAAGTCGTCACGTGGAAACAACAGTCCAATCATTTTATGAAAAAAGGTCGAACAAATTGCAACAGAAGCAAACTTTCATATCCTTAATATGTCCTGAGTAAGGGAGAGAGAAGCAAAAAAGAATCCAAATAGGGGAAAGTTTCTTAAAAGACCCAAATTTACCCTATGCATTAATTTATGTTTAGTATTAATGACTGCGTTGATTACTTACATCAAGACAAACAAAACATGTATCACAAATTTGTTTTATTGTATTTTAACATGGGCAAATGGCGCACGATCTAATTACGTATGTGCTAATTTCATAAATGCATAACAGATCTAAACACTGGGTAAAGCAGGTGAAAATGTAAACAGTAAAAGACTTAATGTTAAGGTCTGAATGAACCCCTTTAGTCTACATCTCCAGCTTCACTCATCTTCAGCCTCTTATCCGGGGTCGGGTCGCGGGGGCAGCAGCTTTAGCAGGGGACCCCCAACTTCCCTTACCTGGGCCACATTAACCAGCTCTAACTGGGGCATCCCGAGGCGTTCCCAGGCCAGTGTGGAGATACAATCTCTCCACCTAGTCCTGGGTCTTCCCCGAGGCCTCCTCCCAGCTGGACGTGCCTGGAACACCTCCCTAGGAAGGCGCCCAGGGGGCATCCTTACTAGATGCCCGAACCACCTCAACTGGCTCCTTTCAATGCAAAGGAGCAGCTGCTCTACTCCGAGATCCTCACGGATGCTGAACTTCTCACCCTCTCTCTAAGGGAGACTCCAGCCTCCTGAGAGAACCCATTTCGGCCGCTTGTACCCGCGACCTCGTTCTTTCGATCATGACCCAGCTTTTAATCTACATGAGCATTCATAAATGGAGCCGGAAGAAGGACTTGGGTCACTGCTGACTGAATTTCACTCCTGTAGATGACTCAGATCTATGAACATGAAACATAGAAACTTCATTAGGTGCACCTGTCCAACTGCTCGTTAACGCAAATTTCTGATCAGCCAATCACATGGCAGCAACCACATGCTTAGGCACGTAGACATGGTGAAGATGATCTGCTGCAGTTCAAACCGAGCATCAGAACGGGGAAGATGATTGAAGAGTGATGATTAAAGGTGACTTTGAATGTGGCGTGGTTGTTGGTGCCAGACGAGCTGCTCACAACCATCTCTAGGGTTTATAGGGAATAATCCCAAAAAGAGAAAATATCCAGTGAGCAGCAGTCCTGTGGGTGCAAATGTTGATGCCAGAGGTCAGAGGAGAATGGGCAGACTGGTTGGAGCTTATATAAAGGCAACAGGAACTCAAATATCCACTGGTTCCAACAGAGGAATGCAGGAGAGCATCTGTGAACACACACCACCACCTACTTTCTGTCAGAGAGGGAACAGCAGCAGAAGACCACACTGACACTTTATTATGCCTAATAAAGTGGCCGGTGAGTGTGTTTATCTTTTGTTTCCTGTCCTTATCTCAGACTCATCCCAAACCCCATCTCTGCTATACTAATTAATGAAGGCTGGTTTAAAATCCTTCCTCCTGCTTCATTTATTAATGCTCATGTAGACTAAATGGGTTCATTCAGACATTAACATTAAGTCTTTTAATGTTCTATGTCAACAAGATTCAAGACATTTTCAGCTGTTCATACCCAGTGTTTAGATCTGTTGTGGTATTTATGAAAATTAGCACATACATAATTAGATCATGTCCAGCTTGCCCATGTGAACACAACACACTATTGCAAAGAACTTGTAAAACATTGTTTGTCTTGGTCTAAGTAATCAACTCAGTAATTTTCATGGTGATATCTAAAGGTTATTTCTTTTTTCCCCTATTTGCGTGAGAATAAAAGGATATATTTAGGTCTTTTCTTAAACTTTCCCCTATTGGAATTCTTCTGGGTTTTCTCCCTTACTCAGGACATATTAATGATTTTTTTGATACAAAATAAGTCTGCTTCTGTTGCAATTTGTTCAACGTTGACCCCTATTTTGGCTTCAAAGGACTGTACTAGGATGCTACAAAGAAGATGCACTGGATTTTATTGCTCTGGACGTTTCAACAACACACTGAAAGCGGTTTCCAGGTTCCACGTTCACCTGAGCTACTACTGTGTTGAATGACAGCCGGTAGATACTGGTGAAATAAAGTAGATTTCCTGTTAAAACACGTCGTTATAACTTGGGTTTTACTGTATTTTAACATGTGGACATGGTGGCCAACAAGACTGGCTCATTGTTGAGTAATCTGCTAAACATTTCCCCCTGAATTAATCAGTAATTGTAGATTAAATATCATAAAATTATGAAAAATGCACAAACTCAAGGTGACGCCTTTAGGTGACAACAAACCTGATGACATTCTACGGATAATGGAAAACAGAAAAGCAGCAATTTCTCACATTAGAGGAGCAATTATGAATAATTATCTAAATGTTTTGCAGTTAATTCCCAGCAGAAGGACTCAGTTTTTATTCACTGGATAATTAAATTAGGGTGGAGTTTTTTCTTCAGTTGACTCTTAAGAGAGATTTTAAATCTTCCTTCAGTAAAACGCTGGAAAATCACCCGTACAGACGACAGAACGTCAGGTGTCAAACACGGATGTATTTGAGCACCGATCTCTCGTCTGTTGCTTTTGAAACTGAACAAACGCGTCAGAAGATTGAAAGTGTGGATCAGTTTAATCGATAACAGGGACTGAAAACAAACAGCAGGATGTTAAATATAATTTTTCAATGTACAACTTTCTTCTCCTCAGGGCGTCCATGTTCCTGGTCATCAGTGGATGTTCTCAAGTCCCTGTTGAGGAAAAAAGAAGATTATTACGTCTTCAGTCTGTTAATGATTAAACAGATCGCTCCAGTTTGTTGGTTGCATTTCTCCTGCTTTACGTTTTAAGCTCAGTATGAAAATCTTTATTTTAAGTATTTACTGAACTTTCCCAGAACGTGGTTTGAATGTTATCTACAGTTACTCCAATTGAATCACTAACCTGGTTGTTTAATAAGCTGTTAGTTGTTTCAAAGTATTAATAAGTAATTTTACTTGGTTTTTCAAATACCAGCCTAAAGTTTAATTTTTTAATAGCTCAGAGTTCAACAATGTTCAGCAGTGACACATAAAATGGATTTAGGCGTGTTTACCACTTATTGCTTGGATAAATATGGTGTTATTTACACATGTTAAGTCTCAACAGTGTTAAGATTATATTATTATATCGACACATGTCATACACAATATTTATCCCACTAATAAATGTGAGTTTTGTAAGATTGAAGAAGAAACTATTATGCATTTATTCTGAGAGTGTCAGTGTAACTTTGGAGCTCTGCTTTTTTAACATTCAGTACAGTCAACTCATTAAATCTGAAGCAAAAGACGTCACTACCTATGAAAACAAAACTATACAGGGGGTTGTCAATTTACTAACTCTACAAGGAAAATTACATATCCATAAAATTAAATTATCCAAATCTCTGCCAAATCTTACTTCATTTAAATTATTTTGAGTCTATCCAATTTATTACTAAGAAGAAATGTTTTATACTGCTGATATATTACAATATTTCTTAAGGAAAATGTAATAATATAGCCCACCTTTTAATTTAAATTACATCTATGTATCCATTTGTTTTAATTTCCGCATTTATCTTCTTTTTTGAGCAATAACTTTATCCACCACTTAATCGCAATATACAGTCATACATATTTTATCTTAAACGCTTACTCTTCATTTAACTTATCTGATTTCATTTTCCGTGAATTTTATTTTACATGTATTCTTACATCTACTACATATATATTTAACTTAGTTTATTGTTTACTGTTTTTTTATACTTTCTGTATTTATTAAGAGTTAGACTTAAGAGTTTATTATTGTATCCAATAGTGTATTTGTTTATACCTTCCTTGTGTTTTTGTAAGCTGCTGGAAACTCAATTTCCTTGCGGGAGTTCATCCCAAAGGGTCAATAAAGAGAAGTCTAACTTTATTTTATTGTGTATTTAAATACTCTCTCTATTCAAGTTTATTAATGTTGTGTCATAATGTGAAATTGTAATGATCATTGGAAGGGGAAATGCCTGCTTTATATATAAATTATTTTCTTTGTCAAGTACGATGACGAATTATTCTACAATGTTTGCATTATATTTGCAAATAAAGTTAAAAAACAAACAACAACACATGTGTTACAGACACTAACCTTGGACTCGTATGACTTTCCTGATCCGGACACACGGATGTCTCTCTCCATCAGATACCAGTGCCATGGAAACCGAGCGACCTTCTTCTCCTACAGGGGAAACACAGTCTTGTAGTTAAAACAGTCTTAAAGTAAAAACAGTCTTATGGTTAAAACAGTCTTATAGTTAGAACAGCATTTGAAGTGAAAACGCGGACAGACAGCAGTGTGTGGCTTCATTAGCCGTGCTAGCGCCTGTGTTAGCCCGGTGACAGCTACCTTTCCTCCGTGGGTGAACTTGTGGATCTGTGCGGTGGCGACGCCCGGAATGATCAGACACACCGTCATGATGGCGAGGCCGGGCAGGATTTCATACCACATGGTGGCAACTGTGGTAACCGACCGACAGAGAGCGACTTTGGTGACGGCTAAGTTGCCCTAGAGACCAGCTTCGACCGTTTATTTTGCTAAGGAGCTAACAAAATGTCGACTCTCCTGACGACCTGTGTTCGGCGACCGGAACAAGAATCTTACTTCCGCCGAATTCTTTCAAAAGAAAAGCGCAAGCTCGAAAAAGATGATACATTGTTTTTTTTTTAAATAATGTGCACAATAAAAAACATAAATAACATATACACACATATACATATATATATATATATATATATTGGACAATAAAAGAAAACACATAGGCAATATAAATAACAAATACATACAAATGTTTTTTTTAGGAAAAGCGTAAGCCCGAGAATTTTCTAAATAAATGTATTAAATTGGACAATAAAAACAATCAAAAACACATAGGCAACATAACTAACAAATGCATACAAAGGATTAAAAAAAAAAAAAAAAAAAAAAAAAATCGTGCCAGTGAGATTAAGAGGGGCATGTTAAGGAAATCTCACCTCAAGTGTCGTTAAATGCAAGAAAATAAAATAAAAAGTCATCTAATCCACAAAAGTATGCAAATGATAAAAAGAAAGCAAGAAAAGTGGCTTCATTGAATATACATAAGAAAATCACAGACAGATATGTAGGATCGGCCTATATTCAGTCCTTTACTGTCATTGTTGTGCAAACAACTAGTCAAATGTTAGTATGCATTCTGAGAAATACTTTATGTTGTAATATTTGTAATTAACAATTCAAGATTACTTACACAGTTTGAAAGAGGAATGACATTTAAGACTACTTGTTAAATATTTAGAGAAACGTTTACTCAGCAGCAAATATAACTTGTAATCGCTATTTAACATTATTATTATTATTATTAGTAGTAGTAGTAGTAGTATAATATTCTAAATGAACACGTGCTTACTCTGGTGTGACAATTATTTGCCACATTCTTTATTATATATTAACTTAAACTTGCAAGCTTTTATTTTGAAGTGCATACAGAAGCAGGACGCTGTGTTTGCTGACTTAAAGGTCATTCTTTTTTATTATTTTTTTTAATGTAACAAGATGAAGAAAACTAACATTTCAGTCGCAAAGTGACTGACAAAACACAAATGGACAAAAAAATAAACGTTATTATATTTTTTTTAATTTACGCTTTACGCTTGTTTCCATGGTTCCCACCCACTCACAGCGCCCCCTCCGTCTGACTGCAGGCCCAACCGTCACTCAGAGAGGAAGTTACGGTTAGTTCGGTTGCTACTCTGCTAGCTGCTAAAAAAGTAAACAAGTCTGCGGAATGAGATGAAATACAACCGCGGCACGAAGTAACTTTTCAGCCATGAAGGAAGACAAGGAAAACGCCCGACCTAAGGACAGGAAATTGGAAATAAGGTGTGAAGATGGAGAAAAGACGGAAAGGTCGAAGGAAAAGAAAGAGGCCATGACAAAGGTAAAACTCGCTAGCTGCGTTAGCTACAGTTGCTGTGAGCCGTCAGTTATGATAATAACATCATGGTGTCATGTTTTTAACGGCATGCATTGCTACGCTACTTTGTAATTTATATAGTGAGTTAGACACATTGACAAATTACACTTTTTACATGCATTATTATTTATTTTTTATTTGAGATTTATACTGCCCTAAAAAACCTAAGTGCAGTAACTACGAAATTACTAATAACGTGATTTCTGCATAATTTGTGGCCTAAAAGTATGGATGTTAGGATTCATTTGATAATAAAAATTAAATGGCAAACAAGTAAAACAGAATCGATCATCAGTGGGCCAAATATTAATTTGTTGGGACAATAAACAAACTTTAAAGACATTTTTTTTTTTTTTACCTTAAATGTGTTCGTACTTATCGCACTTTGTAGGGTACACACAACGCCAACAATGTATTTCTTAATGAAATGTAACAATAATAACATGCATTTAAATGTACAAATACAGTAAAAAATAGCAAAAAGGAATTACGAAAAACAAAAAAATCTCCTAAACCAAAGGACTTTATTTGAAATGCCTAAATATTTTAAGTTTCCAGTGGTCAGATAAGATTGACAAATAAAACATTAATTGTTCCTACTTTTGTTGTATTGTTGTCTAAGCTGTCCATCATCTTGTGTATAGATCGTGATCAGACGCTTACCACCAAGTCTGACTAAGGAGGAGCTGGAGGAGCAGTTACAACCTCTCCCAGAGGTGGACTACCTAGAGTTTTTCTCCAACGACACCAGGTGAATTTATATAAAGTTTGTATCTAATGTAAAGTTTCATGTGTTTAAAAACAATACCAGTTTAACCTAACATGAGTATTGTGTCCTTTCAGTCTTTACCCTCACCTCTTCGCAAGAGCTTACATCAATTTCAAAAATCAAGAGGATATAGTTCTCTTCAGAGATCGATTTGATGGATATGTGTTCATCGACAGCAGAGGTAGGAAGAGCATACGTCTACAGTTAAATAGACACATTTTAAGGATTTTTCTCAGACATGAATTGAAGCTGCATGCACATTTTTGTTTTTAAACAGGACAGGAGTATCCTGCCATCGTGGAGTTTGCACCTTTTCAAAAGACGGCCAAGAAAAGAAGTAAGAAGAAGGACGCAAAATGTGGAACAATTGCTGAAGGTAAAGACATTTAACTGGTATAGGTAATGTTATAATAGAAAAGGGAGAATTTGTTGATGGTTTAGTTTAATAGTATCTTTTTACAGTGCCTACCAACATGCTGCCAACATTTATGTATATGCCATGTGTTGCATAGAATAGCCAGTGGTTTGTTTTAATATTGTGTTAAAGGACAAGTGATGTTTTTGTCCGACATGAAAAGACGTCAATGTGTACAGTTTAAAAGTACTTGGCACAACATTAAAATACAGACGAGCAATCATATCAGAAGCAACAACATTTCTTTATTTATATGTTGTATATTTTCTTTCAGATCCTGATTACAATAAGTTTCTTGAACTTTACAACGGTGATGACGACAAGTTGGCATCAACACCTGAGACCCTGTTGGAAGAGATTGAGGCAAAATCAAAGGAACTTGTAGGTCGGTGAAGAGTCCTTTAAATGAAAAAAAAGCAAACATTAAACACCATTGTTGGATAAATTCAAACATTTCTTTCTCCAATCTAGCTAAGAAAACTACTCCTCTGCTGGACTTCCTGAAGAATAAACAGGTAAATCCAACACTGTGGCACAACAGTGTGTTGTTCTAGTTAACACTGATACGTTGTATGATTAAAGCTGACCTCATGTCCTGTTTTAATGCTGTTCAGAGAATCAGGGAGGAAAAGAAAGAAGAGAGAAGAAGGAGGGAGCTTGAACGCAAGCGTCTGCGTGATGAGGAGCGTCGTAAGTGGAGGGAGGAGGAGAGAAGGAAGCGCAAAGATGCAGAGAAGATGAAGAGACTGGAGAAAGACAAGGACCAAGTTAAAGAAGAACCAAAGATTAAGGTGTGTGCTGCAGTGCATTGAGCAGTTTAAACAGCGTGTAATCTCTGACATCATCCCATTATAGTTTTGTCTCTATTTCCAACTGTGTAGCTCCTGAAGAAGCCAGACCGAAGTGATGATGCTGATTCTGAGAAGCCCAAGGAAAAGGCCAAGAAACCAGAGAGGCCAAATAAAGAGGACAGATCCATGGGGAGTGTTGATCATAAGAGGCGTCAGCACATCGAAAATAAGGAGGACCGAGGAAGGAGGTTAGTGGCTTTAGTCATTGTTTGGAAAAGACAGTTCTTGCTTTTAAACAGAATGTTCACACTGGATTTGTGTTTTGTGCAGAGTGGACGAAGACAGGAGGAAGGAGTTCAGGGAGCGTGACCCAGATCGAGACAGAGAGCGCGATCGAGAGCGTGAGAAGGAGCGGCGGCAGAAAGAGAAGGAGCGCGTCAGGCGACAGGACGAAGATCGGCGTAGAAGGAGAGAGCGTCAGGATGGAGAGAACTCCTGCAGGAAGAGGGAGGAGGAGGTCAAAAAAGATAAAGAGCGTGCATTGGAGAAGAAAAAGAGTGAAAACACTGGTGACGCCACCTACTCTGAAAGGCCAGAGCGACCTGCCAAAGACCACAAGAAGGATGACAGTGGTAAAAGAGAGCGGCTTCGAAATAAGGTAATTACAGTAGCCTCTCAAATCAAGACCTTTTTTTTAACCATTTCAGTTTTTTTAAGAGTTTATTTCTCTGCATCAGGACCGGCCTGCGATTCAGCTGTACCAGCCAGGGGCCAGAAACCGCACCCGAGGAGGAGGAGCTGAGTCCAACTCCGCCAACAGAATGCCAGATACCGAGACCGAGAAAGTGGCTGACAAAGGAGAAGATTGAGCAGAATTCCTCTTTTTGGCATTTTAAGTTTGGTGGAGAGAGGGCAGACAGGCCTGTGAGGCTCAGAGCAGCAATGTGGCGCCTCAGGATGACATGCACTGCAGTTCAAGCAGGGCTGCATCTGGCTCTCCCAGTCTCAGAGGCAGAGATGTGATTGTGGAGCCTCTTAGCGCCTGAATGCGAACCTCTTTAGTTTTATTTGTTAGGAAAGGTATCAGTAACCTTTGGAAAGCTTTTGGCTGTAGAGATCATTAGGTGAAGCCAAAGCGTTCTTGGACCATGTGAACTCAAAGTGACCTTATTTCAGTTGTGTTTCTCTGATGTGTAGTATTGTACACACTGCAAACATTGGCTTTCAACATGCTCATCCATATCACAGTTGTTAAAATCCAAAGTACTCACAGTGTCAACATTGCCAAGCTCATTAATATTGTTTCTACACTGTCTTAAAAGAGATGTATGTTATAGCATTGACATTTTCAGTTTGAAGTGTACACACAGAAATCTTCCTCTGCCCGGGGAGCTAGACAATCCAAATGTTTGTGCAGAACTTTAATGGTCTGTAACTGTAAAATAGTCTTACAGGCACACAATATGCTGGTGTCATGTGTTCTGTTCTTACATTCACACAGTGACTCAGGAGAAATAGCCATTTCTGACTGGACTGCCACGTGAGAACCACGCCAGCAGGCAGACTTCAATCAGAGGCATCAACCTGTGGCCTTCCCCCCTTTTTTCTAATCTAAGCGCCCCTTAAACATTAACGTGTGATGCACTGAACTGATACAGCATGAGAACACAGCACTGCTGGTGATGCGAACTTACAGGAGCCACTTTTGACTGGAAATAAAAGAGGTCTTTGCTTATCATGTTTTTTCTCTTTTGTGAGTCCTGAAATAAAATAAAATAAATCACTGATGGTTTTTTATAGGTATATATATATATATATATATATATATATATATATATATGAAGTCAGGGGCCTTTTTTACTTTTTAGTTGCATGCATCTATGGAAGTGTGTCTGTCTCTCTGTCTTCGTGTCTGTCTTTGCCTCTCTCTGTATTTTCTCTCTTTCTCTCGTTTCTTCCTCCCCAACCAGTCTAGACAGATGTCCGTCCTCCACAGAACTGAGTCTGTTTGTTCCTGCCTGTTAAAGGGAAGGTTTACGTCTCCACTGTGACTCTATGGAGGAATTGTTGGGTCTATGTAAATCATAAATGAGTCATAGAGCTTGGCCTTCTCTGTAAAGTGTCCTGAGATAACTTTTGTTATGATTTGGCACTATAAATAAAATTGAATTGAAATGAATTAAATTGAGCTAGTTCGTAACAGCAACAGTTGGATTGTGCCGACCTCTTCCTCCTGGATGGTTAAGCCTAATTAACTGCTCAGACGAGACTTTAATCTTTGTCCCAGAATGGCTGGGACTGAGACAAAGCTACTGACCAAACATATGTATACTATATACTAATATGTATCATTTGAGCTCTAGATGTGTCACAGGCTCTCTTATGCCCATAAATGTACCCTATAATGCAGACCCTGCTTCAGAAGTGCATATTCCCAAACAAATTCACAATTAATAATGGACATGAAGTAAACCTCAGGCTTTTGGGGCCTCTCGAGGTCTGTGGCAGCTGCCCGCTTTACTTGGTCAGTGATCTTTTAGTCCAAAACATGTTGGTCTGTACAGGTAAACATACTGTACACATTACAGATTTTAGTAAATCGGGATGGGCCACTGGCAGTAGTGGAAGAAGTACTCAGATTAAAAGTTGTAATCTTTAAAAGTAAATGTTTTCAGGCACAGTGTATGTTTTCAGGCATAGATCAGAAACCAATATAATACGTAATTCAATACACTTTTCCTCCTGGACAATTTTTCAGCCTCAGTGGTTTCTTTAATCCCTGAAAAGCACGGACAAACTAAAATATAGTTTTATAGTCTGAGTAGACTTTATTGCCAAGTATGTCATTAAATTACATAACAGGTTGTTGACCTGTGACCTGTTTGTTTTGTGTATTGCAGATGCTGATAAATCCAGAAATATACACAAGAACACACTAAATGTATTTATCATCATGTCCTTTAAGTATCAAAAGTAAAAGCACTCACTATACAACATTACTGTTTCAAAGTGTTTTAGTTTTATTATTGCAGCAAGAGAAGATGGAGACAGTTTTACTACTTTAATTAGTATTGGTTGTAGTCCCATCTATTAGCAAGGTAGTTTTTTTATGAGCTTTTCGTGTGTTTGTATGATTTTCTCTGTGTGTCAGATAAATGTCGCGGAGTAAGAAGTATAATATAGCATCAAATAAGTGTAGTGTAAGTGAAGTGTAGTTAAAACTAAAAAAATACTTCAGAATTGTATTAAAGTACACAGGTAATGCCTGTAAAGAGCCATACATTACCATGTATTTATGTTTTTATGTATGCATTTATTTTTTATTTATTCCTGTAGTTATTTATACATCTATTTAATGTATTTATTTATTCATTTATATTAGCATTTATTTATTTATGTATGCATTTATTTGTATTTATTCTTGTACTTAATTATTCCTGTATTTATTTACACATTTAAGGCATCCTATATTTTTAAATAGGAGTTATTTATTCATGTATTAATTTATCTTGGCATTTATTTATTTATATATTTATGTATGCATTTATTTTTTTATTCATTACTGTATTTATTTATTTATTCCTGTATTTATTTACACATTTATTAATGCATTCATTTATTTATCCCTGTATTTCTTTACTTTAGTTATTTGTGTATGTATTAATTTATCTTAGAATTTATTTTTTTTTCCCTTTATTTATTTATACATTTATTGAATGGAGTCATTTATCTATGTATTAATTTTTCTTAGCATTAATATATTTATTCCTGTATTTATTTATTCCTGTATTCATGTATAAATGTACTTAATGGAGTTATTTGTTTATGTATAAATTTATCTTAGCATTCATTTATTTATTCCTGTATTCATGTATAAATGTACTAAATGGGGTTATTTGTTTATGTATTAATTTTATCTTAGAATTAATATATTTATTCCTGTATTTATTTATTCCTGTATTCATGTATAAATGTACTTAATGGAGTTATTTGTTTATGTAATAATTTTATCTTAGAATTAATATATTTATTCCTGTATTTATTTATTCCTGTATTCATGTATAAATGTACTTAATGGAGTTATTTGTTTATGTATTAATTTATCTTAGCATTTATTTATTTATTCCTGTATTCATGTATAAATGTATTTAATGGAGTTATTTGTTTATGTATTAATTTATCTTAGCATTAATTTATTTATTCCTGTATTCATGTATAAATGTACTTAATGGAGTTATTTGTTTATGTATTAATTTATCTTAGCATTTATTTATTTATTCCTGTATTCATGTATAAATGTACTTAATGGAGTTATTTGTTTATGTATTAATTTATCTTAGCATTTATTTATTTATTCCTGTATTCATGTATAAATGTACTTAATGGAGTTATTTGTTTATGTATTAATTTATCTTAGCATTTATTTATTTATTCCTGTATTCATGTATAAATGTATTTAATGGAGTTATTTGTTTATGTATTAATTTATCTTAGCATTAATTTATTTATTCCTGTATTCATGTATAAATGTACTTAATGGAGTTATTTGTTTATGTATTAATTTATCTTAGCATTTATTTATTTATTCCTGTATTCATGTATAAATGTACTTAATGGAGTTATCTGTTTATTGAGACCTGAGTCGTGTCTATTTGCCTCCACACGGTGTCGCTGTGAGTAGAACGTTGGGTCGTTCGGCGGACGCTTATTGGTTAAAAGAGCCGACGTCACTTCCTTCTTCCTCTTCTGACTCCGCCATAGTCGGGAAAGGACTGTGGACAAAATGGTAAATACAAAATCTTTAAACATCCACGTCAGGAGCACCCGTTAACCTGCACTGATACTCTGTGTGGTTAATACATATCTCAGTGGTGCCTCACAAATGTGTTTGTTGTGTAAAAACAGGAAATATGAGCAGTTTAAAGATGCTCAAAGATGCTAACCGGTACACTCGGTAGAGCTGCGCATGTTAGCTTCTAACTTCCTTCACTGATGCTAGCTGCCTGCACGTTTTCTTTCACTAAATAAATGCTTTCAATAAATATTTTTTTACCGTCGCGAGTAGACAACACTACATGGAAATATTGTCTGTGTGGACGTGGTGTATAAATGGCGCTCTTTTGTTGTTTTTCAGTCGTCCCACAAGACTTTCAGGATCAAGCGCTTCCTCGCCAAGAAGCAGAAACAGAACAGGCCCATTCCTCAGTGGATCAGGATGAAAACTGGCAACAAGATCAGGTGAGTGTTCATCATGCGTGTCTGTGTACTCTGCATCATATCTAAGGTGTAGATGCACGCAGGGAAAGCATGCAAGTGTTCGGACTATGTCAACATTGAGTCCCAGTAAGTTACTTCTATATACACATTTGGCGGTTTATTAGCTATTCTCACAAAATAATAAAACAAACTGGTTAAATACAAAACTTGAAAGTAGTTGGGTATGAAAAGGTAGCAACAACAAGTCATGCTTGTAACCCTAGAACACTATGGCTCATTGAAAACACCATCACTAATGCTGGGTGATTATTATAAGAGATAATACACCCTGTAAAAAGTACTTGTCATCAAAACATATCAATACAATTTTGAGACATGTTCTTTTATTTTAAAGTTTCATGCCTAACAAAATGAAAGAGAAGCATCATAAAAATGCTCGAATTATTAGAAAATTAGGAATTTGGGAACACAAAAAAAATATGGAAACTTGTTTGTGGTGAAGGTTCAGTGTCCTTCGCACTCAAACACTTTCCCCAGGTAGATTTTACTAAAACCTACTTTACCTTCTATCACTTTTGCTGGGTGACAGCCACCCAAACATGTGCCTGTAGGAAAAAGTGTGTTTTGGATTAGGAAGACACCCATGACACCAAAGACAATGTTTAAGCTACCCAGACTCATGCCGAATTAGGTTCACCTTCATGACGGTTGTTATTTTCTGTTTAACTATGTGGTAATTTTAGAGGCTGCAGTTTGTTGAAATGTGCTGTCATACGTTATATCAAAGAGTAGACTGATTGTTAGAAACTCTACAGTATAATAAAATACAAGTCATCCAGAAATTGCAGCAAAGTCAAACTTTCTGAAATTGCAGCTTAGCAGAACACTAAAATACGTTTCTGAAAACATTTAATGTGAGAAATAAACACGGTAACAGAATCTAGTTTCATATTTGATCTGCGCTGCCTAGTTTGACAGTTTGGTCTGAGTTTCATGAGTCTGGTAACTACGTTTTAGCATGACGCTCCTGTCTGTCGTCATCTTAAACCCGCTCCACATGAGACAGTGAACTGCAGACTACCAGACAGATCTGCCAGAGCAAATGAAACGTGAGCTCTGCTGATTTGTCTGGTTTCCAGGCTAATATTTATTAAATGACTAAGGGTTATGCTGAATATACTTATCTTCCAAAGGTGTAGAGGATGGATAAATCTCCTGAGAGTTTTAATGATTTTCACTCACTCTGGTGTTTAATTGTTGAGCTTGTGTCTCTGCTCTCTATGCTATCATAAGTGCAAAGATGTCTCTGGCTGACTAATGCATGGAAAAAACAGCAACTTCATGTCATGTAAAGCAGGTCTGCAATTGCAGCACTCATTGCAGTAGAGTGCTGTCATTAACCCTGCTGAGAGCATCTTTCTGCTGCAGAGCTCCGTCTCCTGCTCACTGTGGAGACGAGGAGGCACTGTAGCTTAACATTTCACTGTTAGCCCAAAATGGCCGATCTGCCCACTGAGCTGCTTTCCTGGAGGATTTCCATGGTATTTGTCATTTCTGAAATGACTGTGGTCTGGTCCCATAATGGCCACAGTGATCTAGCGCCAGGGGAAAGATGACATGTAATTGTTTCTTCAGAAGGGGCATTCACAAGTAGATATCCAAAAACAAAGAATCTCATTATTGTGGTGATTGACTGTATATCACAGAGGCTCAGGGCGTGTGCCTTTGTGGCCTCTGAAACATGAGCAGCATCAATAGAATTGGCAGTTTCACCTGAACCCTTGAACCTGCCCCTTGATTTTAATGTTATTTGAATGAGTAGACTGGTACCATCTGTGCTAGGTAGTTTAGTACAAGCCAGTTTGTCTCAATGTTAAGGAAATAAAAGAGCCCCATGAATACAGGACTTAAATGTGGGTTCTTAAACACCATGTAATTTGTACCCAATAGTTTAACAACAAACAGGTTTTAGGTGATCGCTGTAAGATGCATGTTTCCATTCAACTTTTGAATAAACTAAGCCTGTAGTTTCATCAGAAGTTGGCCCTATAGGTTACGCAGGGCTGTAATGTCAGTAAACAGAGCTAAATGGACAGAAAAACAAGTCTCCTCAGGCATCTAACCGCATATGCAAGAGAAAACTGCAGAGAGATTTGCAGGATTTTGTTTCAACTCGGCAAGTTTTTTCTCCGTGCCATTTCCTTTCAGCTTATCTAATTCAAGTCTTCAAAATGCCCATTAAAATGTTTATGGAAACACAGCCGCTGTCAGACATAGGCATGGAACCCAGTATAAAAACGCTACAGCTCATGGTGCCGTTTTCACTTAGTCATTAAGCTTTTATTCAACCGTAGACTCAGTTCAACAGTTATGAGAGTAGTAGCTTTAATGTCAGACTAAGTTGAACGCTTACTTTGTTTCTCTTTAATGTGTATACATTTCTACTGAAGTCTAAATGTACTGACATGTTTACTTTTGATTTTCAGGTACAACTCCAAGAGGAGACACTGGAGGAGGACCAAGCTGGGCCTGTAAACATGAGGGTCTCTGGATCCCAGCATCCCTCCATCCCAACATCTGCCAGGACCTCCAGCTGCTGGGCCTGGCCGCGGAGAGGGAGCCATGTTATCTGGATCAGCAGTCGTTTTGTACAGATACTCTGGTTATGCTCATGTTTGACAATAAAAGATCTGTGATCAAACTTGATATGAGGCTGAACGGCCTGTTTTTCCTCTCTCTCTGTCTCAAAGTCTATCTGTGCAGTCCGTTAACAGGCTGCGTGTTTTTCCAGAGCAAACCAAACATGACACAAGAATGCTGACACAGCTCTGCTCTGAAGGGGTTTCAACGTTGACCACACAGCAAACACTTGAACCACTGTTTCATGGAAGAATGTGGTTATTTCAAGTTCCTGGGTGTGTTACCTGTGCCAAAGACAGCAATTCAAGAGGTCTCCTCTAGGAGCAAGACAAACTATGAAATGTTTACTTTCAGTGCTGAAACTGAGGGAAAAAGGTTTCCACTTCAGTAATGGCAAACATTTGAGTTTACACAAGCAGCCGTCAACAGCAAGGAGTGTTTAGAAAAAGCTCAGTCTATGCAGTAAGTGTTTATTAAAAAGCAGAGTTCATTTGAAAGTTAGTTCAAAAATCACTTAAACCAGATGACTTTCCAGGACTTACAATGTAGCAATATAGTTAAAGCTCAAGATGGTAGACAAGAAAAGCATCATTTTGGAAGTTTACCCTTTTGAGCAGCACTGCTAATCATATTCCAGTATTTCTGCCTATATTCTAATTTTCTTAAAACACATAGGAAATCTGCAGGTCCACGTGTTTATTTGTGTCTAGGTTGTTTCTCTAGAATGAAAAACTGATTCTAGTTTGACAAATGTCCTCACACTGGTTGTAAGTACTAGGCAGATATGTCTTGGTAAGAAGCTTTGAACGACATAATGCACATATTTGAAGGCTTGTTACAAACACCTCAACGCTTATTTCCAAAAAACGCGGGCAGCAGCTTCTTTAAAGACCCAAAGCCCCAGCTGCCAGCCCTCTTAGTCCGATCAAAGGAGTTCACTTCATCTGCCTCTCCATGATCCACCTCATCCTCTGCGGTCAGGTGGATTGCTGCAGCGCTGTTATTGTTGACGTTTTGGTTTGCAGTCTGCGCGCCCCCGCAGCTGTGCTCATCATCCCAGGTCCCCAGCAGCTCCTTCATCTCCAGCGGGGCGTCTCCCCCCAGATACTGCCAGGCTCTCTTCCCGTTGTAGTCCATGGCGTCGACGTTGGCGCTGAAAGCCCCGACCAGCAGCTTGATGACCGTGTACTGTCTGTGCATGCTGGCGACGTGCAGCGGGGTGAGTCCGCCGCTGCCCCGCACGTTCACGTTCACTGGGATCCCTGCACTTTCGGCGTACCGCAAAAGTTTGAGCAGAGTCTCGTCCTGTCCTCTCTTGGCCAGCCAGTGCAGGACCGAGTACCCGCTGATGAAGTCCTTCCTGGTCAACAGGTAAGGGTCCTCGGAGATGAAGTCCAGGATGGTTTCATAGTTCCCCTCCACCGCAGACAGCATCCACGCGTGCTCCATCGGGTACAGAGCCCAGCCTGCGTCCTGCTCGGAGGACACGCTGGGAGTCTGTGACAGCACGCTGCTGAACCCGCTGTGTGACGGGTTGCTCAGAAGTAAATCCTTCAAGTATTTTTTACGCATAGCGGGTGTGAGCGAGCTTCTCTCCGGAGCGTCACTCTGGAGTCCTCCCGGTGCGGAGCTGTCGGTGACCTCCAGCTGCCTCTGCAGCCTCGACCTACGCTGGAAAGCGCTGGGCATGACCTGCACGCCATACCTCGAGAGTCGCTCCACAACGGTGCCCTGTCTGGACCTCCTGCTGCCGTGGGCGTTGACATTACGGACAGCTGGTTCAGATCCACTTGAGTCACATCCAGCATCATCGGATCCGCTCTCGTGCATGCTGCTCGGCTCAGTCCAAGGCTACTTCCCTTATTTAGACAACACCCCGAAGATAAGTGTCAAACTAGAAACGGTTTCCCTCCGCTGGACTCATTCCCTGTGTCATGGAGGAAACAGTTTCTTTAATATATAAACAAATCTAAAACAATTGGGAAATGTACAACTATGCAGTTCTAAGCGTCTTAAGTGCAAATAGACCAAGTTCCTCATTTTACAAACAAAGTTGAGACGTTCAAATTGAATACCTCATCCCAGAAAACCTCAGATACTCTATACTAATACAAACACCTAGTTTTCTTCAGTAGTCTGTATCCTGCGGCAGCCACACCAATAAGAGTCTACTCACCTGCTCCGTGTCAAAGCGCACACCGACCCTCCAACTGGAATATTAATAAGCACCCGACCAGGTTACGTTTGAGCAAATTGATGTGGATTATTTTAAGGTTTTCTCCCAAATACTGGAGCTACAGTTGTGCCAGAGTTTGCTTTCCTCTACAAGAGGAAATGAGACAAAGTTCATTCTAATCTCAAGCAAAACCAATGGCGAGAATCCTTCACATGTGACCACTGATGGACTTCAGAAGCAGGAAGTAAGTACAGTGCACACTTCCCCCTCTCTCCCAGCCTGACACACACATATCAAAGCCAACAAGAGACAGCACAGACGGATACAAACAAACTTTATTTCAGTAAAAAATAAAAAAAATAAAAAAGCTAGTCATAAGAACATGCATCAACATTCATTCAGTAAAAGGTTCTGGAGGAAGTTCAACAGTCAGCTCGTCAAGTGTTTGAAGGAAGGCGTCCAGCTCCGAGCAAGAATCTGTTGGCGGAGATACAGTGAAGTTAATGATACCTGTAGTTAATGATACCCGTAGTTTCAAACCCGTGCCCCAGACTTATGGCTACAGCTGCACTTATTCAGGGCTGCATGTTGCTTTGGAAATCTACATTTGGTCATTTTCAGTAAAACATCTAGTTCACTGAATTTCAGTTAGCATATGGCTCTAACACATAGGTTAGTTAGTTTGCAACTAAGTGGCTTCAGAAGCCGGATTATTCACCGTAACCACAGCATCGTTTCTGGTATTTCAAGCTGTATACACATTTTTAATGCAGTAACACTTTTATCACAAACTGAGGCAAATGAAAACCCAAAATGTACGAGAAGTGATAAAATCAGGTAAACTAACTGCACAGATTGTGACATTCAGGGCCAATACCTGAAACATCAATTTGACCGATGGCTGGAACGTTTTTTGATCTTGGTTTAACAAAGTGCAGCCCCCGAACGGTGATCAGGAGATTTAAGGCGACCAAAACATTACAATCAACTTTGATGGTGTGAAAAACAAACTGAGGGTCAAAGTTCAAAACAAGTTCACTGCTTTGTCCATTTTTGAGATAGTAAGTTATGGTTCTTTCTTATATATCTCTAAGACTTGAAACTAGTGATTGGGACCATTAACTCATTAACGCGTTTACTGAGGTAATTAATAAAAAGGGAGAAATGGGCTCATTTTCCCCCACTGACTCCCATAGAATCTGACTTCTGATCCAGTGGAGTCGCCTCCTGCTGAACATTAGAGAATGAAGGTTGAAGACACTTTCAGATCCAGAAGCTACATTATTATTTTTTACTCATGTTAAAGACATCATGAAAAAATAAGTTTAAAAGTCATTCAGCCCTTTAAGCACACATTCAATCGTATAATTAAAATACAAACTTCTTTAAAATAACCCTTCATGTGAAAAATATTTTTGAAGATAGCTTTAATGCATCGGTTGGTGTAGCATATTGATTTGTCAAGTATCCAATTTAATTTCAGACAATCCCATCTGGTTACTGATACTTACGATTGACATGAAACAACACACTGTAGTGAGATTTTCAGCTGTCTTCAGTGTATTAAACAGACAAATACTTAATGAAAATATTTTTCTATCCCAAACAGTAAGTGTGGATGCAGCACTAACAGACGTTCATACCAGAGCGTGTTGGCATCTTGACAGGTGACTGAGTTAGAGGCTCAATCATGTCCAGGTCGTCCTCACACAGACGTGGGGTTTGTGGGAAACAGGCCAGTCCAGGAAGAGCAAAGCGACTGAGAGGAACCAAGTCCTCGGGTATGCTGTACTTCTCAAACTCTGGGGGGAAAAAACAAAACAAAAAATGTTTTTAAACAGCATCCACGTCGCAGGTGAAGGACTATTGTGTGTTGAGTCATTAACATATTCGACATGTTCTCTAAATATACAGGAGTCCCAATGGGTTGAGTACTGATGAAATAAACCATTAAATGGACCCTAAAGATGATAAGTTAATGTGATTTTAAGAGCATGCTGCTTCATCAGAAATGCTTCCTCTGTGTAAATGGACCTAAGGAAGATAAGTGACACTGCAGTGGGTTTTACACAGGAGGGGCAGTTCTGCTTAAGCAGCATGCGCTAATGTGGGTAATGTGTCTCTAATACACCTGAAATGTGATCGCACAGCTGATGAGTGTCATGTAGGGCTGTCCCAAATACCATTTTTGAGCTTCTGAACCAATCAACAGACAATATTTGGATATATATAATTACATAAATGACAGCTAAACACTGGAGACTCTCACTGAGCTAAAAATGGAAGCACTGTGCTGCACCAAATGTCTTTCAGTTGAATTGATATAAAAAAGGCGTTATGGATTCTGTTATTCTACATGTTTTGAAAATAAAAAACAAATATTAAAGTGAAAACTGACTACCTCCAACAAATGAATGAGTAGTCAAACAGGTACAAATATGGACTGTTCTATAAACTAAAATACAATATAATACTGTGAAAATATAAAATACTAAACTTCTTTGGTAAAGTTTAACTGTGGGAACGGTCAGAGGTACCTAGTGGGTCATAAGGGATGAACTTCTCAATTTCTGGGTACTCCTCCACTTTGGTCTTTTGGTCTGAAGCATGTCTGACTTTGGTTTCCTATGGGGAACAAAACACTGCAATATTACACAACACAATATTACATCTATAATTTAAGATGTAGAGCAAATTAGTCACATTATAGCCTGAAAGATTGTAACTATAGTGGTTTTATACCAACCTGTGGCTTTAAAAGTTTCCTCGCTTGTGTGTTGACAGCAGGAGTGGAGTTTTTGTTGACGGCACCAAAAGCCGTACGACCGGATGACAGAGGAGTGCGCAAGGTTTTTGCGTTCATGGGAGTGAAGAGTTTCTCTGGTGTGAGGGATAAAAAATTAAGTTAAACACATATTTACACACGGACAAATAGTACTGTTTGAAGAAAATAAAAACAGAGGTTGGCTTTTCTATACCTGGAGCAGACTGAAGCCGCTGTCGCATCTTCAGACTAGGAGGATGAAGAAGTGCATTTTCTCGCTCGGCAAAGATGATGTTGGCCATTTTATCTGAAAACACAAGCAGATAGTAACATTAGCTGCTGGAATAAAGTACAGACCATCACCGTGGAAGAGACCTTTATGGCAGACATTTTGCCACGTTATAGCAAGAAGAGCATATGTGCAACGCTGCATTCACAGGGCCCTGCGATCGTGCATGCGGCTCATAGGACACTTGGAGGAACCAATACATAATTATTGCTTTTAGAGGGGAACAGTTACGCATCATTTAATCAGCAGAAGGAAGTCAATATGGCCTGTTCAACCGCATCTCATGGTCTTCATCAACACATGGTCCAGTCTTAAAAGCCTCTTAAAATGGACTTCAGGTTAAGATGATATTTTGTCAAATCATTATGTTAAGAGCAAAGTGTGAACTTGATATTAGATTCCAAAAATAATCAAAAACTAACAGAGCTCTGGTAATTTTACTGGAAAAGTGTCTTTTTCAGTGGATCAGCTCATTTGAAATCCAAACTAGCACACAGGTCCAAGTCAATGTAGGACATTACTTAATATTGTTGTTAAGTGATAATGATGCTCTGCTCGACCACAAACTGGCTTTTTTTAGTCATAGGCAGACCTAAATTTCATCTCATTCTTAACGTTCTGAAAGGCCGGCCAGCCAACTTTTTATGTCTTTAAGAAACTGTAGTGCGCTCAGTTTTAAAGCTAGTGTAGCTTGTTGGCATCACATGAAACTAGGTGACCTAAACTTACCAGAAAGGGGGATTAATAACACTCAAAGTTTTGGTGAGGTAAAAACTGGCATGGCCTATTCCAGAGGGAATGAATATGGTTGTATGGGTACCCACCACTCTCCCCTTTGCAGACGTGCCCGCTTTATGATAACTTTTTGTGCAATAACCATGCAATTTCAATGTTAACATTATTTTGGCTTTTTTAAAAAGGGTGTATTTTAATATTGGTGCATACTGGGTTTCCTGAACGGTCTTTGAAGTGCATAAATTAGGTATGACTCAGAAGCTTAAACTCTTGTTGATTCAATGAGCCAAATTTGACGTCACTGTCTAAAATGAGCTGTTGTGACCTCTAGGAAAATCACAGCCTCATGAAACTTCAACCACAAACCTGAGACCTATAGATATACTGACAGTACTGAGGGTTCAGAGCCGTTTCCACAACCAACAAGCTCACAAACTACAAAACATGCAATTCTTACAGAAATCTCCAAATCTCAAAACTTCTCCCTGTCAGGAAGGTTTTCGTTGCCACTTTGTGCAAGATTGGTGGATGAATATATAGATACTGCATCTTGCTACTGCTCATGGAGGAATGATTGAGTCTCTAAATCATAAAAAAGTCAGTGTATGGTCTATATTCTATATGTAAAGTGTCTTGAGATAACTTATGTTATAATTTGGCACAATAAATACCATTGAAAATGAAAAATAATTATGGTGAATATCCCAATTAATTCATTCGGGGCTGTGCCACCCTAAAGATCCTAGACTCGCCCCTGGTCTTTATCCTGTCTTAGGTTAAACAATAGCACCTATACTCCGCTGTGTCGTCTTGTTAAATCTTCCGTCTTTATCTCATCTTCATCCACTTATCCGGGGTCGGGTCGCGGGGGCAGCAGCTTTAGCAGGGGATCCCAAACTTCCCTTTCCCGGGCCACATTAACCAGCTCTAACTGGGGGATCCCGAGGCGTTGCCAGGCCAGTGTGGAGATATAATCTCTCCACCTAGTCCTGGGTCTTCCCTGAGGCCTCCTCCCAGCTGGACGTGCCTGGAACACCTCCCTAGGGAGGCGCCCAGGGGGCATCCTTACTAGATGCCCGAACCACCTCAACTGGCTCCTTTCAACGCAAAGGAGCAGCGGCTCTACTCCGAGTTCCTCACGGATGGCTGAACTTCTCCCCCTCTCTCTAAGGGAGACTCCAGCCACCCTCCTGAGAAAACCCATTTCGGCCGCTTGTACCCGCGACCTCGTTCTTGCGGTCATGACCCAGCTTTCATGACCATAGGTGAGGGTAGGAACGAAGATTGACCGGTAGATCGAGAGCGTTGCCTTCCGGCTTAGCTTCCGTCTTTAGCACAATTTAATTAACTTTCGTTAGGTTTTTGTTTGTCGTGGAGTTAAATAACCGTTACACAAACCCTGTGTAACGGTTACAAAGCCAACGTTCGGAAACGTTCGTCACTCTTCGAACTGCTAACGTCAAATTTTACGTTAGTCACGTCTTCGTTAGTTTATAAAACGTTAACAATACAGGTAGCTATGTATATATAATAAATATATATTAGCTATGAAGGTTGATAAGGGCGACAGAAACGTCGACACACCTGTGTAACGTTAACATTACCTCTGTCAGTTGGTTGTTCCTGTGCTCTCTGACCGGGAAGTTGTTATGATCTGAAAGACCGCGGCTCCTTTTTAAATCCTCACTGCCTTCTTCCTATTGGTCGTTGTACCTCGCTGCCTTTTTCCTATTGGTTGTTGTACCTCGCTGCCTTCTTCCTATTGGTCACTGTAGCATAGCTCTCTTGAATGGGCGTTTCCCTACACATCTGCACTGCATATGGATGAAATATAGGCAAATAAATATAATGATATAAGTATAAGTGTTAAGGAATATAATGTTAGTCCCTGTGGTTTATCTAACGTTACGATAAAAAAAACTGTTACGGCAATATCAACCTTATTTCCTAATATGTTTGATTGATAATAATAATATACATCTAGAAAGCAAAGATGTTTTTTTCTCTTTTGACATGTTTATTATTATTATTATTATTATTGTTAAACTCAACCACATATTTAACTGTATCAAACAAGTATCTTACAAATACTATTAATTCCGATATATGCATTTCAAATATACATTATAATTGACTGCATATTTATTTTATTTAATACAAAATTATAAATGTATTCATATATTTTAGTATCAAAATATAGATTAATTTAGAATATAAAGCTAAATAAATAGAAATAGCATAAAATAGTAAATAAAATAGAATGAAAAAAGGGAATTATGAAAGAATAAATAACAGTCTATATTCTACACACCTTATCTGTGTGTTCATGACAAAAAACGTGTCATAGGATGCAATCGATATGTGGCTTCCTGTTTTTTTGCAATAATTTTGTTTTTATTTTAATTGAAATTATTCAATACAAACATTACTTTTCTTACATGTTCCAGAGCTATACACTATGCCGAAATGTGTTTCTAAATGTATAATAATAATAATAATAATAATAATAATAATAATAATAATAATAATAATATTAACAATTAAAACATACAAAAAGGAATAAAGAATAACATAAAACAGAAACTAAGGGAGTACATTTGAAATGCCTAAATAATATAATAGTATTTGCCTGTTTATTATTTTTGAGTTTTCCACGGTGGTCAAATATGATTTTAAATATGAATCTTTAAAAATATAAAAGGAGTGTAGTTTGTTAAGCCTTATCAGTTTATGGATATAGTATTTCACTAAGATAATGAATATATTAATTATGTAAATTTCATCTGCAGAATTTTTGGGATTGTTAAGATTTAGTTATCAATCCGTCTTTGTTTTTACAGTAACATGAAAATAATAAATCATCTCCGTTTGTGATTTCCATTGACTGTGGTTCACGTCCGTTCGCAATGGACGAGACCATTAATACATAGCGCGGGGGAGTTCAATGGTATAGCGTTCATTTTTTTATCATAATTATTCAGAAGACATTTTAAAAAAGAACAAGCTGGAGCGTGTTAGAGTGTTATAACTATCTTAACTAAACGACACCCACATTGGAGCACATTTATGATTTTATGATCGTACAAAACTTAAAAATAACCCCGTTGAAACAGTGGTACACTCCCACTACTAGGCCCATGTTTCGACGTCACTCCAACAGTTGCAGCTTCCTTTGATAGTCAGGGCAGCAGAGGTTTGGTCCTCCAGCTAACTGCTACAACCATGGCGTCAACTGAGATAGCGAGGCAAGCGGTGAGTAGACTATTTTACTCGGGATGCTTTTGACACCAAACACACATACCTCCGTTGTGTCAAATATATGATATTAGCGTTACGTAAAGGGGCGTAATTTGGCTTTCGGTTTAGGTTACCTAGCACCCGCTTTTCATTGTAACGTCGCTAAAGGAAAAACGTCAGTAACGGTTAACTGTTATTCATCTGATTTACTGCATTTCCTAATCGTTTTTGAACACCTAATTATAAAGTAAGTAAGTAAATCTCTAAAATACAGTGTAGTAGACTCTAGTATTAGCTCGCGGTAAACCGATAATCTATTATAGAGCCACCGCTAGGCCATTCATTCTCAACGCCCCCATTTCTGCACAGCTCCGGTGCTCGTTTCCGTTATGTTGTTTCACGCAAGTCCCGTTAACTTTCAGTCGGGCGTTGTCTGGTGTTCAGAAAGAATATGGATCCTAGCTGGTTAAAGGCATTTAGACCTTGCAGTTTGAAAAATATGTGTAAAGTCTGCTTGTGTTTTTTTTTATTTGGTGTAAAAAAGGCAGCCACTACACCCAGAAAGAGTGTCTCAGAATAGCCCTGTTTTTGCAGTTTGATATCCCTTTTGCGGCTCAATGAATGTGTAACTTGGCTGAGAGTGTCTTAAAAATGGTTTCAGGAATGTTGCACTTGCAGCACAAGAGGAAAGACTGTTTGTCCAGTCACATTATTACCCACCCAGTTTTCCCAAATACTCCCTCAGCTGTTTAAACCCGATTTCAACTATCCAAATAATCCACAACTGTCCAGTCACATCATCTTTGACCACTTATTTCAACTTGTACCCTCAAACGGAATGTTTTCCTCTCTAAGCCACATTGGAAAGCAGAACTGTTATGTTAAGCCACATAAATGGCAGGTTGGCTGAGGTTTAGCTGGTTGAGAGCTCTTGCTTTGCCATATAATCTAAATTCTTTGCTTTCCTGCACCTCATAATGTAGACGTGGGCTGCAGAAATGATATTCGCAGAGATGGAGATACTAAACCAGCAGCCATACGCCCACACACATGCATGTACCAACAGTGCTTTTACACTGTGGTGTTTTGTGTCACAGAGAGAGACTGTGTACAGACAGAGTAAAAGTAGAGTTAAGGAAGTGCAATCGGCCAGAAAAAGGGAGTGTGAGGGTTCAATTCAAAGTGACACCACAGAAACACACAGAGCTTTATTAAATGGACTCCCTGGCTCTTATTAAGTCATATTTGTCATTCAAAACCAATGAGCTTTGAAATTATATATTTATTGTCAAAGCACTTTATTTCTTTTACAATGTGAAGTGAACGGCAATACGTTTCCATATATGTACATTGTGGTTTGTAACCGTTTCGTCTGTGGGAAGAAAGTTACAGCTCAGGAAACAGGAAGTGAGCAACACTGCACCTGAAGGCAAAGACTAACATGATCAAATATGGCGGAAAGTGTTTTATTTAGAAGGTTTATTTAGAAATATAATGTTATTTCTCCATAGAATAACAGTCATTGAGATGCAGATGTTTATTATGGAGTTACAGAGAAGCCTGTGCATGTTTACAGACGTAAGAGCAAAGTGTTTTAAGGCATATCATTGCATAAGCTGCCTGGTGTTTTATGTTGTTTTCTTCTGTTTTTAGGGTGAAGGTGCTCGTGCTGTTCCTCTGGCAGGCCATGTCGGCTTTGATAGCATGCCTGACCAGCTGGTCAACAAGTCTGTCAACCATGGATTCTGCTTTAACATCCTCTGTGTTGGTGAGTACTCGCTCTTTCCCTTAGGCTAAAAGCTGATTTCTTTGCTTCATTGAAAGGCAGGGTTAAGATGCAAAGCACATTGCTCAGTATTCGACCCGCTAAGATGTCTTCGGGACAGTCAGCACTGGCTGCTGTGATGAGTAAGATGCTCTGGGTTCAGACAGAAAATTCAGAAATGTCTGTGGGTAGTTATTTCATTTTAGTATGACATTATTCATCAGTACACAGGATACAAGCCTTCTGCAGGATCTGTGAGAACTATTTGCCTGTATATCCGATTTTTATATTGACAAATAAGTCACTTCAGCTTCATTAAGTCTGGAAATAATCCACTCGCATACACTCAGTCGCCAGTTTATTAGATGCACTCAGCTAAAACTAATGAAATGTAGTCCAACAGTACCGCAATAAAGCCGAGGAGATGAAGTTCAGTTTGTATTGAAGCTGTTTTAGAGAGGCAGTGATTGAACGTTATGGTCATTTTGTAGGTTGTAGTTTGTGTTGCTGTTGTATTGTGTTATACCGAGAAGAGTCTCTAATAGTTTTCCACTCCATTTGTATCAATGAGTGCTTCCTAGAGCTTCAGATTTTTCTGTTCTTGGCAACATTGCATTACTGCCTGTCACACACACACACACACACACACAAAAATAATCTGCTCTTTACTCCTGGTGACAGAGCAGTAGTGAGTAGTTTCTACTCTATTTCTATAAGACTTCATATGCTATCTGTTTGTGATATGTTGGTATTTAGAGGTCTGGCTACATTACCACAATCTGTGACTTTGTGTGATGTTTATAAGGAAATAACTGGTGGCCATCTTTAGTGGCATGGTTTTTGCATAAGTAATAACATTTAAATAGAAGTAAAAAGTCAACGACAAAACTAATGTCATCGTCACTTTCCTTTTAAAACTAATACTTTATTGGTGCTATTACACCTACATTTTTTTCTGAACTCTTAACCAACATTAGTACAATCAATTCAAGACTATGGAAGCAAAGATGATGCAGGAGACTGGTTCTGTTGCAAACTGTAAATGCTGTTGTGTGACTCCCAAGTGCAGCATTTCACAGTCGTACACACATTGCTTGAGGCAAAGACATGTGATCTTTGTTTTTTATCATTTAGTTGTGGTCTAAAATTCCTAAGAGGGAATCAGAAATGTGGAAATGATTTTCACTGGGCAAAAAGATGAACAACATTTCTGCACAGTGTTTTTATTTTTATAAATGTGATTGCTTTTACTCTATTTATAATTTCAGGAGGTTTGTTAGCCTTTCCGGATTGTCCCTCTGTTTCTTCAGACAAGATGCCAAATTGCCTTCTGCATGAGAAACTTATGTAAAGTGACTTAAAGAGAGCTGAGAAACAGATAAAAGCACCCTCGACAAATCTTTTGCTTCTGAGGAAAGGATTAGAAATTAAGAACATAGACATGGCTGGCCCATATGACTCTATACCAACCAGGACAGAACATTGTGGCCACATCGCCCAGCCCTGTGCAGAGATATCCTACAAAAATGGGCTAACACGTTAAGACTCTAGGTCAGGCTGTGATGAATAAAAATAGAATTTCTTACGGAGGGGAGCTCTGTATCTGAGTCATCACAGCATCTAACAGTAAATGGATGTCAGAAATACATCAGCAGATAAGCAGCTACTTCTGTTGTTTTTGTGACTAAGCATTTGAAAATTATATATTTAGTTTGAAGCATCTTCGAAATGTCAATTTGGATCTACTCTCACTTTACCTTTCTAGGCATCAGTTAAATAGATGGTCAATAAAAGTGTCTGAACTTGAAGCTTTGGAGCTGACAAAATAAAAAGGGTCAGTATAATGAAACTTCTGCTGGTTTGGCAGTAAGCAGGGTAAAATCATAGACATTGCCATATAAGTGGATGATAAAAGGACATTTTAGTGTGAAGGAAACTATGATCAATGTATGTAGGATCCCAGTAACATGATCAATTTTCTCTGTTGTCCAGGTGAGACGGGTCTGGGGAAGTCCACCCTCATGGACACGTTGTTCAACACCAAGTTTGAGGGCGAGCCCACCCAGCATAACCAGCCGGGAGTCACGCTTAAGTCTAACACCTATGAGCTCCAGGAGAGTAACGTGCGCCTCAAACTCACTGTCGTCAACACCGTGGGCTTCGGAGACCAGATCAACAAAGAAGACAGGTAAAACAGTCTGGACCATTGTCACGAAGCTGAGAGTTTTTTTTTTTCTTCTGCTGGCAGGCTCTTTCTTTGTGAGCAATAGCAGAAATTCACACTTGATCGTGCAGACGACATTCCTTGCATACAATGACTGTGATTGCTCCGAGCCCTTTGGGAGCTCAGGTTTCATTCATCCTGATCCTGAAGGAAACTGACCCCACAGGATGTGGAATCGAGTCTCCATCTCAAAGATCCACCTCAGCAGTTTCATAGTTTCAACTTTTACAAACAGAAATCAGACGTTGATCCTTTTTCCCCCTCCTTTGGTGGTGTTAAACTAAATTTTAGTGGCTTAATATTTTGCTACCAAGCTTGTCATCCACAACATAATTGCTAAATCAGCTCCTGAGTTCAGTTTCGGTTGAGATGTCATGTGAGCTCCAACTCTCATGTTTCACATTTGTTCAGTATCAGATTGCCAGTCATAGAAAAGACAACATGGACTTACTGCATTTTACACAAGCACATCCTCAGAGTCATGTGAACGTCCGCTGGCAGAATACCCTACAGTGTGTTTCTCTGTGCTTGTGTCTGGTCATGTGTGTGCGGGGAAGGGTGAACCTTCCTCTGGTCCTCAGTGCATGTGGACGAACATCTGTGTCCATTTAACGAGTATGTATCATTTTTTTGGTTTGCAGGTAATGTTTGAATAATTATTGTATTAGTCTTTTGATTGAAATTAATGACAATTAAAAGTTTTTTTAGTTTTTTTTTTAGAGTAAAACACTAAATGTTTGGTAGTTAGGCCTTCTCAAATGGATACAATCCTTAAAGCTGGGTCTTCCAGAAGACTTTAAGGCCAGACTGAGCATCTTCTCCCCAGATGAGACAGTCTGACCTCACAGAGACTAAAACTGGGGATGAGTTCCATCAACTTGTTAAACAAGTTAAAAATGTAATGTTTACCAGGAAGTTGCTCATAAATAACTGACTGAAGTGTAAATACAAGGCGTGAACAGGGAGAACCTGCATGATATCTGAGTTTACAGTACGAGCTGTGATATTTTACCTGATAACTGGAAAACAAGCATGTTAATATATTAAACATAATCAATAACAACTAAGATTGTAAAAAGCATTGATACTTATGTTACATACATCAATACTGAAGCCATTAAAAAAAAAGCAGAACTGAAATCAGATTTTTAACTCAAGACTGAACAGATGAAACAATGCGGAAGGAAATCAACTGTGTGTTTTGCGATGTGATCAGTGACTCTGTACCAGCACTGTCTGCAGGTTGTTTGGATGTTTTTTTTCTGTTTGCCTAGTATCGAAATAGTTTTTTTTCTTTTTTCTTTTAAAATTCTAGTATTGTGAAAACCTTTAATAACAACATATGTAAGCTGCTATTAAGAACAAATAATATATACCTGCCTACTAAAACTTACTGGTGACTGACCAACGTTACACAAACACCTGGTAAAAAAAACTTAGCAGTTGACCAGGGTCGCCTGAATGCTTATACAACACACTCTTTTCTTTTTCCTCCAAATTTGAGCCTTACGAAAGGGGTCTGTGTGTTTATTTCCAACCAATGTTCATCTTTCTTATATTCTATAAGGATGAAACAGGATGTATTGTTAAGTAACATGACAGATGCATTGTATTCAAAAATGAAAAAGACATCCTCAAATGTCTTCCCCGTTTCTCTCTTTTCTGACAGCTACAAGTCTATCGTGGAGTTCATTGATGCCCAGTTCGAAGCATATCTACAAGAGGAGCTGAAGATCAAGCGCACGCTACACAGCTACCACGACACCCGCATCCATGCATGCCTCTATTTCATTGCACCCACGGGACACTCGCTCAAATCCCTGGACTTGGTGACCATGAAGAAACTCGATAGCAAGGTGAGCTTCACTTCACGTCATCAAACTAAATCATCTTCAGAATTTGTTATTTTTCGAAGCTGATGGATGATTATTATTATTATTATTATTATTATTATTATTATTATGAGACCTGCTTTTAACTCTGGGTGTTTTCCATCAGTATCAATTCCAGCCAATGTTCATCGGCTGTCATGCAATAATGGCACTCATGTGAAGATGATTTAGCTTTCCATTAGCTTTTTGTTATTATTTATCTGCCTTTATATCAATCATATGGTCTCAAGTTGCTTATTGGGCCGTAAACAATGGCCGCCGCTCGGAAGAGGAAGTGTAGGACTGGATATCCAGGCTTCACCTGAAAGCACGTAATGTTAGCTGTTGCCCCAGAGGCTAAATTGTCAAAGAGTGATCGCTGATGGGTTCAGAGATTGGTGTTTAACAATGGCTTTTTTTTTTTACAGTTTATTTCCAATTGTGCAAGATTCTCAGACGAAATAGCCATGGTTGTCTGTATTGTTATTTATTTATTTTTTAGCGTTAAGTGACTGGAGGAACAGTTGCAATGCAGCAGAATGCTGTTTAGAATAACTATTATAATGCTTGGGTGGATAGACTAGCGCGTCACAGATATACTGTAGGTAAATCCTTTGGCACTACACTGCTGTTTTGCATTCAATATATATGCTCTAGTCACGGGCCATAAACCTCTTCTAGGCCATCTGCCTGCATACAAATTGGCTCTGGTGTTGTTACTGCGTCGGTGTAGGTCAGCTGTGAAATGCAGTCGGCTCAGTGACTGCAGCCTCGTTTTTTTTTTTTTTGAGGGTCTTTCCACAGAAGCTTATTTGCATGGATCTCCTGGCTTTTGTACAAAGAGTCAGCTCAGTGTTTGCCAGAGCAGCTGTGCCCTCTGGCAAGCGGTCACAACAGCGTGATCCAGAGCAGAGCCTCCTCTGTTTACACATTCACCTGGAGGGGGGCATTCAAACAATACTCTGCTGAAGTGTCCATGAGCAAGATGTTGAATCCTCACCTAACTCAGGAGTGCAGTGAAGTACTACTTGTTCCCATGACCCTCAGCGTCCCTTGCTGTCAGTTAAAGGGGCCCCAAGTTGGAGAGCAAATTATTTGGATTGTGTAGGCGAAAGGGCCCGTAGAAAATAGTTGTGTGGGAGGGAAAGACTCATTTTTCACCAGCCAGTTGTAAGTGCATGTATAAGAATGACACGGTCTGTTTTTCCCCCCCTGTTTGGATAGCAAAAATGTCGTTGAAATTATTTGAGTTTGACTGTTAACACCATGTTTGGAGAGCTTTTAAGTGATCTGGAGCCGGAGATGAAGGCCTGCTGCTCCCTTTACTGCATGTGCTATTTTTATCTCTGTGCTTAAGAATGTGTAATTGTTTGCGATACACAAAGGCCTGGAGCTACAGAGAGCCCCTGTGATGTGTTAAAATGACTGACTATTCAGTAAGCTTTCCCTTTCCTTTTATTAAATTGTACTGTATATTGAATTTCTACTACAATCCTGGGTTACCAGCATTTGAAAATGCCATTAAATAAATTATTATAGCTGTATTTTATTCTATTACTAAACCTGAATGTTGTTCAGTTGGAGCTACAACTTTGGATAGACCAGAATTAATTTGCAGTGTTTAAACTTTTGATCCTTTTGAAAAAATACATCAACCATTTCCAAATTTAGACTGCATACATGGATGTGGAGAAAAAGTTGCCACTGACAGACAGCTCGTATTTAGCTGCATATCTGAAAGCATTGTGTGCACCTTGTTGTTCTGTCAGCCTACATTGAATCTCTATCTCTTCCTCTCCTCATTCCTCAGGTCAACATTATCCCAATCGTTGCCAAGTCGGACGCCATCTCCAAGAGCGAGCTGGCCAAGTTCAAAATCAAAATCACCAGTGAGCTGGTCAGCAACGGAGTGCAGATCTATCAGTTCCCAACTGATGACGAGTCTGTGGCAGAGATCAACTCGACCATGAACGTAAGGCTCACAACTAGCTTCTATCTACATCACATGTTTTACACACGATACTGTAATATGATACAGGGTTTGTACGGGTGCTTGAATCCTTGAAAATGCCTGAATTTTAACGTTGTTTTCAAGCTTTGAAAAGTGCTTGAAGTTACAAAACACAATTTTTTGCTGTTTGTAAGTTTCAACAGAAACAGATCTTGCATTATGCGTTACTGGCATAAACAACGTGTAGGATCAGGACAGGCATAGTCTGTGGCTGCTCAGGCTGCCAGGAAGCCGCCTCATGCAGCGAGGAGTGTGCTCAGAGCAGCACAATCAGCCAGCTCAGACTGCAGGAAGCCTGCAGTGTGGGAAAGGTTCACTGACAGATGAACCAAGGCTCACTCAGCTGTTTATAAGGTCTGATCTGTGGAAATGCCTTAACTCTACTCAACTGATTGTGTTAGACGGCTGCCTCTCGGCTGTCGTTGTACTGTCTGCCCACCACTCTGGTCTGATTAAAGGTCATACATCTTTCTGTCAAAGCTGGTTCTAGGTGTCTGTGAAATTTGACTTTTAATTGTCAGGTTGTGTAATCAATCTAGTTTTTTAGTGACGTTGAAGCTGCTGGATGTTTCTTTAGCATGTATGAATTATCTAGATGCTCAGATAAATATCATTTTGAGTAGTGGTTTGCGGGGAGAGCTCCCTGGTGTGTTTTTCAGTATACCAACATTGATTTTTCCCTCTGCTCCACAGAGCCATTTGCCATTCGCCGTGGTGGGGAGCACGGAGGAAGTAAAGATTGGGAACAAGATGGTGAAGGCCCGGCAGTACCCCTGGGGGACGGTGCAGGGTAAGCTGAGGTCACATCCTGCACAGGAAATTAGTGTGCTCCCTCTCGTCAGAGCTGCTGCAGCTACTCCCTCCCTTCATGTTCCTCCTCGACTCCCAACAGCTGCTGCAAACTAGTTGATAACCTCTTATATAAGCTCATTTAGCTGCAGCAGCCAATACACTATGTGTTAGAGCCACAGCGGCTCTTAGCGCATACAGATTTTATGTCACTGTCAGTGTTTAAATTGATTTGTTATTGACTTGATCGATCCATGACGAATTAGGTGTAATTGATTTTAAATAGGATGTGTTTGGGTGGTTTGTCAGGACTAGGCCAATTCAGCACACAGCTTAAATGTAGTGCAGACCATAAGCATGTTGACAGTATTAGGTTGGGCTTCTATGCGGGCTGCAACTTACAATTCGTTTCATCATTGTTTAATTTCCTTGATTAATCATTTGGGCTATTAAAACCCACAAAGTTGTAAAAGAATGCTCAGTGAAATTTTCCAGAGCTCAATGTGACATCTTAAAGCGTCTTTTTTATGATCCACCTTCCAACGCCTAACTTATTCAAAATAGTTTTAAAATGTATTGTTGCCTATGAGGTTAATTTCCTTTAGCAGTAATTTTAGGGTGTTCACATTTACTGCATACAGTGTGTGGAAATTTGTGCTCTTTTTATACGTTTCCCCTTGCAGAGCTCGACATCAACAGTTGCCAGGTTGCTATTGGCAACCTTTTGAGAAATTGGCAAGCACTTTTTAACATTATAAATATAGGGACAACAAACAGCATAGCGTGCATATTTAAACTTGCGCAGATACAAGAATGACGCAAATTTTGCATTGTTTGCCTTGCCCGTCACAACTTTGACTTTGTATGTAATCGGTTTACTCAAATTAAACAATTTTAGAGCCAGATAAACCTGAAATTTATTAAAAAAAGGACATTTTATGTCACATTGACACAACCAAAAGATGCCTGGTGTCAGCCTGATAACCATTTTTAAAAGTTAGTGTTGAATCCTGCATCCCTGAGAGTAAATAGGGCTACAATTTCTCCACTGTTTACCCAATATGAATATGAACAGCTTCAAACCTCCCTAAAGCTGAAAGTCAGCACTATAACCTCGTCATTATTTAATTTGAAATGCGGTATTCTGGACTAAAGTCAATACAGTAAAAACATCACTCCTAATGCTTAGAAACTGTTCTGTATAATATTTGTCAGGCTGTATCTGACATTGGGTCTGTTTGCCACAGATTGACTGTGTGTGCGTGCGTGTGTACTCACATGATGTACCACAGTCTGTGGGAGTATGGTGCTCACTCCAGTAACCACATCAATAGATAAGCCTCAGGACATGAACACTATTCTTTTCTGACTGGGTCTGTGAAATACGCTCTCAAGCTATACTACATTAATATTTTTTGCTATTAGTTAATGACCCTAGTGTTATCTGTTTCTGATCCTCATTGCAAATGACATGATCCACAATGAATAGGATGCCATCTGACGTGTTAAGTAAAATTTGTCACCATGATGTGTGTCTCTAACAGTGGAAAATGAGAATCACTGTGACTTCGTCAAGCTGCGAGAAATGCTGATCAGAGTGAACATGGAGGACCTGAGAGAGCAGACTCACACGCGTCACTATGAGCTCTACCGTCGCTGCAAACTGGAGGAGATGGGCTTCAAAGACACAGACCCTGACAGCAAGCCCTTCAGGTAAAAGACCACTCGCAGACAGCTGGACTTGTGATTTTCTTTTATTTTCTTGTTCTCCTGCTACATCTGCTTGTTGTCTGCATCCATTTATTTTTTGAAAGCTTTTATTGTTTTGCTGAATTGCACCAGTTTGTGTCTGCGTCTGGTGTGTTTTAAAGTGCATGGTTAGAGTCCACTGTCATGTTTCTGTTATTCATTTGTATCCCCTCTCTCCTGTACCAGTCTTCAGGAGACATATGAAGCTAAGAGGAACGAGTTCATGGGTGAGCTGCAGAAGAAGGAAGAAGAAATGAGACAAATGTTTGTCCAAAGAGTCAAAGAGAAGGAGGCCGAGCTCAAAGAAGCAGAAAAGGAGGTACCGTCATTAAACGTGGATGCTACGCCATCAAATGCATCACTTGTTTGAGGATGTTTCTGCTTTCTTCTTGACTAAAACAAAGCATCATTTGTTTTGTCATCCCCACATAGCTGCACGAGAAGTTTGACCGTCTGAAAAAGCTCCACCAGGACGAGAAAAAGAAACTGGAGGACAAGAAGAAGTCCCTGGACGACGAGCTCAACATGTTTAAACAGAAAAAGACTGCTGCAGAGCTCTTGCAGAACCAAGCCCAGCAGGCAGGGGGCTCCACCACACTCAAGAGGGACAAAGAGAGGAAAAAGTAAGTATTGTTCTCTTCCTCCTGTCCCTTTCTTTTCGTCTATCCTTACATCTTAGGTGCAGGAGTCCACCTACAGTTTCATAAGGATTGGGATTACCTGGATACTATGAAGCTGGGAGAAACAAGGCCACATATT
This sequence comes from Echiichthys vipera, assembly GCF_963691815.1. NCBI lineage: Eukaryota > Metazoa > Chordata > Actinopteri > Perciformes > Trachinidae > Echiichthys > Echiichthys vipera. The sequence goes on from NC_139831.1 coordinate 9,765,504, forward strand.
GTTACACTGACATTGAACATTTGCCCTATCAGTATGTGGATATCATTGCCAATTTGTGAGGAGTTGTTTGTGCTAAAGCAAATAGGGGTTTTATCTTGATTTTCATCCAATAACATCAAGTGCTTAATGGTTTCTGTGTCACCACTCCTCAATAATCTGCCTGATATCTGTATAATTTTATGCGTAGAGTAGTTAAAGAGCTCTGGCTAAGGCTAAGACTTCTTTCAGACTCTCACTCTGCTCTTCATTTCTGCTGTCAGCTCTCCATTTTACAACCGAGAATATGTTCAGCACTAAATTCCACGCTAAGAGAGCTGACCAGCATTTATAATTCATCACTGATGCGGAAAATTAAGAGGAGCAGAGAGGGGGGAGTGTCTGACTGGTGACAGTGACTCGCTGTCTTCATCCAAATAGTTGAAAAGTTGCCAACAGTTAGAAATCATTATCGTGAATGAAATACTCGTCTGAGCAAATTTGTGAAAATAACTTAATTGCAAATCTGTCAGCAATTACTAGACAGTTCCATTAACTTGAAAGGGAGCTGATGAGTGAAGTACTTTTTTTAATTAAGATCACAGCTCTCAATTGTTTCATTGGAAACTATTTGCCAATTTTCCTCGCAGTGGCCACTACAGTATGAACTTTTCCATATTGGGTTTTCCTGGTATATCTGACGTTAACTCTGTTTTACTTTCCAAACAGTTTGTCAATAGTTTGATTATATAGTGAGCATGGGACCGTTTCCCACAACACGTTTCGTGCCTAGAGGCAGTTCTTTAAGCCAGATGTGTTCACGTATGGCCGCAGTGTGCTGTTGACATTGTTGGTCCCTCCATGTTGGTAATCAACTCCTGGTTTTGTGTTGAAGCTGATGTGACGCCGTGCCTGTTAAAAAAGGAAGAAGACACTTGCACTGAGAAGGTTCTTGTTGTTTTATTTTTCCTCCCTGTTAATGTATTTCCTTCACAGCCACTTCTTCTTTTTACAAACTCTGCCTGGAAAGTTTCTCTGCCAAAAGGGGGCTGCTGTGCAACTTGAGCTTTGTCTGTGGGTCACTGTTTAAAACTGATAAGTGAGGTCTTGCACTGGAAGAGTTAACAATGATATTTATGCTTATCTGTCAGTGTTTTCTTCTGTTTACAGATGACAGTAATTGATTAGTGCTTGTTGTGTAGATGTGAATCTGTCCTGTGAGTGCATGTGTCACCTATGTTGCATCCATAATGTTTTCCAGTTAATTCCTCCCACACTTGCTGCATGCTGCATTGGGCATCTTTTCTGGTAAGACATTACTGGTGATTTGAAATTATAAATGAGGTATCAAAGCTTTAACTCATAAGGTGCAGTTTTAAGACTTACTAAGTTGAAAAAAAAAAAATAATTACCCAAATTAGAATGGAGAGAATCTTCACACTGGATTAAATGTGCTAACATGGCAGCGGTTTTACACCACTGAGTGTTTGTACATTTAATCTGTGGATACTGTGGGGTCAGAATACATCAAGAGAAAGAGCCATTCCCTCCTCCTACTCTGTTTTTTTCTTCATTGACTCTGACAGCACATACCTGACCTAGATATACAACAGGCTGTGCACACAACTGCCTTTCCGCATCTCCACATTAGAATTTAACCACAATCAATGGATCTTTGAAATCTGTCAAAACTATTATCTAGATTCGCATGCATTTTATTTGCTCTTCAAAGTTACTTTAAATGTGATAAAGTAGCACAGTATTGCATGTATTTCAGTGTTGCAGGCCCACAGTATATTATTGGTAACATCTGTGTCGATCATACCCTTGAGCTCACAGTGTTTACCGTCCTTGTGCCAGCCTCTAAATCAACTGGTTTATTAGCTCCCCACACACCCATTCGATATACTGCCCCATCTGCCTCTCTAAATCCACAACAGTCTCTTTTTTGTGGCTCTCCAAAGTCACTTCCCCACCCGGCCCTAGAATCGCACAAAGAGCCATTCAAGGCTTAGCTGAGACTAACAGGTCACACCAGAGCAGCAAACAGCCTCAGGGCCCATCTCTGTTTGTGGAGATGACATGTTTTGTTGATCTCACAGCCATATGACGACCCCCTCCGCCTCCCCTCCCTCTTGAGTGGATACAAATGCCAAATCCACAAAGAGATGTGAGTTGTGATTCAACCGCTGGGGAGGGTAGAAGTGTACGAAGACATCTGTCTCGCAATCTGTAGACTCCTCAAGCAGCTCAGGACTGTTAAAATACATGAAAACAAGCTGTTGTTTGATGAGAAAGACAATCAGACACATTGTTTAAAGCTCAGGGGCGAGACAAAAAACTTATTTTTCTGATGCCAAGAAATGGACGTCTGTTCTTGCATCCTAACCACTGTACGCTTAAACCTTTTGGAGTTGTCTTAAAGCATGATCTCCTCAATAACATCTGGTCACTAATGTTGATGTGATGTCACCCATGTGAAACAATGTGTGTCGTGATGATGTTTTAACTCAAAGAAAGCAATAACAGCCCTTCTCTCTCATTTCCAGCTTAGGATTCCTGTAGAAAAAGTGCTCCCTTGTGGCCATCCTGCTGTGAATGAGTTTCCACCCCATCATCCTTTTTACAGTACCCCTTCCCCACCCTCACCCTCACCCAACCCCCATAATCCACCCTTCCACATGCCCCTCTGCTCTCTGGAAGACGCTGGGCATTGCTATCAGTTTGACATCACCTTTTGTTTTTGTTTGTTGAATGATGCTTGTATGTTATATGTTTTTTACAAGCAATTATTCGCCTTGTCTTTTTATACAAATTTACAAAATAATGCATTCCATGTTTGTTTTATATAGCGTGATTAATTGCATGATGGAGTGAGCTTTTCGGAATATTAACATACATGACTACTGTTGTGATGGGCAGAAATGTGTTGTGCGTAAAGTGAAACATGCATCAGACAGACGGACCTGAGTATGTACAGTATGTGTGGTCAAATCTCTGCAGTTGATAAATAATTAAAACAGTTGAGCATGGATTGATCTTCAGATTAAAGGACAGCAGTCGTATGAGTGGTTATACATTTTTCAAACTTAATGTAACAGCGGTCTTAGAAATACTTACCGTGACTTTGTAGACAACTATTACCAACATTTTCGTATTTAGCCATTATCTGTCTGGTTGCCCTGGTAACAGCAAGTGCAGATTAATACTTCAGCAAACATACGTTGAGCTGCTTAATATGTTTACAGTCCTACAAACATTGTCTTAGTAAAGACGTATTTTTGATCGCTGTTGGCGCTAATCGTGGTGACAAACGCATTTCCTATGACGGCTTCACAATAAAAGCCACCCTGTGTTTCGCCATTTGTAACGCGTAGAAGTAGCGTTGACTTAATGCAGCTCAGATCCGACTGTAGGAGAGTGAACAGTTAACAATGAGGCTCATATCAATGACAAATTACAGTTAAATTGGATTACACACATGCATATTTTCCTGTTAATCCCTCCCACATGTGTGGACAAAATGAATCCACTTTGGGAATGGTGGACCCCGCCACTAACAATAAAGACTGTAATTACAGAATGTGACTACATTCAGTAACTGTTTCAGAAAACTGCAATGGTATCACAAAGGAGATTGGATTTTAGGAAAATCTCAAATATAACTTTAAAGGTTCCACTAATTATAACCTCAACCATATATACTTACATAATAATTGAATCCAAGACTTAACTTTCTTTTGGTATTCATGTCTCTTTGCTGATGCTGTTTCACTTTAGACAGATGCATGAGTAGTTTTGAGCCTAATCTCTTTGCCACTTCTCCCATACCTCATTCATTGTCATGTTTTATGTGCATACTTGTATTGGCTTCCACATTTGCACTTTTTTATACACAAATGTGATGTTTTTTTTAACAAGTATATATATATAGATAGATATATATCTATATCTATACAGATATATATCTATATATATTAATGTTGTCAGTGCAATTGTAACTTTCCTATTATTTTACTTACTATGAAGGCACATTTGAAAGTCATTCATCATGATGTTTATTGACCTGTAGGGACCAGTGTTGTTTTGTATCAGTGTTACACATACAAGAAATATTATCCCAAAAGAAAATAAAGGCCAATTTTTCACCAAATATTACAACTGCGGCCATAATCATTGTGTATGACAAATATTGCTGTAAAATAGGAGTTTAGATGACAGTTTAATAACTCCAAGTGGGGAAGGTGGGTATGCCTGATTTGCATGATGAAGCATTGCAGTTGGTTGTTAGTTGGAGATTTTAGAGTTGCCAAGCTCTAGAAGACAGTGAATTCATGTTGATGCCAATAAGCGTTAGGTTGATTACCTTGTTTTTTCACCATTTCAAGGTTCAAGGTGCTTGCATTGTCTTATGAACGAGAAAGTGTTCATGGATTCAAGGCATTGCTGCATTAAAACACTTTCCACTTGATACCAGGGGTCAAAATACAGCAAGAGAAAGAGCCATTCTCTCCTCCTAATCCTCCGCTCACTGGTCTGTGGTTTCACTTTCCTTTGCAGTAATCCCTGGCTCTGCACTGAGTAGGTCCTCAGCCCTCAAGCTTTGCTAAGGGACCAGCCTTTGTGGGTACTGAGTACCTCAAATGCGACCAGAGGCTTTGTGGACCCCATCCTTCAGGGTTTCTTAATCATTACCTGCTCTGCTATAATATTGATTAATGTGTATCTGTGTTTCACTGCAGCTCTAACCTCACCCTCAGCAGCTAATTCTTGCTTTTTTGTGCCCTTGTTTATCATTATATGTGCACTCTGTTTTTGCTGTGACTAACACCTTTTTCCACTTGATGAAGATTATATGTTCACTTGTTCACTTATTGTCATGTTTGAATAGTTTTTTACATTTGTTTCTTATATAAATGGCACACAGACAATAAGACAATCATGTAAATTCAGTTTTAAATCATGCAGCCGCATAAGTGGACACAAGAATCCTCATGATTTTATGCTTCATGTGTTTGAACAACTATGATCCCAGGGATCTATGATAATCAAACCTTAATCTACTTTCTAGCCGATTAAATCTCGAGCTTGACCTTTTGGAAGTGTCTCTGCTTTACCGCCCCTCTAACTGCTGGCTTTCTCTCTCTTTGTCTCTTTAGCTTCTTTTAATCTGTCTTGACCACCTGAAGAGGGGATTGCAGCTTCAGCAAGAACTAAGCACCCTTTACCTCTTCTCGTTTTTCTCGCTGTATCAATCCTTTTTTATTCTCCCCATCGCATCTCCTTTTGTTGAATTTGGCCTTCTGTGGACTCGCATGGTATTTCTGACCACCTGAAGCTCTAAACCCATGCAGGTTGGGAACAGGGCACAGTTTAAATCTGCTATTATGTCTTAATGTAAATAAAGAGACTCTTGTAGTTGATAGAAGTCATCAGTTAGGGTTCACACATTTACAGGTCTCAAAGGTAAAATCATTATTTGATCTTTACTTGAAACAAAACTTCAATGACCTGCACTATGCACTCATCTCTTCAATAGGACTCTTAATACAAAGTGCACATTAAGATAAAACGCTACTGAAACATCAACATTAAAAGCAAACTCATCGAGGTGAAGAAGCAATTAATGCACTGTTTGTTGTGTTATGAATATGAGTAGTCATGTTGTTTTCTTGAATCTAGTTCAGTTTAAAGTTAAAATCTCCTGCTTCCAGGTTTTTCTGAACATTGCAATTCAACTAAGAGTCATACTCGTGCAAAAGCCAAAGCAATATTTCTACTTAGCACTTCATTTGATGGTGCCCATGTTTACATGCCACTGTTGAATACCATGGAGGTCACATGTAATGGCCTTTAATTACACATTGTGCTTTAATATTCACCAGCCTATTCTATATTTTTTTGCATGCTTATTTTTATTCCATTACCGCTGTGATCTTTGATCTTTGACCTGCTTGTTTTCCCCCTCTAATAATTCAGTTTTACCGTCTATTTCAACTCCATTGCTGTTTTCTTCAAATGGTGCATATTATTAATGTATATTTGCTCTGCCCTATGATTTCAGCTCCCTTTTTGCCAAATATTAGAATAAGATGGAGATGAACTGAATCCCACATAGGAGTATTTAAAAAGATACTCATGCATTTGTATAGCCTAATTTATAAGGATATATTTTGTGTATTGAAGTGGAGACTTGTTGTTTATTACCTATGACCTTTGGACGTGACTCTGAGTGTAAAGTAACATTTTGTTGTCAGAAATTGCCATACATTTTTCTAGTATCAGTCATCACCTCTTATAGTTAAAAACTCTCCCACACTACAAATAATTAAATATCTTACTTTAGTTTGATTCCATTGATGTACATTTTCAATAAAAAAAAAAGATCCAAATGTATTGAGCTTTTGTCTTTTGTCTGGAAGCTCATGTGACCCAAATAAGGTCGATTACTCAGTTTGGACAGTTGCACTATATCGTTTTTAATGGGCTGTGAAACTCTGTTGATTACATGTAATAAGCACTTACTAAGCACTTTGGGGCGGCAGTAGCTCAGTCCATAGGTGACTTGGCTGGGAACCGTAGGGTCGCTGGTCTAAGTCCCTGTGTGGACCATGTATGGAGTGTGGACTGGTGGCTGGAGAGGAGCCAGTTCATCTCCTGGCAAGGCACCGAAACACCAACTGTGGCAGCCCCCTCGCTGTAACATCTCTCCTTAATTGCATGCATAGGTCCTGTCTATGCATGTGTGTGTGTTTCGGGCCTGTGTGTGTTACATGATTAATAATAAAAGTGAAAAAATTAAATTTCCCCGTTGCGGGATAAATAAAGTAATTCTTCTTCTTCTACTGTATGTAAGTATAAAAACTGAGACATCCTATTAAGCAGTGACAGTGTGAAGCATTTATTTTATTTATGGATTTAAACTTAATTTAACCAGAAAGTGTTGCATTATAATATAACTTTTACAACAGAAACCTGCCCATGTAAACACAGGTATACTGTATACACATATATATCTGGAGCATTCACCTATAGCAGAGTACAATTGGACCTGAGGGGCAGAAGAAGAGGAAGCAGAGAAACTACAGTCCATGTAAAACATTTTTGAATGCCTGATATTAAAGAAGAAAGACGGATAACTTTTAGCATATTTCTGCTGTAAGCTGTGTTTTTATATCCAGTCAGCAGCCAGCTACAATAATAAACCATGATATCATTGACTCTGTTTATGAGGTAGCCGTTATAAGTTGTAAAACCATTATACAGTCTATGATCGCAACCCAAAGAAAAGCTATTAAGACAGATCTCACATAATTTGTACGCTGTAGTAAAAATATAAATGAGTTGTATAATAGATGTTTAAGTTAACATTCATCTCTTACACTTTTCTGTTGAATGTATTTTTGTATTCTAGTTGTATTCAAAGTATTCTATTATTTTATTTATAGTCTTTTTTTTCAATATGATCGCCTGAAATTTGTCCATGTACATGTATTGCAATATTTGAAAGATCATAAAATACAAAACATAATAAGACAGCAGCCCAGAGCATGGATACATTAAACTATCGCCTCCTTTTATATTTGGATTTTAAATATATATTACATATTTGACCACTTTGCAAAACTTAAAACTCAAAGATAATGAATTTGCAAAAACTATTTAGATTTTTTAGCCATTTAAAAATGTACACCCTTAGTTTAGAAGATCCCATATGTTTTTTGTTTTTGTTATTCTTTTTTTTTTGCATTTTACTGTCTTTCTACATTTTAATTTTTCAATATTGCTGCATTTAGAAATACATTTTTGGTATTGTGTATAAATATGTGGAGGACTAAACATTATTTAAGTCTCAATAAATACATTAATAAATGCATAAATAAATAAATACAGAAATAAATAAATGCATAAATAAGTGTATAAATACACATAATTAAAAATAAAAAGAAGAATAAATACATGCTTTAAATCTACATTCACCTACATTTCTTTCTTTCCGTATTTCTGTCTATATATTTATTCATTCATTTATTTCAGCATGTATTTATCTATTTATTTAATTATCTATTTATTTATTTATGAAGTTATTTCAGCATGTATTTATCCATTTATTTAATTATTTATTTATTTATTCATTCATTTATTTCAGCATGTATTTATCCATTTATTTAATTATGTATTTATTTATTCATTCATTTATTTAATTATGTTGTTATTTATTTATTCATTCATTTATTTCAGCATGTATTTATCCATTTATTTAATTATGTTGTTATTTATTTATTTATTCATTCATTTATTTCAGCATGTATTTATCCATGTATTTAAATATGTTGTTATTTATTTATTTATTCATTCATTTATTTCAGCATGTATTTATCCATGTATTTAAATATGTTGTTATTTATTTATTTATCCATTTATTTAATTATGTATTTATTTATTCAATCATTTATTTCAGAATGTATTTATCCAGTTATTTAATTATGTATTTATTTATTTATTTAATTTATTTCAGCATGTATTTATCCAGTTATTTAATTATGTATTTATTTATTTATTCATTCATTTATTTAATTATGTATTTATTTATTTATTCATTCATTTATTTAATTATGTATTTATTTATTTATTCATTCATTTATTTATTTCAGCATGTATTTATCCATTTATTTAATTATGTATTTATTTATCCATTTATTCATTAAATCCTGTATTCATTTATTCATCGAGACATAAGTCATATTTAGGAACATGTTGGAAAATAAATGTTTATATTAAACAAAAAAAACATGCATGGCCCACTGTGCGTGAACTCGCAAAGCATTGTGGGTAAGTGCGGTGACAGACGCCATCATTTTCACTGTAGCTGCTCAAGAAAATGGATGCTTCTTGCTAGCTGAGTTGAATGGGTGTCTGTAGCTCCCGGGAGGTGTTTTCGCTTAATTTTGAACCCCCAGTTTGGGATATAACATTTAAGGGACACACACTTACATTTTAGTTTACGTTAAAGTCGAGCTGAGTGTTTTAAAAACGACTAAAACGAGCTCTGTGTTGCTGTGAAGTGGAGCTGGGTTAGCTCAAAGAGGCTAGCAGCATAAAAATAAACGCACTGTGTGTTTCTCTGCTGAAGGACTGACGTATAAACCGGACCAAAGGCTACACCTGAAGGTAGGGATATGACACAGGTAACTAGTTGCGCATTTAAATGTAAATAAATGTATTTTTCTTATTTTTAATGTTTGCTTGTGAGGGATGCACTGTCGGCCTACTGCGTCACTGTGTCACGGCCTTGTGTTGGTATGAAATGCAGCTGTTTTTATATCCCCTTTATCCTCATATAGTAAATTTCTATCTGTGCAATATAATGTTTAGTGCAGGCACATTTGTGTTTGAGTCACTGCATGCTGCTGCTTGTTTTCCAGGGGATGTTTTGATGAGCCTCTATAGGCAGCATGGTGTATTAACTTGTTTTGTTTTGTGTATTTCATCCATTCAGGTCATGTTTTAACTCACATTTGGCCTTTAATCTAACAGGTATGGCCTGGATGTGATTTGGACGGTGCTGGTGGTGATGGCAGAAGGGGCTGACACTGGCGAAATGCCCTCCTTTGACCCAAGTCCAAGTTCTGAAGCAAAAAAGAGACCTACTTCTTCTGATGGCAGTGAGTGTGGATCTAGGATGTGTCGTCTAAAAGTTTCCATTTTCATCTTGTCTTACAAATGTGCCCAAACATGTTCTAAATCACACTTTTATAACTGCTCGTAGACATAATGACAACTTCAGTACTCGAACAAAAGGCTGATTTTAAAACAAGTCATTTGTTCGCTGTAGAAAGTAACAAATTAACAATAAGAGATGAACAAAAAGAGAATAGGATAAAATAGAAACAAGACATATGTACAATAAAAGAGTATATGGACACAAATATGACATAGTAGAGTGAGTGGTGCTGATAAGTGACACTGCAGCAGAGTCAACAGGTCTATGGAAACAGTGTACAGCAGATTATATGATATTATTAGCAATGGTACTCAGTGTTTGTCTTTATTATTGTAATAGAATACGGATCAAGAGTCAATGCAACATCAAGTTAATTATAATGTGTGTAATATGGTACATTACAATAAAGAGAGGGAAAATATACTATAGAAGATATAATATATAGTACAGTTCAACAATATAACAGTTCACTAGAGTATAATGCAATTGCAAATGTTTGCCACGCTCATGAGCGGCAGAAACATGCGTCAGATGTGTGTTTCAGGGCGTTTAAGGTTGCAGCAATATTGCAGCTCGCTCCAGTGTTGCAGAACAAGGCGTATAATATTTAGGGTTAATGATACATCGATGATATATCGACACAGTAATCAATGATTCTGTGATGCAAAGTGGAAATATCAGGACATATTGTTATCTTTAAGATGTGCTTTTTAAAAAATCACACTTTATATTATTTTTATTAAAAAGAAAACTGTTTTTTATTTAAATATCCGGAAGACATTAATAAAAGTATCAAATCATATTTTACTTGCTTTTGTGGGTTGATATAAATGTCATTGATTATTTCATATGGATCTCAGGTCCCTAAATTGAATCAAAATCATATTGCGGCAGACTCTGTTTATCGTTGTCCAAAGATTATATATAATATGGTACCACGATAGAACTTGTGATATACACCCCTAATAATATTCTATATTTTATTATTGTCAACAAATATCCGTGAAGACCAAAACTTCTAATGCGTTTGTTTGTTTCTCCGTACTTTTCAACTTCTCCAGCCTGTCCCTGACTCTCAGGTCAAACCCATTCGTTCCGACTGAAGACATAAATCTTTAAAAATGAGCTTTTCTGTTGTAGGCAAACATTACTCAAACTGGAGTAAAATAAAAAAAAACTTTGGGACTATTTTCAGCTGCAGATGTGGTTCACTACAGAGTATTAATATATTTATATCATTTACTTTTTCATGGGGTGGATAATAAGAAAAATCTGTATAGTCTGGCACTTATAGCATGCGCTTCTACTAACTCTGTAAGTGGGGACGGTTGTGGAGGTCAGTGCTGTGTACACATTACTGTCAGTGCCCATTTTACAGTCTTTGATCTGCCTACTACTAAAACTTAACCATTAAGTCCTGCCCCAGCATCCTACTTAAAGAAATGAATAAAATCACACTTTCAAACTAGTTCCACTTGACGTTCAAACCTGCTGTGCCCATCTCATGCGATAATTTAATTCAAGTCAAACTAGACATCCTTTCCGGTTCTCTAACCGTTTACCTGTGTCACGTTATTGCAGGAGACGAGCCCATGAGGAAAATGCCTGTGTCAAAATTCGGTTCCAGACCTCGATTCGAGCCTGTGCACTTTGTCAGTGGTGGGAGCAGCGGAGGAACTGGTGCTGATGAGAAGGAGAATGATAAGGAGCGCAAGAGGGGCGAGTCGTACGGTGCGAGACAGTGGGACTCTGAACACTCTTCTTACAGTGGCACCAGCAGAGCGCAGGGCTCTTCCTCCCTCCGGCCGGCATCATACAGTTCTGACTCTTGGGGTCCCAATAGAGACCGAGACAGAGAGGTTTGTTCAGGTAGCACAAGTGGGTTGGGGTATGGGGGGCGTGGGTCCTCTACAAACTTCATGTCAAAAACACAGCAGGACTACTCAGCCAAGTATGAAGCCCACTCGGCTCGAACTCCGGATTCCTATTCTCAGCCCAACAGATACAATGGATACGGGGGAGGGAGCAGATCAGGAGGCTGGGATTCAGGACGTCAGGGTTTGGGGTACAGTCACCAGGACCGACCATCATCGAGCAGGCCGTTCAGCAGAGTCTACAACAGTCCAGGCAGCAGCAGTCCCACCACTTCTCAGTCGAGCTCTTCGTCGCAGCCTCTTCCTATATCTCAACCAACATTAGATGAGAAGCAAAGGCTGATTTCCAGTGTAGCGTCCGCACTGGCTGTTGCTTTTAGGGACCCGATGTTCATGACTGGAAGTGAGTCGCCAAACTATAATTTCATGTTGAGCCGCAGCATTCAGGCCTGCAAGACCAATCCTGAGTATATTTATGTCAACCTGAAGGACATTCCTCAGTCTGACCTACCAAAGAACAGGAAAGTGCCAACTGACGGTTACGCCTGTGAACTGAGATGTCAGGGTGTGTATCTTGCTACCGGATATTCTGGTAGTAAAAATGGAGCGAGGGACCGGGCTTCTGAGCAGGCTGTAAAACTCTTCCTGAAAACAGTCGAGGTTCGTGTGGTGCAGCGCAAATACAGGCACTCGGTAGTCAATGACATAGTCGTTTGCCAGATGCACTGCCCAACCCCAGGCTTTTTACCTGCACTCCGAAACCCAGAGGATAAACCGACACCGAGCTCCAAGGGCCAATACGAGCCTGACAAACGGAAGCACTGGACAGAGTTTGTGGTTATGGACAATGCTCACGACGCCATCTGCATACTCAACAATTCTGCAGCTTTCAATCGCATGAAGGTCGACTATAAGTTCGACCTGCTCCCCAACAGCAGCGCTTGGCTGTGCAGCGTTTACCTGCAGGATGAGCTGGTGGCGCAGGCAACGGGTACCAAAAAGAGCTCAAAGCATTCAGCGGCTGAAGACGCAGTGAGGAAACTTCGCATGAACCAGGCACAACAACAACAGCAACAACAGGAGCAGCAGCAGCAACAACAACAACAACATCAACCACAACAACAACTATCACAATATTCCAGAGGGAATAATCAATCAGATTCCGGTGGACGCTTTGGTCAACAGGTTGGCAAAAAGAAACATCTGAGCGAGCTGGTCATCCTGGAAAACTCTGACAATTCAATCTGTATCATTAATGACACAGCTCAGTTCAATAAAGTCTCTGCTGATTACAAGTTCATGGTTCTGCCTAATCATCGCTGGAGGTGTGAAGTTTACTTGGAAGGACAGTATGTAGCAGCTGGAATTGGGCCCAAGAAAATAGTGAAGCACATTGCAGCAAATGAAGCCTTGGCAACCTTGAGACAGACGCAGGCGGTGGTCAAATCCAACCTAAGAAAGGAGGGTCACAACGACGCCATATCCCGATCCCAGATCCTGGCTCGCTCTGGTGAGGAGGCCACAAGGCAGGAGATTAAAGAAGACAACATCGGAAACCAGCTGCTCCGCAAGATGGGTTGGAAGGGAGGTGGTCTGGGCCGAGATGGGGAAGGCATCGCAGAACCAATCCGAGTGAAGGAGCAGTTCTCCAGAGAAGGGTTGGGTATGGACACGGACAAATCTGGAAACCAGCTCAGCAAGCGCGATATTGAGGACATCATTCGTAACTATGCCAGTTCAGACCGCCAGGATGATCTTCGCTTCTCCACTGACCTCACCAATGATGAACGCAAGCAGATCCACCAGATATCTCAGAAATACGGCCTACGAAGCAAGTCGTACGGACAGGGACGGCTACGGTTCCTTATTGTCAGTCGCAAAGTACACAAAGACCAGCTCATTGGTCAGCTTCTACAGGAGGGACAGGTGGGACGATATGAGCTTGTGAAACCTCAGGCCTCTCACTGATTTGCATGCATTGCAAAAAAAAACAAAACGACTGCACATCACATCTGCTTGGACTTCAGTACAAATCACACTCAAGTGTAACTGCTGTGTTTTTACTTGTGACAAACTTACAACATACATTAATAACAGACAGTCCTTCAGGGATCACCTGTGGTTTCTGCATTCCCTTTAGCAGGAACTCGAGGATAAGCGATTTGTCTTTTTTTGTCTTCTGCCATTCCGCGTCTTTTTTTTTTCTCACTTTTGCAGAACGAGCTTGCGTTCAGTACTTCGTTGTGGCATCATGCCCGGATGATGTTCCGGTTATTTTCTGAATAATAATCATAATAAAAAAAATTGTTTTTCATTAAAATCCACTTTTTGTTTTGTGGCTACTTCAGGAACTTGGCAGAATATGCAGCTTTTCACTGCTTGTTTGTGAACATTGTTGACTCGTGAGAGGCATCAACATCGAACTGTAGCTCGGTGCCCATATCAGTCTCACTGTAGTAATACATCTCAATCTCTCTACCAGCAATGCTGTCTGCCCTTTTAACTCCCGGAGGTCATTCTACAATTACAAGCTGCGTCTGTTATCAGAAAATGTTCACATGGAAACTGTAAGCTGTGATCTTTGTTAAATGTCCACTGTGTTGGTTTCATGTGAGTACAGTTGTCTGCTTGTTTTCACAGCTGTAATGACTGAATAAATTTTAACTGAAACCATCAGATGGATATTTTTGTACTGAGTTAAAAGGCAACAAAGACAACAGATGTATATTTATTTTATTTACAAGAAAATGTACAGTTTGTTACATGGGTTACCAGTGCAAAGTTTTATAATCTGAAAACGGACACCATCGTGATTTAAACAGTATTATCAGCCTGTTATGTCAGCTGATTTGTAAGATTGTAAAATAGCATAGAAATGTTCTCACACAGCCTTTAAACATCAGCATTATGAAACTGTGCACGAAACAAAGTTTAGTGCCCAGAAAGGGCACTGAATGTGTTGTTTCTTTTGTTTAAGAGGGACATATATATATTAACCAATAGCTAGAAGGTTTTTAAAATCAAAAGGCATGGTTTGACAAGAACAGTTGAGAGGAAAATGACCCCCAAAGGCATCTGTTGAATCGAAAACTTGTTAGAAAGGGATGGAAATCCAATGCCGGGTATATTTTCTATCCCTCTGAAAAGGCTTTCAAAAGAAAGAAACAAACAAAAGGAGCGAGGCCACTGAAACAAACAAAAAAGAAACATCCATAAACGGCTCGTTTTTTGTTGTTGGAATATATGAACTCTCGGTATATACACTGCAAACCACACAGCAAGCACATCTAATTAACCATCGCTGTCATCCAACCAAGTTTACTTCATGTCTAAATAAACAGGCAGAAAAGGGACAACAGAGACTGGCTATTGCCTGTCTTAAAAAGAAAAGAGTCGGGGCGTGTAGCAAGTAACCCAGATATAACAAGGTACATTAACTTTTAACAAACATACGCTATTGCCCAACATTAGCATTCGGCTCGAGTGAATGCCACAACACAACAGCATACGAACTTAGCGACAGTTATGGGACAAATATACTAAGAAGAATTTTAAGATGTGTCATTTTATTTCTGTGAGATCAGTTGTTTTTCTTGACCTGTGGTTTCTTGATCCTGGGCCGGCAACTGTTCATGCTCAGACGGTAACGGGGGTCAACAGTCACGCCAGCTCTGTTCAACAATAGCAGAAACCCTCTTCTCGTACTCCCGCTTGTTTTCCTGGTACAGCTGGGCGGCTTGGCTGTTGGCTGGACTGTTTGGGTTTGGCTCATCCAGTAAAGACTTTAAATACACAACACAGAAACTCAGTAGGTTAGGAATAAAATACAACTTTATGACATAACAGAAATATGAAAAATGACTTGTACTCGTTTACAAAAATTGTTTATTATTTTTCTTGTTGCTGCAACTAATCCTAATTTACACTTCGGGCCTCATGTATGAAACATTCTTACACAGATCTGATCGTTAATTGTATGTAAGAACAATTTACCTGCGTACTTTCCACTTATTCTTAGGTAAGATCAAAATTTAAGAGTGCGCGGGACCACACGTGAGCCAACATGCCTTTTCTTGTTTTTAAAAGTTTAATTCATTTGTTTTGAATGTCATTAATTTGTTTTTTAGTTTTAGTTTAGATAGTTTATTTTGAATTTGTGAAAAAACAAAATGATCATACATTAATGGGCAGTCATAAAGAAAAGGGAAAATAAATGTACAATAACAAAGTATAACAGAGTAAACTGAAAAAATATAAATTCTGTTTACATATCCGAAAAGGAGTGGGAAGAAGTATAAACTTATTTTATTCCAACCCTTTTTAATAAATATTACTGAAATATTTTGCCTTCTATCTATATAGTAATAATAACAATAATAACTTCCATTTGTCATTCTTCAATTATCCTTGTTTTATATCTAACAAAGCATAATTCTATTACAAAGATTTATCTTAATAAAATATATTATTCTTTATATTATTATAATATATAACATACACTCACATACTGAAGATGACAGAGTACAATAAAGCTTCCTATATAAACATACATACACACAGACACACACACATATACACATACATACAGTACGACATACACACACATACTGAAGATAACACATAGATACATAAATGAAAAAGTAAATAAACAATATATACACAGTAATAATCATCGACCCTCCTCATTCCTGTACCTTGTAAAAATCATCTCCTTATATATTTTTTAAACTGGTTTATGTTTGGACATGTTTACACGTGAGTCTCCTCTTAACGAAACTTCACTAAGTAAAGTGGATGTTATGACTTGGGTAGGCCGTTTGTATTTTTTATTAGGTGTTTATTAGGTATATTTCCAATCCTTTTTCTTTCTTCTGTTGTCTGAGTTCAACGTGACCTGACAAATGTCAGTGGCTTGTTGGTTTGTACACAGCCCTAAAGTCCGCTGCACTTATATGAGCGTACTGAGGCGTTTCCCTATGCTAACTCCAAATTAGCTGGCACACACATCCAATTTAAGATCAAATGTAAGGCAGGTTTATTTGTATGGCACTTTTCAACAACAAGGCAATTCAAGGTGCTGTACATTAAAAGCATTGGAAAGACACACATAAAATTACATTGAGATATATACAAAGAATTAAAACAAGCAGATAAAATAATTAAAAAAATTAAATAAAACCACGAATATCAAATGCGATTCATCAACATAATCGGGTGGATAAGAAAAGACTGGCTCTGGATATTTCATGAATCCCATTTTCCTCTTATTGCTTTGTGCAAGAACAAATAAGAGAAAACTTAGAAAACATGGGGCCCAATATGTTCCCCTGCATGAAGAAGTGTTACCTGTATTGAAGTTAAGATTGAAGACACATCATAGGTTGGACTCCAGCGATTCTGAAGTATATCTAAGCATATGCTGCCATCTGCGTACACTGCAAAAGAGCATACACCACATAAAGCTTTTTCTGGGATAAGTAAAGTATAAATGTAACAACTTGTAATTGCTGCAAATTAAATGTGTTAGTGCGATGAATTAGGAACGTACCATTTGGATGAAACATTTTGGAGACAAATCGCACTGTTGGAGGTTTATTTGGATATTCCTCTGTGAATTCAATGGTAAGTTTGAATGTTCCTGAAAGAAATAAGTAGTTGCATAGTATGAATTAAGAAACATTAACCAGGGCTCGTTTACATGAACAAAACTTTTCCATGACTGTTCAAGGACCGTGCGACATCCCTTGGTTTTGTAGGACAAGTTGATAGTGCAGCAAGTTATTGGTTTAAACATATTGAAAAATATGTCATCTGATTCATTTAGACCTGATCGGTATTTAACTGGAAAAACAAACTCACCACAAAGGTTCAAAGCACCATTTAAATTTAATCAATATAATCTAACATCCAATGCTTATGGTCGTCATGAATACTTGCTGGATTCATTTTAAAACAGGGTTGGAAAGACACATTATTTGTGTGTAAAGATCTTTAAAAGAGGACTTACCATCTTCAAAAGGTGTTCCCTCTGGTCTAAAAGAGAGGTCACAGACAGGTTGTAAATCATCACTTACAAAAGCTCAAATTAACTTTTCATACTGTAATACATGGATGACATAGAGTACAGATTTATCATTTATTTGATGTCCAAGAACAAGCAGTGACCACTTCAACAAAGCATTTGATTACTAAAATGTCTAAAACCCCTCGTATAGTCTTTAACAAATCCTGCATAGAGCTGGGTCTGTTCCACGTTCCTGCCTGTTAAAGGGAAGGTTTTCGTTGCCACCGTACTCTACGGGGGAATTGTTGGGTCTATGTAAATCATAAATAAGTCATAGAGTGTGTTCTGTACCTACTATGTAAAGTGTTCTGACATAACTTTTGTTATTATTTGGCACTATAAATAAAATTGAATTGAACTTTACTTACCCAAAAATGACAGCGTTCCATACCATGATATTGTTTTCTGATGGGGCCCCACTAACTCCAGCTGGAGGATCCTCTTGCAGCCTAACAGATGCAGTAAAATCATCAGTGGTAAAATACAGGTGATATTAGAAAGAGCATAACGCATGGAGGTCAGTCATTACTAGTAGACATACAGTATTATATTATTATAAGTGAATTAATAGTATGAAATAGTGGCAGTGAAGGCTCAAAATCAGCAGGCAGCAAGGCTCTGTTGAGTATGAAAATAGGACTACAAGCCCCAAGTTGTGTCTCTAAACCTGGGTGGGCAATTGTGTGCTGAAGGAGGGCCGAGTTTGCAGATTTCCCAATGGCAAACACTCGACCAGGATTCACGCTGGGTGGCCAAAGAAACCTTATTATAATGCTTATTTTTGTAATATAGTGGCATCAATCATACTGTAGTAATACTGTAAAGTGGTAAAATATGTTAACGTGGTCTATAGTGTTTTATATCATTAGTCACATTGTCAAAAACCTATGGTGTCTGATTTAGAGAGTGAGCTCTGTGACCATCAGTGCGGTTTAGTCTGAACATACTGTAGATCAGAGATAAGAAACTATGTGCCGTAGCAGACTGTGCTAAGTGTCTGCAGGTTTTTAGTGACTGCATGGCAGATGCTTGTTTATCCTCAGGCTTAGATGGTGATCTATGAGGGTCCCGGAATAGGAGCCCCCCTCGATTAGTGTGTGTTTGAACAGTGAACATCCACCCAATCGTTTTTTTCTGCATGTGAAGAGCCATCTGGCTGCATCTTCAACAACCAGTGGTAATTAAAGCCCATACAGTAGATATCATACAGTACATTAAACACATTAACAATGGCAAGCCTTTTTTTACATTTCATAGAATCACAATCATATCTGTCATTACATTTCAGATATACATAATAACATTTGTCATAGTCAAAATTGAACGTTTACTTGTCAGAATGATGATTTCAGATATCCACAATGACATTCGTACTAGTACTAATGATGCCACTTTTGCCATTCATGTTTATTGAGCTTTCAATTCTAAATATCCACTGTTAAAGTTCAGATATCTAGAATGAAAATATCTTTAATGTAATTCTTACTAGGAAAACTGCAGTTGTACGAACCCTAATTACATTTTTACTAGTCAGAATGTTTTTTGGATTGTCAAAGTTACATTATAGATATCTGAATTTGGGATTTGGGGTATCTGAAATTAAAATTGTGACTAGTAACAATTGGACTGTAGATATCTGAAATGGAAGTTTTTCCTAGTAAGAATGACATTACGGATATCCAGAATGTCCTACTACTACGCAGTTTAATTTATGCTCCTAGTCTGCGCATGGGGCTTTTGTCTGTCTTTAAATGCTCATGTACTTTAATGTTCTGTTACACATGTTTATTTTATATCTGTTTGCTGTTTAATCAATTGGTTCCCATGTGTATGCGTTATGTTTTAACTAACACTTGTGTTGTTTTATTTGTTATGCTTGTGTCTAAGTTTTTGTGCTGCATTTTCCTGTAAGTTTTTTTAAATGCTTTCTTAAATGTCATTGACTTTCCAGGGGCTGCCGATGAAAATTAGCCTGCATGGCAAAATCTGGCACATTTACATGTGTGACTTTGTTGCTCTTACTAATTAATGTCTGTCGTCGCTTTTAAATAAAGAAATTTAAATCTAAAATGTTTATTCTAGATGTCTAAAATGTCATTGTGGATATAGGAAATGTTCTTATTGACAAGGAAGAATTGAATTACATATATCTGCAGTACATATCCAGTCTAACTATTAAATATACCTTAACACTGTCTGGGAAGGCTCGATAACTGATTGTCATTATACTTCATAGGATATAAAACAGCAGTGGTTCATACGTTACACAACATCAACTGCCAACAATGGTTACCAGTAACAATTAAATTTACCTGTCAGTGTCTAACCAGTCATTAACTTGCTAACACTACCCAAAATGAACTGTTCACCGAAGACAAAAACACAACTATAACCCGCCTATGTTCATGTTTCCGTTTGTATTATCATTTGATCGTGTTCTAAGTTAGTTTAGAGAATGCCATGTAGGCTAACGCTAGCACGCTAGCATTAGGTGGCTAACGCTAGCTCTGTAGCTTCTTCTGTGTTGTTTTTCTTTTCGCTTACCGTTTAAAATCTCTCATTAAACGTCGTCTTGCTGGAGTTGACATCCTGTTTACGCGGTACCCTAAACCCTTGGCATAAACGTAACCGGATCACGTGTGTGGAAGTGTATTTTTACTTTACCGGTTTATTATTTTAACTCCTAGCTCGCTAGCCAACGATTGCTAGTTTGTCAAATATTTGGCTGTGTGCCTCTGCCAAAGGACGATACCATTGATCCACACTGGAAAGGGGATACTTACGTCAACTGAGTTTAAATAAATGAGCTGTATAAGTCTCATTAACACAAGCTAACAGTGTCACTGAACGTGGCGTGTACTTGTGTAAATCATTTTAAACTCACGAAATATAGTTAGAGTATGTTTTATATAGTTGTGACCCCCCGCCGTCTCTACACTTGGTTAATTCCACAGAAGATTACGTCATATGTTTAGCAACCATATCTAGTTATTATTATTATTATATATAATAACTAAACATGGTTACTAGAAAATAATATATATATATAATTAAATATATATGTATAATTAAATGTATATATATATATATATTAAATACATTTAAATAATTTCCCCGTGGGATTATTAAAGTATGTCTGATTCTGATATAATGTATATACAGTATAAATACAGTTAGGTATCACTTTAATGAGAAAAATATTACTTTTGGCTCCTTCTCTCACAATAATAAATTTAACATAATTAATCTCTTCATGTTACTCTGTAAATTCCATATACATAAAGTCAAAATGTCCAAGGCAACCCCTTTATTCACATATTTTTTAATTGAATTAAAAATATATTTTGAGTCTCTCACATGTTGAATCCAACAAAAAATGTTTATCAACTATTGAATTTTATTCAAATTAGATTCAGTGACCTTGTCTGCCACTTTAACTTGCCCTTATTTCGATGTGTGCCTTTGTCATGTCATGTCTGTCGCTTTGTTTTTGTTTTTTGTTCCTTTTTCAATTGTTCCTACTATTTGATGATAAATAAAGTTAAATATATATATATATATATATATATATATATATATATATATATATATGTTTATTCAACTTGTAAAAAAGTTTTAAAAAGAGTTACAGTATATATAAAAAATACTTTTTTTGTACTCTCTTTGACTGATTCATGACTTACGTCACAAATGTGCTGTTTATTGTATACATTGTATTTTGTACATAAAAAAGTTCATATTTTTAACGGTTTTCCTTTTGTTAATTCAAAAAAACAAATACAATGATTAATTGAATCCACATTTAATGCATAACTGGGTATAACCAGTGACTGTAACTTACAATTTGTTTCTAACATCCTGTATTCAGTTTACAGTAACAGTGAAATGCCACTAGATGGTGCGACTGTACCAAAGATGCTCTTACCTGTCTCGGTATGGTCACCCAGCCACCAACTGTTGTATGCGGCACATCAACGACCCAGAACCAGAGTAATAACCATGATGCCTCAAATGTAATGTTTACAAACCACCGTGATGAAAATGAAAATCCATCAGCAACCACCAGTGTATACGTCTGAGCCATCAAATACGTATACTCCCTTCATCACAAACATCTTTCCCATATGGTCTAGCGGTTAGGATTCCTGGTTTTCACCCAGGCGGCCCGGGTTCGACTCCCGGTATGGGAACAGAGTTTTTGTTTTCGTTATTATTAAATTAGAAAACGTCACCGTGTAATTTACATTTGACCATATAAAAACAATATATAACACATAATCCCCGTAGGGAACGCATAATAACTGACAAACTGGGCAATGTTTCATATATGTAGGTCATTTGACACAGCTATCATCATTTCCCGAGAACCGACTAGACCCCGCCCGTTATCCTCAGTTGCTCTCATCTCTCAAGGGCTTGGACCTTCCCGGAAGATGCCCATTTCACTTAAAAATCTCCCCGTGCTAACACTAATCGTAGCCTAACGTATCGTTAGTTGCGTACAGGAAATTAAACTCGACTCAAACCAAACAACCGACTTTTTTTTGACGTCCACAACTTTAAAAAACAAAATCGTGTTTTGGCTGTTTTCTAAATTGCCCGTAAAGTGACACCTGTGACTGGTTAACCAGTTAAACATTAACGTCAACACAACTGTCGCTTGCTTTAACGGTAAGTCACAGTGCAAGGTGTTCATTGGCGCTGGATAACACGTAAATAATACTAATATCGATTAAGAATAAAAAAATGTAAGCAATAGGACATGTCGCGGACATTTATAACCTTTTTTTTCATAACGTCTTTACTCATTGCTCAATTGTGAGAGCAGCTCTTATTCCTCTGGTCGTACTACTACCAAGGCTGCGGCCAAACTTTGGTACCGGGCCAATCATTTCCCAGGAAAATGTGACTGCTAGGAATTCCCCACGCATCAGCCTCTCTGTCGGGGAAAACTGCAACCCTGTGTCGTCAGGAAGAAACACACGAAAACAGCAGGAGGGTTAAGCTGACCGGTGACTATGTGGTGATGATGATGATGATGGAGCTATAGTCCAGTTTGTCTCCAACTCACACCGAGGGATAATGTTTCTATAACGTCAACCTCCGTGTTTTCAAGAGGACAGCCACTCACTTGCCTGCATAAAGCCAAGGGGGGACATGCTGTGCTGAGGACAACTTCTCCCAGGGTGAGTCCACACTGTCAAGCATGTTTTATACTTGTTATACTTCTTGTAAGTAACAATATAACTATCCGTGGGTAATGTGAGTTCCCTGATGATACTGAAGTTATGTTTATTTCCTCTCATTGATGCTTTTAATGTGAAATATTAAGGCTTTTATCAGATAATGGCTATAATTGTAGAATATGATAGCAGTTTAGGCCTTTTTAATGCACTTAGGGTAAACTCAATACACAGAAAGTTATCATACTGCAGCTACAGAAGCATGACTGAACTCATATGATGGTAGTAGCCTCTGGGATACATGACCTGCAGCCAAGCCTACTACTCCATAGATTTCTGTGACTCCCCTTTGTGTCAGTCAGCCAGCATGTGACTGCAGTGTGTGTGTGTGTGTGTGTGTGTGTGTGTGTGTGTGTGTGTGTGTGTGTGTGTGTGTGTGTGTGTGTGTGTGTGTGTGTGTGTGTGTGTGTGTGTGTGTGTGTGTGTGTGTGTGTGTGTGTGTGTGTGTGTGTGTGTGTGTGTGTGTGTGTGCGCTGAAAATCTTGATAATTAAGTGCTTCAGAGAGATGCTCCCCTTGACAGCGCCACAGCTTTAACTGTAATAATTATCCACTCAATTCATCCATATATGAGATAGCAATCACAGTTAGTATATGCGGGATGCCGGTGCAGTTTTTAGGACTTGCATTTAGAGCTCTTAATATGGACACTCATGTTGTCCTCCATAGTCAGAAGTAGGTCTTGACCCTGATGCCAGGTGTGGCCTTGTCTAGACTCATTGGAACATGTTAATATACTGCATTTATACCTGACCCCTCATAACAATCTGAACATGTGCGCATATTCTGCCTCTGATTAGACTTAATTGGAATTAGATCTGAAATGATAATCTGTTAGTTGATTGACAGGAAATCAATCATTCAAACTGTTTTTTTAAGCAAGAATGCAAAAAATGTCACTCATCCAAGCTTCTAAAATGTGGATTTGTTTTTGTAGTCTTCAATTTAGGACCCCATATGTGACATTCTTGAGTCTGATACTGATTTTCGAGGGACAATATTCACTGATTACAGATATGGCGGCTGATATAGTGAAAGTAGACCTCTTCTACGTGGATTGTGCACTGATTTTTGCACCGACATGACTCGGCAAAGGCACTCAGGATGCTGCTTTCCTTCACAAATCACTTTATTAAAGAATATCTAAAATTATTATTCATTACACACATCCAACTCTAGAAATGAACACTGAGAAATTAAAGGATAAATAAAAATAAAGCTAAATAATACCGTATGTTCAGTATCAGTCAATTGCTGATCATTTGAATAAATATGCAAAAATAAAATAAATAGCTGCACCATTTTATTAATTAAGGCGTTTTCTTTAAAACAAGGTTATTTTATCGCCTTTATCTGCTGATAATGACAATCTGGCTCTACTTCAACTAAAGAGAAAGGATTATCTTTTTCTTTTAAAATAATCCGTTTAAACACGTCATCTTGGGCTCTGGGAAACTGTGATGGTTATTGATGGTTAAAACGATTTCCATTCATAATGTGACTGCATCATGTGTCACTCGTTCCACTGAAGAAGCCTCAGACTGAATATTCTTGCTTTAAGAGCGAGAACTTCCTCTGAGGTCAGATAAAATATCGTGTGCTTCTTTCCCCAACTTTAAATATGTCAGCAATGCCTGACAGAAAATATTTTTTTATAGTGTAGTTGATCAACGCTATTTTGTGGCAAGTCCAAATGTTTGCCAGATGTTTACATTTTTCAGTTAAGATGCTCCCTCCAAGGAGGCGGTTGTGACGCAGAGGGAGGGGGAGAGTTACGAGCTCTGAGCTTGTCAGTCCCACTAGAGACAGGACCAGCTGGACCCACCAACCCCCTCTCCCCTCCCCTACAGTCTTCCTATGGTGGGGACACTGGCAGAGGCTTGTGGATAATTGGAAACTTCAACCCACTGAAGGCAATTATCCAGAGCAAGACTTTCCAAATATACTCCTGTGTGAGTTTCAGTCTTAGTTTTAGAGCATCCTACCATGCTCCTGCACGCACATTCAGCCTCTCCTATCCCTTTTGTCTCCTCTGCGTGGATCGCTTTAATGCCGCACAGGCTGTGAGTGATCTGGCGTGTGTGTTTGTCCACACACTGCAGACAGAAGACTGTGTGGTTGTTGATGCTAAAGCATTTCCCGGTAGCCTTCTTGTCCTGTGACAGTGATGTCACCATCAGCAGTCCGACGAGTGCGATGATGACCTAGGCAGTAAGTGGAGAGCTGTCCTGTTTTGTTCTCCCTTCAGTGACGAGAAGCTTCTCAGACACAAGACACTTCTTCTTCTTCTTGCCCAAGTCGTGCCCGCCGGCCTTAATGGGCTGCTGGATATTGATTTAGCTACACAAAAAGAAGATCTGAGCTTTTATCCTATTTAGAAAGCTGCACTCCAGTTTCACAAAAGCTTTCAGAGTGGCCTTGCAAGAGAAAGGAATCTTTGGAAAGTTTGCATATAAACAGGTTGGTCTCCCTGCAACATTGTTCAGAGATTTCTAACCAGAAACGTATATGATATTTTTTTAAACCAGGGACATAGTTTACTTCTGAAACACTTTCTGAGGCTACCATCTTTACACAATAACACCTTCGTAGGTGTAACATGTGTAATTGGTGCCTTAGAAATAACCACAAGATGGCAATGTTTATATGCTTTGACTAAACAAACAATCATATGAGATGGCTGACACCTCAAATGACTTGCAGAAATGCAGGAACTGACTTGTGAAAAGAGAAATAAAACTGTCTAACTTCTCTGTTTTTTTTTTTTTTTTTTTTTTTTTACATGTGTTGGCCTGCTTTCTGTTCTGAGGGCTTGCAGGGGAACTGTTGTTTGCAAAGTTCCTTAATTGTACGCTGCTGTTTCACCACCCCAGGCTTTTGGACACCTGAATATCACCTTGTCGGACATGTTTGATTGCTAGGCAGCAGCAGTAAACCGCTGCCGCTGGACATGACGTCAGAGAGAAAGGAGAGACACGGGAAATTCCACCTGTAACCTCGTTCTGCTTGTTGTCTCACAAGCATGTGACTCGGACGAGTCATCGTGTCTGAGTTTGTCCATGAATCTGTGCATTGTCATGATGTAATGTGGGATTACAGTCAATCTATTTTTAGCTTTTAATAAGGACTTTGTGTTTTAGATATGGAGTATAAATAGAGTAGTAAAGGTTAGTTTTGGGACTCATTCAGTTGGTGGAAAATAAACTGATAAAAGCTATACTGTCTTCCATGATGTAGAAGGATTTTTATTTATTTAGTACTCATAAAATTACAAATTGAGGCAATAATAAAGTCTTTGCGGTGTTGATCAAGTGAGAGTAGACTGTATTCAAGTAAAAGTATCACAGTTTTATGAAGAGCTCATCATTTTGGAAAATACTCTTATTTGAGGGTTCGATAAGAAGACTTACACTCATGCCTGTACAGTAAATATGAAGCTATAACTGCCCGTTAGCTTTAAGGCATTACACCCTACATTATCTTAGCGAGGGTTAACCTAAGCTAGATACGATTCACCCTGCACTTGTACAAACCCTGTTTTTTTTTTAATGTCCATCGTAACACGTAACTTATGTATTTCTAGAATTCCATTGTTGACTTTAGCCCAGACTTTTAGCCTTTGGTTAAGTCAATTTTCAGAGGGTAACCCTACAGATTAAACAAACAAGATATAACATGTTAGTTATTGAGCTTTAGGTGCTAATAAACTGAATTTTGACAGAGCTAGAATAGCTGTTTCCCTAGTCTTTATGCTATGCTAAGCTAACAAGCTGCTGACTTTAGCTTCATATTGAACAGATAAGCGTAGCATCGATCTTCTCATCTGATCCTTGGATTGATAGCAATTCCCAAATCGTTCCCAAAAGCTATTGCTCTAAATGAAAATTCATCACATTCAATTAATTTGATTACTTTCAGATACCAGGGAAAGTAAGAAACCCTTAGCCTGAATATGACGTTTTCTGCTGGGAGAATTACTGTAGGATGAGTCAGTATAGTTTACGGTGTCCACTCTGGCATCATGTAGACATCATGAGATTAGATAACCACATTACTTTGGTATTTTTATGGTGCCTGCTGAGGTCCATGTAAGCACACACTGTAGCAAGCTCTATCACTGATGTATGTGTAATTACATTAAGGAGTGATGGCTTGGGTTATGTTCTAGCTTACTGTAGTTTGACCGCACAAAGTAGCTCTTTGCAAAAATAGAAACTGGTGTAGCCTGCAACTTTGGCACATAATGATATTGCACCCTGTCATTTTTCATGTCTCCTGGAGCTAATGAGGTAGCAACGAGTGGTTCACTTCACAGAGGCCTTCCTTGAGTCAGCTCAGCCAGTGGTGCTTGGATTAAAAGAGTGAACTTTGCTCGAAGGAGCCAAAGGATCCCTCCTCATTCAACTTTCAACAAAGTCTTTCAGCAAATGTGACTATTATAAGACAGAGTTGACAGAATTTGCAGTGAGCTCTGGCAGCCCATCACATCTGCTCAGAGGCAGTTGTCTGTCTTCACCGTCAGTAAATTTTTTGTTTTTTTTTCCCTTTTGGGTTAATTTCAGAATGACAGGCAGTCCTCAGGCTTGTTGAATTATTTAACTGCATGCAGCCAATGGGTATTATAATCTAGGCCGTGAGTGACAACGCAATATGCTCTTAGGGCCTCGTGGCATTTTTATTAATAATGAGCTTGAGATAAACTAGAGCTCTCAGGTTAAAAGCTGCTGGCTGTTGGTGCTCACTGGAGCTGGCATGTTCGTAGCCCTTAATTTGCTGGTGTGATACAGATGAACTTTTAAAACCTCTGATTGTTTATGATAAGATGTCCTTAAGAGAAACAGCAGTTATGTGGTTCAGTGACGTGGTGTAACAATGAATGCTTTCTGCCCGTATGTGGATGCAGGTAGCTGTTACAGCCCACAGAGGTGCAATGTGGATGATCTGGATTGTTGGCCTGCTCTCTGTATTTAATAATTAATGGGCTGCAGTCTGTACGTGTGTATGTGGATTCATTCAGCAGCAGTAGACCTAATGTTACGACAACAGCTAGCTGCTGCTTATCTGTTCTACAGCTACCGCATGTTGCATTAAAACAATTTCTTTTTTGCCAACAGTTTGGTTTATTGGCAAACACACCCAGGAGATACGGCTCAGACACCTGATTTAATGCATGAAATAATTTGATTATGTCCCCTATGTGTTAAGCATGTGCTGTAAAAGCTGCTTTAATCAATATTTTATGCAAACAATGGATCAAATGACTATGTGCTTAAGAAACACAGAATATTATCACGTGACTGCTGCAGTTCTCCTCAGCTCTACAGAGGGTTTTAGAGCGTTTCATGTCATAGAAAGATAGATTTACTGTGTTGGTTCAGTTTCAGTGCTCTCATCAGCACTGTTTACAGACGCAGCAGGACGCTGAATTTAGCAAGAAGCTCTAAAAACCCACTCCACATTAATAATACTGCTTTAAATCTGGTCCACTGATGATTTTATTTCTTCCCAGTTTGGGTTCCCCCCTCCAGTATTTTTATATTGGAGTAATTGGCAACATAAACACTGAAACAGCACAAGAGCGGTGAAATTAATACTCTTTTTGATTAATGTGACTTCTTCCTGTTCTTATATTTAGGGGGAAAGCTCATATTCTGAACAATACAATCTCAAACTGCATTACTAAACATGTAAAGCAGAGTGCCAGGGAATTTTTTTTTATCATCAGCGCAATATCAACATGCGCAGTAAACGCATCCCAAAAGACACTCAGAGGGATTTGAGTTAGTTGAGAGAGTATCAACAGAAATACAAATGTTACTTGAAATGTAACTATCATTCTTTTTTAATAGTGCCTTTTATTTTCAGTTCAATGTGTTCAATAAAATGATGCTTTCATTATATGGCTTGAATTGAATATTATCTGCCCAAGGCCTGTGGTCGTTTTCAGTACCTGTGCTCTGAGGTACTGAATCCCTAACTTACAGTTGGATGAGCTGTTGCACACTGAATGCATTATGTTTATAGCTGTACACCTACGCAGCCCTTTGTTAACATGTCTGTCGTCATATTCAGCACAGTGAATCAGCTTCAATCCTGGCTCAGCTCCGGATGGTCACTGTCCGAGAATGATGAAGTTTTCATAGCCATATGAGCTGTCGCTAGAGTCTGACCTCAACCAGCTGGCACGCTTTAAATCATAATAACTGTGATATTTGTGTAGCACCTCGAATGCCTTCAATCTTTCACTACGATCCACATGCAACAGATGCTTTTTGAGTGTTTTCTTTCTTTGTCCATCTTAGTGGCGTCAATTATAAAACCTTGCTGCCCTCTTGTTCACCTCTTTTTGCGTCTCTTGTGGGGTGCACTTCTATCCTGGTAGCTGGCGCCTCACAGCCTCGGCCTCCCTTTACTGTATTTGAGCAGCTACAGCCGCCATCAGATGACCTCCGAGCTCCACAAATAATTCTGTGTGTCCTCCAAAGGATCCCATATCTCATCCTGTCAAGGATTGTTCCAACATGTTTGTCAGGTTTTATGAGTTCACAGTACTCCAAAATAACTCTCTACTGAGTGATGTGGATTTTCTTAGTGCAGTTCTTAGTGGAGTGGTTTGTCAAGTACAAATTATTAGGGCATGCTTAAAGTGTGTCCTATAAATCAAGTTATGGAGCAAAAATATGAAATGAAGTGATTAGTGACTAGTCATGCTTTATTTGAGGGCTCCATCAACTAAACTTTGACCTTGAAAATAAGCATTCAGGCTTATATATCATTTATTGTCTGTACATGTCTGCAGTAGCCTGAATTACTAAGTGAAATGCTGTCGTATTAGCATTATGATATTTGTGTATTTCATCGCTATTTCATGGAACAAAGGCATTCATTCTGAAAGTTACATGGCTGATGTTTGGAGAAGGGTCTAACTGATTTTGTAGGCAGCATGACACGCCCCCATGACTACAAGACACACCCACTTTAGTCCACAACACGCCCCGAGACCACTCACTGGAATTTAAGTTCTTATTTTAGTCAGACAAATGATCTTTTCCTAAACCATGGCCCGAGGCTTTGTGTTTTCGGGTCTGTCCGTACGTTCGTCCTATTCTTGTGAACACGATATCTTAGGACACCCTGGAGGGATTTTTTTCAAATGTCCACTTGGACTCAAGCATGAAGTCATTAGATTTACAAGGTCAGAGGTCAAAGTCACTCACAAAATAAAATTTTGTCCATAACTCAAGAATTCCTACAGTAATTCTGACAACATTACACACACATAATACAAACTGATGAAGTGATGACATTTTACATCCAAAAGGTCAACTTCACTGTGACTGTCCATTATTCAACATCATAACACAGGAACAGAAGGGGGCACATTTGGTCAAATACTGAATTGGTGACAATAATCTTGAAACTGTACTGATGTGTGTGAAGCATCCATGTTTCCCCAAAAATGTATTTAATACCTTTCTTTTAAATTACTTTGAAGTCTTCATATATTATGTAAATCTGGACAGTTTGGATGTAAACTGCAACTTGAGTGGTTGGCAGAGGCATACACAACCAAGGCGGTAATACTAGTTGGACTTAACCTGACCATGCAGTGTTGGTGCCTATCCAAACTGTAACCGAATCAAGGGTGTGTCTTGTAGTGCTGTGGCCCCACAGACAGACCTACTTGGATATAAGGTTGTCCTGGCTCAAAGAATCGACTGAGTTGTAAAACCCAGTTAGTCCACAAAGAATAGTGCAAAAGAACCACTATAAATCTTGTCTTTACCAGAGATGTGCTCATAAGTTTCCTGGAAATAAATAATTCAGAATGAAGAAAGCATAATAAAATGACGTATCAACTAAACAAATCTCAGTCCATTAATCAAGTAAGAGAGGACAGCCCTGTTTGTATACTTCAAATGTTCGTGTTTGCTACAGTGTGACATCTCCGGTCTCTCTTTCTTCATCTGTTCTTGAATGTAATGTAACGAGTGACAGAGAGTGAGTCATACCCAGCATGCTGTTTGGCAGTGTAACAGTTATCGTTGTTAAACATAATGTGTACATAATGTACCGCTAATATGTCCTGTAGATCTCAAGAGTGTCGACACTGCACTTCACCATACACCTGTCAAGTGTGAAGTCAAGATAGTCAAGGATAAAAGGTTGTTGAGAGAGTCATGAAAAGACCTAGATAATGTGAATCTAGCAGCTGTGACATTGGCGTGTGGATAAAAAAAGTAGGAAGATTAACAGCATGCAATTAGTGATCTCATGTCCCTCCTTTGGGTTTAAGGGACTCCACTGACACAGGCCTTGACCACACCAGCTTTGTGGTGCACAGGATTGCTGTGCTCTGCCCTTTAACGGGTACATACCGCAGAAAACGGGGCCTTTTTAGTCCTGCTTCTGTTATGATTGGCCTCTGTATGCAGAAGCAGCACAAAAGGGTACAGAGTTTCTTCATTCTTCGGCAGCAGAGGAAAGGTGTGTCTCTGCAGTGAGTCCACAGAGTCACGTGGCTCTGCACTGATCACACATCAAGGCTTCTTTTTGTTGTTTGAGTTAATACACCACCATTGTAGAAATAAAGCAAGAGCACAATGCACTGTGTGAGACAGGCTTTTTGTGTTTTCACACTGTCGGCAGATTTTAATTGTATCTGCCTGACATGTCATGAAGCAGCAATTTAAACATCTTCACTGTTATTGCTTTTTCCCCAGAGTGTGGATGTAATTTGTTGTGCGAATGTGAGTGAGTTTGCATTCAGTATTACAGAAGATAATTGGAAGGATTGTAAATTCTTGCTGTGTTCAATAAAAATACACAATAACACATTATTCACATTCATGAGGCTTTACTGTTTAGTTGAGATTTGAGGCTGTGAGTGTGCCTCTCCAAACACTACAACACTGTAACACCAAAGAGTTAGTTACAACGTAACTTTCTTTCTATCCCTTTTCTAATCCAAACTTTTAAACTTTCACTTTCTACTTCTTTTAATAGGCTTCATCAAATAATCATTATCAGGAATGAAAGTGAGTTCTATGGGTATCCACAAGTCTCCCCTTTACAGACATACCCACTTTGTGCTAACCCCATGCAGTTTTTTAATATTCCTGCATACTGGGGTCCCTAAAAAGCCTCAAATTGCATAAATTGAGTCTGACGTGAAAGCTGAGAGTCTTGTGGATCTAATGAGCCCAACTTTATTCATGTGCGATGATGTTAGTCCCCAGAGTTGCCACCATTTTTAAAAGCTTTTTGTCACTGTTTACTATGACAGTTTTCCTAAAATTAGATGAAATCATATTGAATCATATCCCCTGTATCATGATGCCTATTGTGTCACCAGTTTCTTGCTAAAAGACAGCTCTAATGTTAACAGACTAGTCCTTTAAGTGTTGTGATGTTTCAGGCTTTGCTATGCATCCTTTCCATTAAAATATATTCAGCAGAAATAGCTTTAGCTGGTATTTTTTAATGGTTGCAAGCTTGTTTGATATGTGAAATTCATTTTGAAAGATAAAATATACATACATATGTGTATAATATGTAATTCTATATCATGCAGGTAGAGATTTTCCCTCAGTGAGGACATGTATTGACTTTTAGTTCATTGCCGTTACTGTAGTTCCTCTAACAAAAAACTAAAGCTCAGAAGACACTGGCACACACAGAGGAATAAAAAGGCTCTTTAGTATTTATTGAAGGCGAGCCATGAAGTGCTTTTGATGCATCTATTTGTTTGCATCTCTTAAGAGATTTTTTTATGTCAGGGAATTCTTTTTCCAATGATTGCCCACACTTAACAGATCACAGTCTCTTTACAGTTTTCTTTTCTTTTCAGATTTTGAAAAAGTAAATGCAGAATTTGTCCTTCAGGAATCTAAAAGCTTACCGTCACTGCTGTCAAACGTCTCCCTCAGTTTATTGATAATGGTTTCTTTCATGATGGATTTCTCTCTTTCAAAGTAGATAAACTGTGTGAATATATACAGTGGGTACGGAAAGTATTCAGACCCCCTTAAATGTTTTACTCTTTGTTAAATTGCAGCCATGTGCTAAAATCATTTAAGTTCATTTTTTTTCCTTTTAATGTACACACAGCACCCCATATTGACAGAAAAACACAGAATTGTAGACATTTTTACAGATTTATTAAAAAAGAAAAACTGAAATATCACATGGACATAAGTATTCAGACCCTTTGCTGTGACACTTGTATATTTACCTCAGGTACTGTCCATTTCTTCTGATCATCCATGAGATGGTTCTACACCTTCATTGGAGTCCAGCTGTGTTTAATTCTAATGATTGGACTTGATTAAGGAAGCCACACACCTGTCTATATAAGACCTTACAGCTCACAGTGCATGTCAGAGCAGATGAGAATCATGAGGTCGAAGGAACTGCCTGAAGAGCTCAGAGACAGAATTGTGGCAAGGCACAGATCTGGCCATGGATACAAAAAAATTTCTGCTGCACTTAAAGTTCCCAAGAGCACAGTGGCCTCCATAATCCTTAAATGGAAGACGTATGGGATGACAAGAACTCTTCCAAGAGCTGGCCGTCCAACCAAACTGAGCAATCGGGGGAGAAGAGCCTTGGTGAGAGAGGTAAAGAAGAACCTAAAGATCACAGTGGCTGAACTCCAGAGATGCAGTGAGGAGATGGGAGAAAGTTCAAGAAAGTCAACCATCACTGCAGCCCTCCACCAGTCAGGGCTTTATGGCAGAGTGGCCCGACGGAAGCCTCTCCTCAGAGTAAGACACATGAAAGCCCGCATAGAATTTGCCAAAAAACACATGAAGGACTCCCAGACTATGATAAATAAGATTCTCTGGTCTGATGAGACAAAGATAGAACTTTTTGGCCTTAATTCTAAGCGGTATGTGTGGAGAAAACCAGGCACCGCTCATCACCTGCCCAACACCATCCCTACAGTCAAGTGTGGTGGTGGGAGCATCATGCTGTGGGGGTGTTTTGCAGCTGCAGGGACAGGACGACTGGTTGCAATTGAAGGAAAGATGAATGCGGCCAAGTACAGAGATATCCTGGACGAAAACCTTTTCCAGAGTGCTATGGACCTCAGACTGGGCCGACGGTTCACCTTCCAACAAGACAATGACCCTAAGCACACAGCTAAAATGACGAAGGAGTGGCTTCGGAACAACTCTGTGACTGTTCTTGAATGGCCCAGCCAGAGCCCTGACTTGAACCCAATTGAGCATCTCTGGAGAGACCTCAAAATGGCTGTCCACCAACGTTCACCATCCAACCTGACAGAACTGGAGAGGATCTGCAAGGAGGAATGGCAGAGGATCCCCAAATCCAGGTGTGAAAAACTAGTTGCATCATTCCCAAGAAGACTCACGGCTGTATTAGCTCAAAAGGGTGCTTCCACTCAATACTGAGCAAAGGGTCTGAATACTTATGTCCATGTGATATTTCAGTTTTTCTTTTTTAATAAATCTGTAAAAATGTCTACAATTCTGTGTTTTTCTGTCAATATGGGGTGCTGTGTGTACATTAATGAGGAAAAAAATGAACTTAAATGATTTTAGCACATGGCTGCAATTTAACAAAGAGTAAAACATTTAAGGGGGTCTGAATACTTTCCGTACCCACTGTATAAATGGGATTTCAATCTTCTACTTGTATATCTAGAATAAAGGTAAACTAAAAACCCAGACTGAAATGAAATGGTACGAAAACGTGATATCCAAAATCATCACTGTTATCCGTACTACCGCAACGTGAACTGTTAAAATGTGCTCAAAACGTACTAAAACACAAGTTTTATATTGAAAACAACTAAAAAATGTTTGCAGAAGGAAAATCGCTGTGAACGGCTGTAATTTTAATGTTTATGCAGACGGGGTTATCACCATCAAACCCTTGAAAATACGCTGATCAAACACTGTTTTAATGATGATTCGTATTTGTGAACTGTAAAAACAAACATCTTTGAATTTTACTGTGATTTATCATTAAATAGTTAACCGTTTCAACCCCAAATCATAAAGATAACAAAGTATCCTGTTGATAATGGATGTAATGGATTAACTGTGTGCCACCACTTGCACACAGTTAATCCATTACATCCATACTGACAGGAATGTGCCAAATGTATGCAGGTCCCCTTTAGGCCTTAGATGCTGTTCTAACACTGGTGTTGGTGTTTGTACAGGCTTACATAAGGAGAGTCACATAGGAATTAAACTTGCTTGTGTACATGCATGTGTGTTTACATAGTTGTGCTGGATTTTAGCAGCGCTGCAGTGCATTGGCCTGAAGAGTTTATATCACAAGAAGGGAACACTTTCCTCCAAGTCTTCGGGGTTGCGGACTGTATTTCCAAAGGCGGTGATAAATTGAGCTTGTTTGGTGTAACTTTCCCTCACAGCAAGGCTATCAATTTGCTCTAAGGCAAACAGCTGCTTTCTACTCTGAGCTGAACTATATTGAATGGAGGCCAGGAAGAATTAATGTGATGATGAGAGCACTCAGTGGAGACTGAGAGGGTGATTTGGGCGTCTGTGACAAACAGACGCTGTTGCAGTTGCATTTGAGTTTAATGGGTTCAGTTTTTTAAATATCAATCTCCAAGTCCCGGGTTGTGTCTATGTTTATGTTTTAGTTTCCCATCAATCCCAATTTGAGTCAGGTTTTGTTTGAATATTTGACTTTTGCTTCTGGTGAAATGCCACATGTGGCTTTTCAGTGCAAACATGTCTAAACTGACGCACAGACACACAAGAGCATGAGGACAGAATCCTCAGCCGTCATCACAGACCACCACTTCCTGTTTGTGTCATTTCTGTTAAAGATTCTTATCAAGTCTCAGTTTTATTTGGCTTGACTGAACTTAACAAGATATGAGTCAGTAAAAATAATCTGTTACCTACTGCAGCTAATCTGTGACATCTTAACCCTTGTCCGACCTACATATTCATACAAGGACTACTGACTGGGGTCCTCAAGAATAAACTGTCAGAAACAGCCATCATAGTGAAATATTAACTAATTTCTTCGCAGATATTATTAGTTATGTAATTATTGTCATCTGAAGAAAAAAAACAGATTGTTATTGTTTTAGAAACATTCATTTCCCTATTGTGTGAAATAAAAACAGAGCACATGAGGGTGTCAGTAGCCCCTTTCACACTGCCTTTTCGTTGTGGGGCTGTTGCGCCTCTACAACTCTTATTTGAAATGTTTTTTTCTGCAAAGTAGCCCCTGACCATGAAAAGTAATTTTTGGTAGAAACAAAATGCCTATATAAAGAGGTTCAATACAGCGCGGCACCATCAGTGTCAGATTTACTAAACAGCTGTGTAAGTGAAAGACACTTAAATGCTACCATTCAAATGTTTCAAATCCATCACTAGTTTTATGGTAAATCAATTATTTGTCATCACGCAACAACACTAACACAGCATTGTTGTAGGTTTTTCTGATAAGTTTCACTTAATGAGGAACATGTGTTTGTGCTTCACTGAGGGTCTCTGTCATTCTCAGTGTTTTCCGTTGTACCGCTGCTTCGTTTCAGTGACAAATCAATTTTCTTGATTTTCGTCTGTCATTCGATGTTGAAAGTGTTTTTCCTCTCACAGTGAACAAACACAATTGAGAGTGACTGTTGGTTCTGACATTTGACCATTATAATGATCCTAGAATTATTTTAGAAATCATGCATGATTGATATTTTTTATGTTGACATTTTTAAAAAAGAGCTCAGGTACCCCCTGCGGTACTCCAAAATACCCCTTAGGGTATTACACCTGCCCCCATTTGTGAGACACTGCCTTAGGACAACAGTACATTGGTAATTTAAGATAAAAAAGCTCTAATAAAAACAGAAACCAATGATATGCATTCGTTAGAAACAAATGATAAAACAAAGCGCCTGTGATATGACAAATACCCATACCTCTAGGATGAGGGTTAAAAGTAATTTGGGACACAAATACCAAGTTGCTTGAGTTAAACTTGCAAGTGATGATTGTTCAGAACAGGAGCTTTGCTGCAATCAAGATCAGTGGATTTTGAAGAGTCGGAGGAGGGGGAGGAAGGTAATTGTGGGCCTCTGAGGTGAAGCACTTGCTCATACCTAAACGCAGTTGACTTTACGGTTTTATTTCTTCGCACCTCCCACTGGTAGAAGATGTTTTATGGGGCTTTCTACTGCAGGGAGAACAACTCCCCCACAAGTCAGCAGCTAAACTGGCTCACTGACACGGCTAATAGACTCACAATTCATTGTAAATGTTTTAATGGGGCACAAAGAGATGTGAACTTTACTTTTGAGCAGCCATACAGATTTTAATCACCGTGCCTGGCCCTTATTGTGTGGTCAAAGTCTAAAGTAAGTGCATACCTGTCCAACTGTTTACCTGCACCTCCAGCACTCCTCCGCCTTTGCAGGAGAAACCTGTCTATCGTCTTTCATGCTGTTTGAGGTGTGGCTCTCTGGTTGGACCTCTCTGCTCTCCCCTCCCCCGCTTCGGCACCGTCCAATCCCTGCCACACGTAGAACTCACCTGAAAGGATTTGCATTTAGGGCCGATACTCGCCGCTGATTGGCCAGGTGTAAGCACCCTGCCTCAGGCCTCCCCTACCAATGGCGACAGTGCTGCGTGACTCATAGGGAGAGGACAAGTTGCTTCACTACACTTCTCCTTTTCTGCTTCAAACAGCAGCCATTGCATTGTCTTTTTTTCTCTCCCTCCTCTCCAGTTTTGTTTTGTCGCTGTGAGAAAGAGGTGTGAGGTTGACCAGAGGTCCACACCTTCAGACAGCTTTGTCCCCCTCTGAACACACCTTGGATTATTCCCCCTTTTCACCTTTTTGTTGTCTATTTTTTCTTGATTTTCATTGGTTACTGTGATCGACACTTGTTCGGTTGCTATTATGGACGTTGTCACCCGAATCCTGAGTCTTTGAGGTTAGTGATGAATGGTTCTCCTCCTCTTCCCACTTTACCTGTTTTGCTGATTCTTGTTAGTACAAACAAATGGCTTAAAATGGGTTTCTGAAATGGTTAAGAAGTTTAAATCAATATTTCTGTATTAAGTATTAAGGGGTTAACATGCCGTCTATGTATGTTTAGTTGTATTTGTTAGTGGACAGACAGCTTGGTAGTTATGTCGCCATAATGTTAATAAACTTTTGGCGTTTAACCGTAGCATTTTGATTGGCACGCTTGACATATTGAGGTTTTGTTAAGGGAGCTTTACCAATTCATGCAAGTTCAATCTATATTTTGGCACATGTTTGTTCCCCATCTAATGTGAAAGCCAACTTCTGTATCAAATATTCGTTCAAGGAAACAGCGAAACAGAATTCACCCACTTATATTAAGCTTTTATGTTGGATTGCACCCATCCAACTAGTTCCCTTGAACTCAACTGACACTTTCGACAGTGTGAGATTAAGTAATAGGCCTGAATTTCTGTGTTTATTTAAAAAACTTATACGAATAATGTTTTGCTGATGTGTCTGATTGTTGCATTACTTTTATGAATTGTTGCCTTATATGGTGTGCTGAAGCAAGGGCGGGAACAGTGTTTTGCAAGTCCCTTGACCAAGCCTTCATGTATTTTTCATGGTGTAGTAATCAGTTATTACACATCGTGAAGATTTTGATCCGTGATTGCTTTCCAAATTTTTATACAGTGCTTATATACAATCTCAAATGCTGCATCACTTGGCTGAAAACTGCTGTGGTTTTGCTGTTGTTGTTGTTTTCCACAGTCTTGTGCCTGTAGTCAGTCATGCAGTGCTTCAAGCAACAACATCTTCAGTTCATCAGTGCAAAATGTTGCTCATCTCGTAATAAGAGGCCCACAAGGTCTTCATTTCAATTCACAGGGAAGTTTAAACCCACAGTACTTTGCTTCCTCTTTTACACCCATAAAAGTTGACCTTCCCGAAAGTCCTTTTTTCACTCATCAACAAGTTAAATTATTCTTTGCAGTGAGACTTTCTCAAAGTTGCTCAGTGATGCAGAGATAAAAGCACACTTCCTGTTTCACCAGAAATCTAATCTACTCTGCACTTCTTTTGAACCACAGAAGTTTATTGTGCACATACAGAACTATACCACTGTATAAACACGGCTGAGCAACATGTAGAATTCACACCCGCTGTCCTTAAATGCTGCTGCACTATACTACACAGAGCACTGTAGCTATCCCAGAAAAGCCCTGAACCAGTGCAGATTTTCTGAAGTCACAAAAGGCCCAAGCTTGTTATTGTTTCATCAGTTGGGCATTTAGAATTGATTTTGTTGATGTAATGTCTGATGTAACTTGTAGTTTGGGGCCCAAGGCAAGCAGCTGAGAACAGATCACTTTAGAGATGGAAAATAAATATCTACTTCAGTTACTGAACTGTTATTACGTTTGGATCAATTGGCCTTGCGCACACATTTGTATTTAACACCTGCTGCAACATCAGCACACGACCAAGTGAGTGAATAGCTCTGTTGTTTTGAGTAGGTATGAGTTTGCATTTGACTTAACTTTCATTATACCCTGTGCCCACCCTGATTTGGATTGTAAATGAAGTCCTCGTGCCTCAGAGGATGAACTCATACTGTAGACGCTGTTTACAGAGGCTTTGTGTGCCTCATTCAAAGGACATAGAGGCTGATAAAGAGAAGCAGAGAGGGGGGTGGACAGTACTATTAGATAGGCTCCTCTTTCAATACAAAGTCAACAAGTCTTAGCCTGTAATTAGATCATTAGGCATGGGCAAGATGATGGAGGCGTTGCAAGAGAAGAGCACGACAAGAGGAGGAGGTGGGGTGGAGTTCATCACTACAGTCCCATCATGCAGAGATATATAAAAATGGAAGATTTATTCAGTTTCATGTTACAGGCGCATACTTAGTGCCAACTTTGTATGGTCAGGTACAAACTGTTTTTTATGCCTTGATTTGAATAAACACGGAACCAGCTCCAGTTTCATGTGGCCAGATACAAACTGTTCTTTATCACAAAAAGAATTGAAAGTGTTTCTTTATTTATATGCTTATTATATCTGTTGGCAGCAATAATGAAAATATGATTCATTTGCAAAGGCTAGATATTATACTGATTGAATACCAGTGGCAAAAACAAGTTTTTGTGGATAACAACAAATTCTTATATATTTTAGAAGGTAAAATGGATAAAATGTTGTTGACCAAAAGGAGACCAGAATTTCATGGTCATCTTTAAAGAAATATTTAAAATAGTCTCATGATCATCCCCCATTCATTGAGAGATGCAGAAAAACAGTGGACTCATAGTGAAACTAGTTGATACACGTCATTATCTTTTTAATAAATCTGTTTGGAAAATGTTAATATGAGAAAGCAGAGTCAGAGCTCCTATCCTGTGTTGATGGTTTGTTTAGCTGTTTTTATATTGCTCAAGGATGGATTTGCATCGTGTTTCAATGCCAGTTTCTCCATTTAAACTTCCATAGCACTCTCTTTCTGGAGTGGATGGAGCCTTACGGGTTGAAAAAGTGGGCTTGTGACGGGAAGTTTGAACTCCTGTGACCAGCTGGAAAAAAAAAATGGGTGGGGAAAGTTAATGTGTAACACCCTCTTCTGCCCTAATGGCTCCTGTCAAAGAGCCACTGAGCAAGGCACATATTGTGTCCCCAGGTGCTTCAGACACAGCTGCCCTCAGCAGGTCAAAGCCACTTGTTGTATCTGCATTCATGTTGTAGGTACACTCAGGAAACCCTCCTTTGATAAATAAAGCGAAATCGATTGAGCAACTGTATCCCCATGTTGCAACTGTCTCATACTCTGTGCGTGCCGGGACTGGCAGCCCAGCCAGAGCTGTAGTCATCAAACCTGAACACAAGACACAAAATTGTCTTTCTCTGCCCTGACAGATTTCTCTTCAGACTTTTCCCGGACAACTGAAAAAGGATGTGACGTAACGCTGGGCTTGTCAGTGATTTCAAACCTCTTAATGATCCCAAATATTCATGGGTGGACTGAGAGGACTTTCAGAGATTGATTTGATGGGAAGTGACAAGACTTTGCACTCATGACACGTACTTACAGTGCCACACATCCTATACCCTTTGGCAGAGTGTCTTTTGCATATTATCACTCTTATTTATCTTATTAAAACCACCTTAAATCCACTAGAAACCCTGAAAGACGTGAGCTCCCACCCCCTGCTTATGTGACACTCATAACACCCACTTGGCAGGAATGGGGGAAAAAATAAAAGCGTTGTGTTTTCAGACAGAGAAGGAAAGAAACAGAGAATGTGTGTGTGTGTGTGTGTGTGTGTGTGTGATATGATATGTGGAATATCAGGTCACACCTTTTAATAACACTCCTGATTATGCAACATGCTAGGCCGGTCAGGGCGCAGATTCTGTGCTAGTAAAAGCAAGAGTCTCCTTGGCTGCATATACAACTGCTTGCTGCTGAGTTTAACACAGTGTGTCATGCTCAGTGGTGGAGAGTATTTTAACTCAACTACTGTACTTAAGTACCATTTTTAGGTACTTCTACTTTACCTGAGTATTTCTAAATGGTGCTACATTTCAGAGGGAATGTTGCATGTTCATATCCTTTTAAGCTGTAGTTACTATTTTACATACAAATAATACTAATAATGATGTTATTCTGCAGCCCAATGAGTACTTTTTTGATTGCAGGGCTTATATTTGTTATACATTTTTACATTGTGGATTTAATACTCATGTAAAGGATACAAGCACTTCTTTCAACATCGATCATGCTGGATTTATTTAAGATGTATTTAAAAAATGGATGCAAAGTGCTTCTCACACATTTCTAAATAAAAAGTTAACTTTCTTTGCTTGCTAGCGTAAAGCTCAGGTAAAGATGAGACGAACACACAGTAAGAAACTGTGAAAAATAAGAACATTAGTCATGACTTATGAAGGCTCATACTGTTTGTAATACCTACTGAGATTGTATTTAAAAAAAAACAAAAGACTGCAGTTTGTTTCCAACTTTAAAGGTTATGAATAAACTCATCTGTTTGCTTTAGTGAACTGCTTTACCGTGAAAATCGTGACGATGTATTTTGATTAAAGTTTGTCTGTCGTAGTTCTTGTGTGGGTGGATGCAGATTTGAGGTGCAAGTTTATTTCGTGCCAGATAAAAGCAGTGTGCAGAGCCTCATAAAAACTCCCTTTACTGCTTTCTGGTGGCTGTTTGTTTGAAGAAGGGTTATTTAATTAGTAAATACAGGAATATGATACAGCTAGCTGGCTGCTATAAATTGCTTGCACTAGTACTATATGATGCAGTGGCCTGAAAACACATTCACATTGCAATGTTTTTCTCTCCAATTATGTGGGTTACACCCTGCTTAAGGTAACATGGCTAAAAAAAAAGGCTGAGAGATGCATTGTAACATAAAACGGACATCTCCAATGAAATACGTTTCAGATGGTGTCTGTTGTCAACTCCCTCACACCCCCTCATGCTAATTTAAACATTATGTTGGCTTTAATGCAGTATCACTTGGTACAAAGAGGCATTCTGACCCAGGCACAGAGGGAAATTGATTTCCCACATGCTTTTCGGAGGCTTTGGTCCCAGACACCCAGCTGCAGTTGTGTCTGTGTCTGGATGCCTCAGCAGCAGGCTGTTGTATGGAAAACTGTCCATTCCCACAATGACTCCAGCACTCAAATTATCTGTTGAACTCCTCTGAAAGGTCTTTAGTTATGGAGGCCAGAGTTAATTTTTTTTTCTTAATTTAATTATGTTTGTCCAGAAACCTTGTTTTTGCCTATTTAAATGCCACTTTCCCCACTTTCATCACCTTCTCCTGCGAGTTCATGAAATGCTCAATGACCTGAAATGAAAGGACTGTGGCAGAAGCTTGGATGTTTAATTTAGCTTATATTGAGCCTCAAAGAGCCACATTTACAAGCATGAAGGTGGCCTTTCTGGGGAAATTTGTCATGATATGTGGTTGGTGTGGTGGACACAATGTGTGAAAAACAAGGTGTTGAACCACAGGTTTACACTTCACAAAACACATCAGTGCACGCACAGAAAGAGCTACATGCAAAAATGACTTAATGTCTTAATGGCCGACAAGAGTGCTGCTCAGTAGTGCGACCCCATTCTCATCAAAGCATACCTTTCACTTTACTCTCACTTTATGTTTTTTCAATGTCTTTGTTTTGGAGAAATATACTTATTTACTTTCTTGCTAAAAGATGGACAAGAAGATTGATTCCCCTTTCATTTATATCTGTTAATTATCAAGCTACAGGCGTCAGGCTTCACTTACCTTACATTAGCATAGTTTAGCTTAGCTTAGCAAAAAGACTGGAAACAGGGGGAATCCGCTAGCCGCTGGCTCTGCCCCAAGGAAAAACAACAACACACCAGTATCTAAACATTAATTAAATAACATATTTCATATTTGGTTAATTCATACAAAAACCGTTCCTATGGACAGAATCAGGCTAGCTGTTTCCCCCTGTTTCCAGTCTTTATGCTAAGCTAAGCTAACTGTTTCCTGGCTCTAGCTTCATATCTACCATAGAGACATGTGAGTGGTATTGATTTTGCAATCCAGTTCCCAGCTTGAAGGCATGTTTCCCAAGATTTCAAACTATCCTTTCATGACCGTGAAGAGTGCTGGTCGTTAGTGCAGCTCCATCTCTATTACTAAAAGTATCTGACATCACGTCTCTGGGACAACCTCATAACCATATCTGTGACTTTGCAGTAGCACTAGTGGTCATAAAACAACAATCTTCCAGTTTCTCAGTTAGTCAAGATGTCTTTGCTCATTCAAAAATGCTTGTCATTTTGTTTCCAATAATATCTTTGATTCGTACAGTAAGAGCAGTTTACTACACAGACGGAAGCAGTTTGAAAATCCATTCAGTCGTGTGTTTATGCTTGCCGGGCTTTTGTCTTCATGCGTCCTTGCAAACACACCGAGCCTTTGCCTAGCTCAGAGAGGCCCACTTTCTCCCTTTTCCTTGTACCACAGAGCCTCCTTTACAAGCCCTCTCCCTCTGCTTGTTTCTAAGCAACAGCCACTCCTTGTTTACCTTTACGTTTTTGCATTGTGATTCACATCAGAACAACATAACCCTAGCCCCCCTCGAGAGACTGATTGTCAGGCCTCTTTCATTCAAAGTGGCACTGAAGCAAAGGTTACCATGCACACGTCATTAATGCATGTATGTAGAGGCATTAAACTTCCCACATATAATTATTTCAGATCCCTAATATAGTTAAACAATACCAACACCATTTATATTTATATTGAGCATGTCGTGTTGCTTTAGCCTGGTAGTTTATTGTCCTCATCTCCTGCACCAATGCTGCACCTTCCTCTTTGCCTGACTATCATAAACGAGTGTATTTCATAAAGCCTTCTCAAATATTGACCAAACCTGTCTTCAGCCTCCTGCGCAGGCTCCAATACTTCTCCAAAGAGGTGAAATTAACCTTTGATTGATGTTTGCAGCATTAGTACGGTAATCCTAATTTCATTTATTAGTAGTGAAGTACAGCTCAGACATTTACAGAAAACCTGTCAAGCTAAAATGACTGAGGTGCAGTTAGTTACGTAATACCTAAAGCATGCAGTCCAACCATTCGTCATGACATCATGAGTTGTAGTTTAGGCTTGTCAGTTCAGTCACACGGCTTAACATTTTTTGTCCCTATTCAAAGTATGCACTTGACATCATGAAATGCAATGACTCAGCACTTCTGCCCTGAGATCCAGGAACAGGGCACACGTTTACTGGCTTTTTGATGAGAAACATTGGCCAGTGATACCGAATACCACGCTGACCTAGTCTGGTCCAATTGTGTGAAATCAGATAAGCTCTCTTGAAGGGGCTAAGCTGTCTCAG
Organism: Echiichthys vipera; assembly: GCF_963691815.1. Lineage (NCBI taxonomy): Eukaryota > Metazoa > Chordata > Actinopteri > Perciformes > Trachinidae > Echiichthys > Echiichthys vipera. Next base: position 9,810,275 of record NC_139831.1, read on the forward strand.
TGTGAGTGGTCCCTGCGAGGCTTTACCGGGGGATCAGACGAGAAGAGCTGATTTAGTCGTTTATTAGCTGCTAAACTGAAGCTTTATCTGCGGGAATCTTTGAAATGGTTTTGCTAAAGCTGCAAATTGTCATCCTTCATAGTGTTTTAACCTTTCCCACAAAGGACACATTATCATACAGAAGAGATATAAATATAGTATACTAGGGGCTGACAAAATGGAAAGTGGATTTAAAGGAATAATTCAACATTTTTGCAGAGGTAAAGTAGTACATTCGTACCGCTCTCAAAGCTACGTACAGCTTAGCTTAGCATAAAGACTGAAAAGAGGGGGAAACATCTAGCCTGACTAGAACAAAATGAGCCTACCAGCACCTCTTAAAGCTCACTAGATAATGTTATATTTTGTTGTTTACTTTGTACAAAAACTGAAATGTAAAATCGACTAGTTACATTCGACATGTTAGGGTTAACTGTCTGCTTGTTGGCAAATTTCGTTATCTTTATACAGAGCCAGCTTAGCTGTTGACCCGTGTTTACAGTCCTAATGATAAACTAACTTTTCTTTACAGATTTCCTCATCCAACTCTTGGCAAAAAGCAAATAAATCCCCAAAATGTTGAACTATACCTTTTAAAGAAGAGCTTGACCTCATTGGGTATGACAAAACAGACACACAAAATTAGATTATTTCATCTCTGTTTGATTTTCTTCCCTCTCTAGGCGTATTGCTGCATGCCTGACTATGGGTGTCCAGACCTGTTTGGTATGCAGCCTCCTCTGCAACACCCGGGTCCCGTTCCCACCCTTGACTCAGACTTAGAGGCCTGAGATTTCAATGCTCCATCTGAACGTGCACCTAGTAGTACGCTGCATGTTGAAAGTATCTTTGCAAAGTTCATACAGCATATAAGCTCCAACTGGAACGTCTCCCTCGAGAAAATTAGCTGTTGTGGGAAGTTACATAATCGGATGGCTGCTATAGGGGTTAATTGGCACTGTGGTTTATAGTTTAAGAAAGAAGCATGAATGTCGTCCTTGTTTCTATTCAGGATGAGAGTCGCTGCTGGTATTTTTCTTGTATGATGTCCTCTCTTGCTCTTGCTGCTGCCAGTATACCTGTGCTGTGACATGTTTGTATTGGTATGAATGAAAACACATCAAGGATGGGCGTGTGAACAAAAAAGCAACAGGTACATCACGCAGCACAGTAGCACTGTTGCAAGAAACACTTCAGGATTTGATTTTAAAGTTGCTAATTATGTTTTTGAAGAGTTTGTTTACAATTCATCAAGTTGCCAAAACAATTACAGCAGCCAAAACAACAGCCGAGTCAGGATGAAGCATTTCAAATATGTCTGCAAGAAAGGAATCAGCAGGGCAGTGTGAGGCAACAGACACACGCACAGACATGCATGTTTTTTATCCTTGCCTTTTGTGTATTTTACTTGGAATCATTGGATGGATGGATTGGATGGATTTTGAAATTATGGGATTGAGCTGAGACACAAGAGCATTTGTAGGGCGTAATATTAGCTGCACATATAATTTCGAACCTTGAGCTTGAGCCAGGTACATTGGATGCTATATATATATATTTTTTTTTTTTTTTCAGAATCTTTATTGAACATGTTAAAAAAAAGAATACAAACAGAATAAAGCAAATGAGCAGTGAAAAGGAAAGCAAAAGAAGAAAAACAAGCAAATGGGATCCTCAGAATCCTAAGCGATAAATACATGTCTCAAATAATATAGTTCATGTTCAAAAGGGATAGGAAGAAGTTTTTTTTCTTGTCCTACCCCCCTCTTATTTTTTTTAAATAAATATTTATAATTATTAATCATAATGATTTAGTAAATGAGACACATGAACAGTGTCAAGTTACTGCTTGATCATATGGTGCGTGACAAGAAGTTGTAATATGACCTAATATAAAATAAATAATCTTTAAAAAACGAAGGATGATCAGTGTTAAGACTGCTCTCCACATGTGTATTATGTACCAGCTCTGACTGCTGCCTGCATGGACTAAAATCGAAAGAATACTGATTCACAGAGCATTTTCACATCTTACTTTGGGATTTTTAGTAGGTCTGCCCCCTCTTAAGCCAAAATGATTCTGGTTCAGTGAAGGTCTGAGTGGACCACCTGTGTGCAGCCCAAGAAGAGCGACCGCATTGACTGTACACAGACTCTCATATCGGAGTGTAACCAATGCTTTAGTCGATTAGTCGACTAATTGGTTGTTTTGCTCTTAATCAACTTAGATTTCTGTAACAGATTTTTTTAAATGCTTTTTTTCATGCTGAGTGACTTATTTCCAAGAAGCACATCTCTGGTAAACAAAATATTTGTAGTGGTTATTTTGATTCTTTGCAGAGAAACATTACAAATGAACGAATCAGTTATTTGACACAACCATTTGAGATTTAGTTAACCAGGAATTTCATTAGTCGAGGACAACCCTCATTTTTAGATACTCAATATGACCTTGGCTAGACAGCAGTAAACCCTGCAGTGGATAGGGTTCTGATGGCCAGTCTTGATCCTGTTCTGGTTGGCAAAATACCCAGATTTACCATGCCATAACACTAACAAATCTCTTATCAAACCTTCAGTCTCTTTTTCTTTCATGTTTAGCCTGTCCTAGCTACTGCTGTCACTGGTTATAATGTAAAACATCACTGTGGTAGATTATATTAGTTGGAAGATCTGTCTTCAGACTTTAAAATTTCTGCCTCGAGTGGCAACCATTTAAAAGATGGCACTGTCCCCACCATTGATACCTCTTGTCTTACTCCACATCTTACTAACAATATCCAGATGATCTGATAAAATGTTACAGCCTTGCAGATGTCTTTTCTTAAACTTTGCTGCAACTTCCTGTCCTGTTTTCACAACTTCACAATGGTTCTTCCTATCTGTGACATGTGGCCTGTTGCCACATAGTAGCAATAGGCCGCTGATGGTGGTTTCTGACAAATGGGCTGCATCTGTTAAGTTAAAACTTGTCTGTTGTAAAATCTTGTTTTGGATGCATCTGGTAAGACAGCAGTGATAAAGTCAAGATTGAAATTAATGACACATGAAGTTTTGAAGGATTTGTTTGAGTGCATTCTTTGTTTGTTCATATTGACTTGGAGTAGCAGATGGATTTTTTATACATTGTTAATGAACAGCGTTGTACGTGCTTTAGGGTGGTTATTCTCTGCGGCTCATAAAAAGTTTGTGGGGTGCTCTAGTTGCACACACTGCAGTTTGTGTACGGATATACTTATAGACTATACTTGTCTTCTGACCTACAAGTGAAAACTGTGCGACAGGAACTTCGTAGTTTGTTCTGAGAATTTCTGTAAAACCGACTCATGGGGCCCGTAAGAGGTGTGTGTGTGTGTGTGTGTGTGTGTGTGTGTGTGTGTAATGCTGTCTGTGTTTGCACGCCTTGTGTCAGCATTGTGGGGAAGTGATGTCTGTAAATGGCAGGTGTGGCTTTTAGAGCCCTATTGTGATCCTTTTAATTCACCATCACCGTCTTTAAACAGCCTGAGTAAAGCGGGCTTGGAAATGGTGAGAGAACATCCTATAGTGTGTCATTTGCAGATCTTTGTTTTAGAAATTGATTCTCAGCCTACGTTCTCATATATTTTATGTAAGGCTACCAGAATATTACAATTCGATACAATACTAGTAGTATTTTGACTCTTGCATGCCAAACATGTTTTCCAATAAAGCACGATAAAATTCTGTGTTAAGGTTAACACAGAATTATTTTTATCTCTCACATCCCTCGTGGAGATATTTGCTTCATGAAATGCTACCTGTATCACAAGTCTCATATCTACAAAAGTAATAGCATGGTGTTTGAGAAGGAAGGAGGGGGAGTTGAGAACTTTCCGTTCTTACACAGAGGAAGACATTTTCTTCTGAGTGTGGTTTAACAGACAGGAAGCAGCAGAAAGCCACTGCTCAGTGATGCTGTTCCTGTGAGTGCACGATTCACAGGTCAGTTTGTGGGTTTTTTTCTACCAGGTTTTAAAATATGTCACTGCTTTGCCCTGAAACAAGAAAGTCCAGTACGCTGTATTATGATTAAGGACATGTCATTATAATGTGTATATATAGGACAGAGAGCAGCCTGTAATATCTCAGCAAGAAAACATGCCTCTTTCATACTTGAAGGAAAATTTACCAAAAAAAGAAGTGGAATCTGGTCTTTGGAGACTTTTCTGAACTTTGGTCACTGGGAACATTATTGAGCTTTCATCACTGTTCTCCAGACAATACTATCCTACTAATGTTTAAATCGGATCTTTCAGAAAACACGAAAGGTGATAACTAATAGTGTGTTAGTTGGCACAAACAACCGTTGTCACAGAAAGGCATGGGTTCTTCTCTTATAGCCTTGGGCCTCAGTGGAAAAGTACAGTGGTTCGCAGGAGATGAGATTAAATTCCGTTCTCCTTCTGAAAGCCTGGGCTCGAGGTGACGTTTTTATTTCAGCCTTCATTTGGCCCTGGCACGGGCAGAGCAAAATGCCTCCTACTTTAAGACAGACAGTGAGTGCTGGCTCTGGCGGTGTGCCCTCTCTTTTGTGTCTCTCATGCCTTGTGTTTTGTAGCTGCATGCTATTAGCCAGTGTCTGTGCCTGCCTCTGTGCCCGTTTCTGCCATATTTTATCACCACACGCATGATGTGGCCTCAGGATTGTAGTGAAAACACTCCTTCATTCGGCTCAATATAGTGGAGTTTGAAACATGGTGAGACATGCTGTATTGTGCAATGCTGGGTGGTGAGTAAAATGTAGAATGCACAAAAAATACAGTATACAAAACAGTTTTTATGGTGCTGACATAGTTCTAGTAGAAGTGGTGTCTGCCATTGATGCAACTCCTTAATTACTGTCTTCTTACTCAAAACTTTTTGAGTTAACTTTTTTTCCCACCTTCCTTTCTTTCCCTTTCCTTTCACCTTTCAACGCCTTCTCAACCAACATTTTGCCTGCTTTCTTGAAATGTAGTCGACACGTACATTGTCATTACTTTCACTGAACGGAGCCTTGTTTTTACCTCGCTAGAGTTGTGTTTGAGCAATTTTCCGTGGCGTTGAAAGTGCTATTGTTAAATGCTGGTGTGTAGTTTAATGACGTGTGTATCAAAACATACCCAGAAGGGAACTGCTGTCCAGAAATGATGACCAGGATCCTCTGATGCCCATATGGGCTATATCACAGGGCTCCAGGAATGAGCTTGAAACCTCATATCACTGAGTCATTTCCTTTACAGGAACCCAGAGGATCCTGCAAAAACAGCATGTCTGTGCTGACAACCATTCAATAACATGGTAGTGGTAAGCCCACACATTTTCTGCCATCTTGCACACCGGTGTGTCTCTGCACAGCTGAGTTGAGAAAACTAAACTTTCTGCAGGACACATTCAAGGTTTTTTTTTGTGTTAGTACTGAAATGTGTCGCTACGCACTGCAGGATGAAAGGCGAAATCACTGCCTGTGTCAGTTTTAAAATCTTTGCAGGTGTTAGGGGAGCACATACAGTATACCTCCGTGGGAAAATTCTTTCAAACACCAGGAATGCCACCCGCTGTCTGACATCTTTAAGTCATGTCAAGCCACCCCAGCACACTGCTGAACATGTCACCTGAGCAAATCTGCATATTTGTAACATGAGCTGAAAATGGCTGATAAGTAAAGTTTACCCTGGTCCTTTTCTCGCATCTCACAATGTTTGCACTCACCACATGCAGGGTGAGTCATTGCATAGTCATTCAATTGGCTTAAATTACCTCCTTTCATGGTCAACAATGAGCTCAGCTGAAGAGACTAAAGCGGGGGGAAGTAGGGCCTTCTGGGAATGCTCCATTTGTTCATGAATCCTGACTCTAATTGGTTGTTATTGCGACTGGCAGTCACCATGCTGCAGGGGTGGAGTAGGCCAGTGTTTGCTTCATCCTCCTCCTCAGTCTGCTGCACAACAGCCTGCCATATATGACAGACAGTTGTAATCGATAGAGGAGTGGAGACTGATAAAGAGAATCACATCACCATGGTCACAGAGAAAGGTCATGTGGAGTCATACTGTCAGCTCTCCATAGAAGTGATTACCTTTGGGGCTCGTTTAATCGAGAAAATAATAACAATTAGTTTCAGTAATAATGAAAATAATTAGTTGCTGTACTCAAGTCTGCAAAATGTCAGCAAGACCTCAAGGAGTTGACTGTTCTGGTATGGATTTCACCTTGTGTGTGTGTGTGGTAATAGCATAATGTGGTCCTGGAGACACCCACTTCGGCGTGAACAACGCCAGAGGTGGTTTTGAGTATATTGCTAGATGTTTGTCTCTATCTGTGGACAGATTTTGTCACAGTGATAGCTTCACAACGTGCAAGATGCAGTCACGAAACATTACAGACGCCACTATATGCCCCTCGAAACCACAGACGTTTATTACCAACTATGCAGTTCCTCAGCAGCTCAGCTTTATGGAAAGTTTTGTAGCATTTTTCAGCTCCATTGTTTTGTTTTTACGACTCACAACTTTACTTTTCGGGTGTACTCTGTTTCCAGCAATAAAAAAAAAAAAACTACTCTAAAAAGACAGTAACAGTTATCAACTAGCTGGTGAACAGCCAGATATTTCCCTAAAGGGTTGGTGGAGACCAAAACAGATCTAAAATGAGAGTAAATATTACATTTATTCGTCAGGTGGACTAAAACATGACTTCAAGTGAATGTTACTCCGTGTCTGCTTGATGTGGAAATAGTCAACAAGGTAATACTACGTCAATATTGTGTTTACAGCTTCTTCTGCTGCCAAAAATCAATAATAATGCTTTAAAATAGTTGTCATAGTCATAGTGTCAGAAATTAGGGAGGGCAGAGGGCAGAAATGCCTCAAGAAATCTCAGAATACTCCTGAAAATTTAATTTAGGGTTTAAAGTTTGTAAATGCCTCGTTTTTTAGACAGTGAAGGCATTCCCTATCCACTCATTGTCACAGATAATAATTTAAATAGCATTTTTACCTTAATTAAGTGTTTAACAGCGGAAAGCAATAGGAGTTAGAAGGAAAGAGAGAGGGGGATGACATGAAGCACATGTTTGGTTGGACACCACTGTTACACATTTCATGCAGTAGAACTCAGGATACCATGCCTGGTAACCACACTGAAATACTCTGTCAAAAGAAGGCCCCACCCATAATGACTCACAGTCAGTCTATTTGCTCAGTGGACTATTATGCATTGAGTAACATCCCAGTAAAATCCCTCCCCTGACTGTTCTCCTACTCTTCTTCTCTTCATGACGTAGTAAGTTCACTTACAACCCTGCCCCTGAGCCGGGACAAGGCAGCTGTTGTCATGTGCTCAGGGATAATGTGCAGGCTGCGTCTGACTAGACTTAGACTAATGGCTGGCTCTCTTGTATCCCTGTCTGCTGTTAACACAATGCCAATTGGGCCATTCAGTTCCATGCAGCACTGACAAGGGATATAGAACATACACTCATGCAAACACTGACAGTCTTTTACGTTAGAAAATGAATACAGCAGACACATAAAGCCAATAAGACGCAGAATCACAAAACATGGGAAAGGAGAATAGAAGATTGACTGTTTACGTCGATCTTGATTCCCATAATTACTCGTTAATGACTGGATTCTAATGATTTGTTCATTTACACCCATTCCAGCCAGGAGGCTCATAAAATAAAATCTTCACACGGCTTCACACAGCTCCTTAAACGTATATAAAACTAACACGAAGTATGAGAATGAAAAAAAGACGAACAAAGCTGCTCTGTTACAGAGGATGCCTGGTGTTTTAGCTCCTCAGATGTGGGAGAAGGCAGCGAAGCTGGGCAGGGCAGTTTCAGAGTGATCCCATATGATACAGACCGCTGCACTTCTACCTCATCCCACATGGGGTGTCTTGGTCTTCACAGAGGGCATCTGCTGTGAATGTGTGTGTGGTCCATGTGAAATTATAAATGGAGAGTTACTTATCAGGCAGACATGTTTACACCAATGTTTTTACCAGCCTTGACTGCGAAGCTTGTGTGTGTGTGTGTGTGTGTGTGTGTGTGTGTGTGTGTGTGTGTGTGTGTGTGTGTGTGTGTGTGTGTGTGTGTGTGTGTGTGTGTGTGTGTGTGTGTGTGTGTGTGTGTGTGTGTGTGTGTGTGTGTGTGTGTGTGTGTGTGTGTGTGTGTGTGTGTGTGTGTGTGTGTGTGTGTGTGTGTGTGTGTGTGTGTGTGTGTGTGTGTGTGTGTGTGTGTGTGTGTGTGTGTGTGTGTGTGTGTGTGACCACAAGAGCATCCCAACATTGCAAGATACAGTCACAAAACTTTACAGGTGTGTTTTTGAGATACAAAATGAAGGTCAAAGATGGGTGTGGTCCAAGCAAGAGACCACCCTCCCTTAGGCTTCTGGTCTGATGGCCTGGCTGGTTTTGTTTTTGTTTGTTTGTTATTTACATGATTTATACATCCTTCCCCATTTGGATTGAAGCCTTATGCAATACATCCCCTCTTTTTCTGTGTGAGTCGGGTAATGGCTTGTCACGCTCCCCCAGTGCAAACATGCCAAAAAGACCAGGGCACTGAAGAGCGCCAGACAGATGGCAGCAGCGTCCAGCTTTGGCAGAGGTGGGCATGGACACGGCCCAGCAGAGACAGCAAGAGGGACTGACTGGAATGAAACACCAGCCTTCAAAAAGATTTAGTTTCCCCGTCTTTCTCTCTTCTATCTCCCAAAGCGATGCTTTCCAGACCACGGCCACATGTTACTATTCTGTCTGGACGCTTAGCAGGAAGATAAACTAAATCATAAAATGTGTTTGGCCCCTGTGCCCCTCCAGCTGCACAGAAGTTCAGTCCTCCCCTCTCACCTCCTCTCCTGTTACCCCCCCTACAAAACTTCAAAACACAATTGGGCCTGGTATGCAACTTTGTCAGTCACACAGGCATTTCAAAGCAAATGAGCTCCACCCTGCAGCAGTGGAAAAAGTGTGTGTGTGTGTGTGTGTGTGTGTGTGTGTGTGTGTGTGTGTGTGTGTGTGTGTGTGTGTGTGTGTGTGTGTGTGTGTGTGTGTGTGTGTGTGTGTGTGTGTGTGTGTGTGTGTGTGTGTGTGTGTGTGTGTGTGTGTGTGTGTGTGTGTGTGTGTGTGTGTGTGTGTGTGTGTGTGTGTGTGTGTGTGTGTGTGTGTGTGTGTGTGTGTGTGTGTGTGTGTGTGTGTGTGTGTGTGTGTGTGTGTGTGTGTGTGTGTGTGTGTGTGTGTGTGTGTGTGTGTGTGTGTGTGTGTGTGTGTGTGTGTGTGTGTGTGTGTGTGTGTGTGTGTGTGTGTGTGTGTGTGTGTGTGTGTGTGTGTGTGTGTGTGTGTGTGTGTGTGTGTGTGTGTGTCTCATCTCTTACTTCTCTACTGCTGCCAGCTCTTTGGTCTCTGGGAAAAAGGAGGGTGGGGGTTTGTGGCCCTGGGGTGTCCATTTATTTTTCAGTCCCTTCCGTCCTTCAGCACTGAAACCTGCCTTTGGGTTGTTGGGACACACCTAAACAGACACACACACTAACAAGCAATACGACCACCAGTGTCCCATCCCCCGCTGCGTCTGATCACAGTAACTCCCCGAGGGTCAGCACAGAGGGGCATCCAGAGCATCATCACACGAGAGATCACTCGTGTGTGTGTGTGTTTGTGTGTGTATGGAGAGGGAGGATTTGTTCAGCCCCTCTCATGTGATCATGTCAGCCCCCCTGAGTCTTATGATCTAGGGTGGTGTGGTGGAGGGGTGTCTTCATGATGGACACAGCTATGAAACTAGAGACCATCTTGGGATGGGAGCCATGGGATCACAACAATGCCATTTTGGGCCAGCGGTGTAAAGTGGTGGGGGGCAATTTCCCCTTCTCTACTTCCTACCCCCATATTTCTGATGCCTTGCTAGGACCACACCCATCTTCAAAGTTTGACTTCCTTTTGGTCTCAGCTACACACCTGTAAAGTTTGACTGTGTCTTGCAGAGTTAGGATGCTATCGCTGAGACATATCAACACCTGGCAAAACTCTCAAAACCTCATCTTTGTTAGTTTCTGCAACAGTAGGTGGCTGCCTGTGCATATAAGTTTCAGATAGAGAAAATGCTGGGCTGCCAGGCTAATGGGTAAAATATCTGGGCTCATGTTGCGTCATTAGCCTCCTTGGATGCCATTACTTGGCCAGCTCTCTCTCCATTGTGTGACACTGGTTAGCGCCAGGACTCCATTGACAGTTCATTTTGTATACAATTAGCCCACGGACAATAACTTGAAAACAAAACCTATTGAATCATAATGTGAAATACCAGCGTCGCTGTTGCGGATGGTAATGAAAGGCGTTAGTGATGAAGTCAGAATGAGTCTTGCATTTTTCGGTTTTCGATTGTTGGTCTGGAAAACCTTGTGCTCAGGGATGTTGTGATTGTCACTTTTAATGTCTGATGTTTGTAGACCCATAATTATTCAACGTATCAAGAAAACAATAGACTCATTAATTGATAGTTTGTTTCAACCCTAGCTTTTTTAGAAGATCGCTTTAGTAATATCAAAAATAGTTTCAACTTTTAAAATGAATGGAGGAACAAGGTCGACCTTTCAAATATTTTGATATCACATCTCTGATATTTGGATTAAGATGGGTAAAGGTAACAGGAATACAATTGCTGGAATGCAATTACATTGTCATTAAGACCTAGACCTGTTGCAAACTATCTTTAGGGGCGAGCACAGACAACCTTTTTGCTTGGTCTTGACTCGCTTTATGAGTTTATTAGAGGTTTTGTCAGGCAGGGAGACAGGAATTAGACAGTGATCTGATTTCTCTGCTGAGACTTGCGGCTTTTTCAGCTTCAGAACTAGACATAGCTTAGATATGTACATCCTGCCTGAAACTATGTTGGTCTATTATTAGTTGAATGGTGAGTTTTTCTGCCTCCGAAATCCTCTGTTTGTTCATCCTCTCACACTAGCACTCTTACACTACTGTCCCCACTCCTCATCGCCTCTCTTGTCTCTCAGTGAAATTAAACTGATCTAATATGTCTCCTGACCTTAGCCCCTATCTCTTTCTCTCTCTCTCTTGGCCAGGTGTAGATGCTCCAGGCGCAGCGGGACCCAGCCTCTGTGTCAGAGAGGGACGAGGCTGCTTCCACCTGGGCCACACTGCTTCTCTGAAACACGGCTCGTGGTCTCTCTCTTGGAGCGCTAACCACCCAGATTAGAGAACAGGACGACGGCAACGACGACAACAGGGAAGCCATTTTTGCGGGGTGAAACTGAGTCTCAGGAGCCAGGATATTTTAGCTGCTGCCTGCCCTCTGAACTGAACATGACGACTGCGGTGCAGCCCAGCGAACTGGTGTTTGAATTCGCCAGCAACGGCATGGACGAAATCAATCAGGTACGTATCACACTGGAGCAACCACATTTAAAACTTTTTTTTAATCCAGTTGTTTGTTTTCTGCATTACTGGGCTTGTATATTTGTATTTGTTTAAAAGGCTAGTGTTTGACCATCCATCCTTTTCAACCACATCTTGTTGATAAATGTTAGAATTTTCATAGCAGGACAAACAAAACTCGTGTAAACAGCGTGGTCACCGGGGTAGGATTAGCTGTGGCTCAGAGCCTGTGATCTTTAACTGTTTCAACATGTCAGGGAATGAGGCAGGCTGAGAGGGAGGATGGAGCAGAGAGGAGGTCTGGGAAGAGGAGTGTGGGCTGCTGGGAGCACAGAAATGGAAAGATTTAAAAACCTGCAGCGAGGTTAGGGTGCGTGGGAGGGAAAAGGGTGGGGCTTGGCCATGAATGTGTTTATGGCACAAAGGTTACTGTGTGTGCATACTATGTGAACCTGTGTGCCTATGTGTCTTTTCATTGCCCGGTTAGGTTTGCAGTTATCTCATCCCCACAACCGTGTCTGAATCCTGTGGAGCAGGATTGATTGTAAGTGTGGATGTATGTGTGTTTATGTGTACTGGTATCTGTATGTGTGTATCTAGAGTGACAAGTTGTCACTGGATCCCTGAATAGCACCGGTTCAGGCCTAACCTGACGGACCAGTTACAAGGCTGTTTGGAAGGGATGGGATAATTCCACTCAAAGGTCTTGCATTGTTCCAGTGCTACAGTTTTGTTCCTTGCTGCACCCACTCAACCTGTTATGTAAGCATTATGCCCCTATTTACCAAGTCCTGGAAATACCCCCAAAAGGAACAACACATAACATACTACACAGTGGCCATTTTGTGTCTGTTGGCTGTTGTAAAGATTAATTTTGGCCACAATAAAGCTGTTGGAGCTGTGTGAAATCATAGAGTGCATTCTGTAATGATTATCCATGCTATATTGGTTTATAAGTCAATAAGTAGCTCGCAAAGGTGGATCATGTATTGACTACAGGATGATACTTAGCGGCTAGCCATAAAAAACTTAATTTGAAATTAAATTAAAGTAAAGGTTTCTACATTTTCAAGCTACAGAAACAAAGGCATTTGGCTCCTTGGTAAACAACATGATAGTGTCTTTAATACTACAGACTGCTGCACTCTCAAATATCGTGATAATGAGGATATTGAAAGTGTACAGACAGTTGGACTCATTGTGGCTGGGCAGGTAAAGCAGAAGAGAGTGGGGTGTTGAGGGAACAGCTTGCACAGATGCTGTTGCTTTTAAAGGCAGAATGGGGAACTCAGAAATGCAAATTGGACCGATTCTTATCGGTCCTGTTTCCCTTCTAGAAATACTATTCAAGTCAGCAAAGAGGAAGAATCAGTTAAAACCTTTATGATGATCAGTATTATTTGTCACACTGTGTTGCATGTTGGGCCCCGGTTCTCCTGAAAAGCCCCACCTTATCGCTATTTTAAACCTTTTAACAACAATCTCTCTTTCCCATAGTGATTATCTTTCACATTGCAACCTTTTTCAAATCAACATTTGGTTTACATGACAACACAAGGCTAGTCTGAAGGTGTTCCTGGCAAAAAAATAACCCAGTTAACATCAAAACAACAGCAGAGACAGCAGCTTCAGATGTCTGATGCTCTGTCAGCAAACTATGTGGGACTTAGACTTTTTGCGTTTGACGGGAGAGGGTGGGGGTTGGGAGCTGCTGCTGTTACAGGAGCCCAGCAGACCAATCGTCAAAATGCCTTAGTCTGCACACACATGCTTGACTCTCACTCAAGGACAGCAAACATCATTTAAGCCCAGGCGAGGAGATGTGGTAGCCTCACTGTCTAGCTATCTGATAATATGTCTACCAAAGACTCAGATTAATGAGAGACATCCAGTGTACGTCAGTGAGACATTGATCGTAGTCAAAGCAAGACTCTGAGTTTTATTAGCCCCTCGAGGTTTTGCTGCTTCGATGTCATTAGCGGTTTGTTGTTGATCTTTAAAGTCATGATAGACGTCTTGTGGAGCCATCTTGCTCTAGATTCACAGACACCTACATTACCTAGTGTATCAAACTACCTTGGGTAGTTGTTGCTGGTCCTGCCTGAGAAACTCAACCTTTTAACACCATGTCCAAATAATGAGACGACCTGTTAGTTTCCTGGTTAAAGTGTAGCCAAAATGGTATCCATCCACTCCTCTGCCCACCCCCACGGCTCAAAGCCCAGACACCTGGTATGCCCCAGAGGTCCAAACCAACAATGGACACTTGTGCAAAGAGACAGATAAGCCTTTCTTCATGTTCCTTCTACTGCACATTTTCTCTATCCTGTCCCCCCTTTAATAAGGTCATAACTGTAAAAATGTGTGCTCAATTGATCTGGTTAAAATGACTACATAATACACCACTAGTTAATATTTTCTTTTTTTATTAACTGCTCTGTTACATTTCAGTCACCCTTAACAGTGCAAATGTTCTAGTTGGTGCAGCGTGTTATTTGTAGGGCAGCATGTAAGTTACACCCTGATTACAGGCGACAGTGTGGCATCAAGAAGATGTTTATCCGGTTTTGTATGCGTTCATCTGTCGTTTGGGCATATTTTGACCTATATTTCTTTAGAAAGGATGCACTTCTGTTATCGCTGTTGGGCCAAAACAGTTCTGCTAAGGTTTATCAAAAATTGATCTATTTCGGTTTCGTTTGGACATGTAATAAAGCTATAAGCCAAAGCAGTTGCATTGACTTCTTGGCACTGACATGGTCAAATAATTATTTTAATATCTTTTTGAAGTGTAGTCTGGTGCCATCTGCTGGCCGTGACTCTGACTTGTTTGGCATCAAAGAACTTGTTGTGACCTCTTCATTTTAAACAAAAGTCACAATTATGGCGCAGAAATGTTCCTCTCTGTCGCCTTTGATGCTTTATAAATCAGATCTGCCTCTCATGTTGTATGTTTATCATACTCTTTGAAATAAATTAACATCTGTCATTTAAAGCTACTAGAAGCATAAAAACATACAAACAAGACTTTTAGAGAATCAAGGGCTGAATTATTCCCCACGTCTCCCCCATTGACACAAACCAAGCGCCTAGTAAGCACTCTCGACCCAGTCGGTTTGAGGAGCTCTCAAGTATGTTGGGCTTCTCAGCTGTTTCAATGGTTTGGCCCGAGCTCCAGTAATTCCCTCTCTCCCCCAGCTGAGCCGTGCCTGAAATGAGACGGCAAGGTTGGAATTCCCAAAGCACATTTAGGACATGATGAAGGGGGTGCTCGCCTGCAACTCACGATTGATCTATTAACATTCAATTGGGCTCATAAAATTTCTGAGCATAAGATTAACTTTTCAGGAGAAGTAGGCCAAATCAAACAGCTGGTTCCTGTCTTCTTCAGGGGGTCCCTGTGGACTGCTGCAACACCACAGAAATGAGCTCTCCTCCATGCTGTGTGCCTTCACATTAGCTGAAATTGAGTATGAATCTACAATATTTTACAAGGCAATAAAGATAAGGGACCAAATCTGGTGATAACATTAATCTGATGTCATCTGGGGGTTTTATATTGCATTTATGATGTGCAGTGGAGGAATTAATGGTGTTTTTATTGCATATATATACGTATGTGCACAGCCCACCAGTACCCCGCCTCCCTGTGGTAGCACCTGTGTTACAGCATCTCATACCCTTCTCTCTATGTGTGTGTCCTCTCTCTGTTCAGCTGGATGACCCGTCAGTATTCCCAGCGGTGATTGTTGAGCAGGTGCCTGCAGCCGATCTGCTGCAGGTCTACTCAGGCCTGGAGTCCGACGACGTGACCAATGGCATCATGGTGGACACCACTCTCCATGTTGTGGAGGAGCCTTCCATCTTGGTGGGAGGGGTCGACCTCTCAGGTAAAGATATTTTACTTTGCTTTCATTAAAAGGTACTTTTCAGGAAACTATAAGTCAATTATTTATCAACTACAGAGCTGTAGAATAAAGGGAAACCATCATCTATTTGCACAGTTTCTTAGCCTGAACTTGCTCAAGAGCCCTTATTCCTATTTTTTCCTTAAAGGTCCCAAATTGTAAAAACAACAAGATTTCCATGTCTTGTCGACTATAAAGCAGATTGATGTGCTATATAAATACTGTGAAAGTATCAAAATGATCAATCCCTAGGGAAATGTACACAGCACGTATTCAGAAACATTTAAATGAGCCGTCAGGACTTCTGTATGGTTGTGATGTCACAACTACTGTTTATTCAGACAGACGAAAGAATGTTTTTTTTGAACAATAAAGTATGCAAACGTGCACGTTTTAAAAATGTTGTTGGTGCAAACGTCCCCCGGCACAAGTGAAACTTGATGTTACCTTTAAACTCAGCAGACATAAAAAAGGGGCCTGACAGTGTTGCTAGCCATCCAGTTGCATCAAACAAAGAGTCAAATACCACTATACAGAGTAGTTACTCAAATGGATTTCATATTGATGAACGTGTGTCGTCTGGTGGACAGAAACGACAGTCTCTGGCCCAGAGGACAGCATGGAGACGAACGAAGCTGCAGCAGCTCTTCTCAACATGGAGTCTCCAAACAACATTTTGGACGAAAAGCGTATGAGTATGTTATTTTAGATATTCTACATTTCAACTTTGATCTAACATTGTTCATATTTTGAGCATGAGATACATTATTTATGGTGCATTCATGGTTTGTCTGTGTTTCTGTGTCTCTTGTTCATGTCTAGTTCACACCTATGGCACTCTGTTGGAGTCAGACTTGACATATGCCCCGCTAAGGCCTGACCAGATGGATAATGGTGCACTTGACATGTCCCTAGATGAGGATACTTCATCCATGGATGAGATACCCCAAAAGTGCCCTTTAAAACCTCAGAAAAAAAACAAAGGTAACACTACAGTCCTTATCCTCCCCTCCTCCTCCTTTGTCTTCTTAGAACACAGGAATTATCTCTTGTACTAAAATTTCAGTCTTTTCGGTAATTGGATGATTTCATTGTGGCCTCTCACCTCTTAACACACAACCCCTCACTTTGAATTATAGTGAGGAAACCGCGGGCAGTGCGCCCCTGCTCCCCTATCTCAACCCCTAACCTGCCACTCAGGAAGAAGAGCAAAGAGGGCAAAGGTAAGTCTGACTAACTTGTCCGCTTCTCTGTAATGAGCCAATAAAAATCAAGGTCTCCCCTCCTCTTGTGTATGCTCTGTTTCCTCCTGTGGAGTGTGCAAACAGCAGTCCTCAACCCCTGCAGTCCAGTGGGGTTGAGTCTGGCCAAGTTAATGGATGAGGGGATCTCAGAGTGCTGTGTTTCGCAGGGAAACAGAAGTGATTGCAGGCTGGAGGGCACATTGATGCTCTGCCGATAGATGCTGCTCTGTGTGAACCCTCATTGCACCATACAGCGTGACACAAAGAGGAAGGGGCTGGGGACCGCAGGTTTAGCTGCACACAAATGCATCAACCTGTCATGGTGTCTGGGATTCAAGTGACGACTGGGAGCATTGCTGTTTTTAACCACTTCTGGCCAAGCATCTCACAAATTAGAGTAATCTAGTCCCAGGCTTGGTATAATCAATTATCTTCCAAGGCACACATGCACACTTACAACTGACAAGACAATGACTTTTAGAAAAGAGAAGTTTTCCCTGCAACCCTTTAGTTGCCATATAGAAATATTGAACAAGACCCTAAATTACTGAATGCTATACATTTATTGTAGATGCTTATAGCACAGTTCTAAATCACCACCTTGAGTATCTGATGTGCTTGAATGTTAAAAACATACCTTAACACACCCCCCCCTCACAATTTGCAGGCAACACAATCTACCTGTGGGAATTCCTTCTGGCTTTACTGCAGGATAAGAACACCTGTCCCAAATACATCAAGTGGACACAGCGGGAGAAAGGCATCTTTAAGCTGGTGGACTCCAAGGCTGTTTCAAAGCTGTGGGGCAAACACAAGAACAAGCCTGACATGAACTATGAGACGATGGGAAGAGCTCTCAGGTGAGGGAAACATACAAATGGACACCATTTTCTAAAGCTCTGTCGTAACTCCTTAGATATGTTCATAATAGCACAATGGAATTATTTTATAAGGCTTTTAAACTGAAGGATGATAATATCTATAATGTGATAAACAGCATCTTATCTACTTTCTCCTCTAGGTACTACTATCAGAGAGGGATCCTGGCTAAAGTGGAGGGGCAGCGACTTGTCTATCAGTTTAAGGAGATGCCAACCGATCTGGTGGTGATTGAGGATGAAGAAGGAGGCTCTGATGGCAACATCGGCTACGGGAATCAGAGATCTACCAACGGGCGGTCTCTGGTCCGTGGAGGGTCCAAAGGGCATGGCAGGGCTCACAGTCAACACCAAGTCTCAGTGAAGCACATGAAGAAGGAGCCTACTGATGAATATCTGTACCATGAAACTAATGGCGGACAGACTGAGCACCTCCTTCACTCTCTCCATATGTTGCAGGCCAACCAAGGGTCACCTGCCCAAGATCACGCTATGAGGTAGGAAATTGCCAACCTCTCACTGTCCCCAGTCAAGAAATAGATCCAGCACATAACTTGCAGAACTTGTGTCTGTACACTTAAATAGATTGAACACACATTATTGTCTGGTACTAAGTTCTGATTGGCTGCAGGGTGTCCATTAAGTACTGAAAGGGATAATGTCCTTCGAGATGTCTATTACCAGGAATTAATGGACGGCGGGAAGGCCAGGACGGGACGACGGCTGCCTCCACAGAGTCCATTAATTCCAGATTATGGACACCTCAAGGGCATTATCACACTTATTCCATGGTCACTTGCCAAAGAAAAGAAAATACCACCATTAATTTTTATTGTCATTCATTTTGCAATCAACATCTTATGTTTTTTTTGTAACAATATCTTAGGAAAATAAGATGTGAATAAGATGTTGGCTTGTTAACATGTGTCAGGAATTAATGGGCACTGCAGAGGCAACTGTCCTCCCATTGTGGCCTTCCTTCCCATCCTCCATTAATTCCTGCTGGGCATTACCCCTTACATACACTGGAGAGCAACATTAGAGAACAAAGGATTGAAACTTGATTTATTCTGAAATACTGTTTTTTTTAGTGTTCAAAATTTGAAAGAATATCCACTGTGGATATACCACTGCCGTACTACCATGTTTTTTAAATAATCAAGGCACTTCAACAAAAACCTTTATTTTTACAGTAACCACTGTGTCAGAAGAGAAGATTTAAACAATGTTTTCTTCGGGCTATAGGATTAAAAAATGAACAGGAAGTGTGAAGGCCCTTGCTTTGAATGACTTCAGCACATCTGCGCTAACAAGACATCACTAGTTTCTCAAACTGCTCTGCGGCTTTCCAGAGATTATCTAATGGTGTTATATCTGCACTCTGACACTTCCTGCTCCAAATTTAACTGACTTCTTTAGACACTTAGGGTTCAGTCGTTTCCAGTCCGACACCTAATGTTTCCCATCAGACCCAGAAAAAATTGAACTTTAGCAAGGTCAGGTCATGGTTTGGGGGATGTTTTCTGCAGCAGGAGTTGGGCCTCTTGCACATTACATGGCAGGGTGAATGCAATTGTTTATGTGAACCTCCTGAACGACAATGCCCCCTGTCACACTGCAAAGCAGGTTAAGCAGTTCCTTGAAGGTAAGAATATTGAAACAATGAAATGGCCAGCCCAGACTCCAGATCTTAACCCCATAGAGAATCTAAGGAGGTAAATAAGCATATATTCCAAATCCAAAATATCAAACGGATGCTTAATAAAAGATAAAAAATTAAAATCCGTGGATATATTGTTATCAGATTGTTGTAACTGTCAAATATCAATATCAGTGCCGACCTCAAAAATCCAGCACCAGACAACATCTGTTCCAAACCCACAGGATGCTTCGTGAGCAAGAATCTTTTCAGAGGAGTGTTTGAGGTGTAAAGCTTATTCATTCGGTGGTCCTGGAAATTCACCCCTGACACACAAAATTACTTGAATATGTTGGTCATCCACAAACACACAGGCACAAAAATGCACTTGTCGTTTTCGCATAATATGACTGACTTAGTCCATGTCAACCTTTTATCAATGGCTGCAACTTGAAATGGAATTTAATTCAGACTTGAAACCTTGTAGTATTTGGATAAACTGTTTGATGTGAAGGGGTGGACACAGTAACTGCAAAACATGTGTAATCAAATCTAATCCAGTTGTCCAGCAGTTCATCCTACCTTGGTAAACTAAAGCTTCTAATGTTCATTTGTTGTGGATGTCAGCTCTTTGGTATTGTTTGTTTTCACACTGCCTGTATAAACAGTGTATTATTAGTCATATGGCTTTTAAAGCTGTTAAAACGTTGTCTGCAAGAAGAATAATGACTTCTGCAGTACAGCTGACAATGCTGTTTGTTATATTAATAAGGGCATTAGTTCTGCTGTTTGGGATCATAGCTGTGCTCTGGGTAACTTTCTCAATAGGGTTCCATTAAAAAATAATCCATGTCTATATTTGCAAAGCTACAAACTGAATATTACAACAGCTCCGTCAGAACAGATGAAGAAACACAAGTACCTATTCAGTTCCTTTTGTCTTTTCAGGGCCATGACTGCTCCTTCTTCAGTTCCTATGGTCCTGACATCTCCTGGCTCTCTTCAGTCTCTTCCCCTCACAACTGTAGTGGCCAACGGGGACTCCTGCCACTCTTCCCCCCAGCGGGTTATTCTCCACACCATGCCCTCCACCACAGCAGGTGGTAAAGATGTGCTCACCATCCAGACAGCCTCTCTAGCAGGTGGAGCCAGCAGCCTGCAGGATAGCCTCCCTCAGCACCTCCTGGTCACCAGTCTGGGCACTTCCACCTCTTCCTGTTGCACTTCCCCTCCAGGAGTCATTAGTTCCTCTGCTTCCAGCCTCAACGGTCTCCCTCGCCTGGTCACCATCAATACAACCTGTGGGCAGACCATGGTTGCACAGCAGCCCGGCACCGTAATTGCCACCGTGCTCAAATCCAGCGACCTCTCAGGTCTGCAGGTCAAAGAGGAGATGCTGGACCCCAGCTACTTCCAGTCAATGGTGAACGGTGATCCATCACTGGCGGCACATACGTTTGAGAAAGAAGAGATTGCGATAGGGGAAGCAGAGCTGCAGTATAGGACTGTGATCATTGATACCAGTCAAAGCCTGGGCCAGGATGCTTTGAGTGAAACTATAATTAATGGACATTTCTCCCAGAGCAGCAGCCCCAGTGAGGGCCTGACCCCCGTAGAGGAGCTGGAAGTGCGTGGGGAGATGTCCCTGCAGCCTGAGCAGGGAATCAAAAGCCTGCAGGAACTGCCACTGTCTGTGCAACTGCCTGCAAACTTTATCCAGATAAAGACAGAGCCTACAGAGGCTTAGAGCTGCAGGACACAAGTTGAACCAAAAACCACATTTAAATCCATTTTGACCACAGACTTACTGTTTTCTTTACGTACCACAGTGATCTGATCAGTGAAAGATCAGAGCGAGGGATCTTGAAGCATGTTGTTCTTAAAGGTTGGTCAGTTCAGCCTCAGGATTTATTGTTTACTCACATATTTTGTGACCATGTGCCTAAAATTAAAAATCAAGGGAGTGTTTAGTTTTTCTAAGATGTTACTTACAGATTTTTAGGATTATTTACCATAGACATGAACCCCAACACACACACACACACACACACACACACACACGCGCGCACACATACACATAAGACAACCTGCCGCTCTAGGAGAACAGCCATTGGATAATCCAGGGATCCCTGTCTACCAAATGTGCCAGTTAATCATTTTCTTACCTTCATTGGACTTGTATCTTCAAAGAGGAGAACGCAACAAACCAACGAATACAGAATGCCAAACGGTGCAATGAAATCAGACGCCTGAGAAGGTACAGAGAACATATGTGTGTTTTTAAAAAAAACACAAACAAATTTGGATGCTGTGTCAGGGTGTCCAGTCCGGTGGGAAAGAAAACACACAACTCAGAGTTTAATTGAAGAGTGCCTTACAGGAAGTTCAAACGGCTCAAGACTCTTTCGTGGAAACGTTTGGGGAAAAGATGAAAAGTGGACCAAATGGCTTTTCAGACTTCTAAGAACTTATTACTCATCTATTTTCATATACACAAATATATATTCACTCTCTTTTGCCCCTGGCCTTAAAACACTGTGTTAATGTGGAAATGGGCATTTTCTATCCACTACGGACAGTCCAACATCAAAACTGTTTGTATGGAGCTGCAGACTGGAGGCACAGACGGATAGTGACACAGAGAGAAAGAATGTGCAGGAGTTTATCACCTTCAGAGGCTCCGAGGTTTAAATCCTGCTTAAATGAAATGGAATATACGTATATGGATCTATATATATATATAAAAAATATATATACATATAATATACAATTGAGATTCAATTTTAAGGCTATAGTGAATTTATTTATTTTGTGAATTTCTAAATTCTGTATAAAAGAAGGCACATTTATCTGTGTCATGTGTAAACATGAGGGATAATACAAAGAATATGAACGTTGATAATACCAGGAAGCTTATTTGGTATTTTTTTTCAAGACCAACATTTTTAAGTTGTATAGCATTCCATATAATCAGCTTTGGTATTTTCTTGCGTTGTGGACTCGAGTGCTCTGTGCAGCCTCATTATTCCACTGTTATATTCTCTCACTGTAGATATCCTCTGTTGTGTGTCTGATTTAAACACGTACTGAATGTGTTCCTTCTTTTCAACAGACATACCTCTTGACCTTTTTTCAACAAGCAGTAGGGACTATGCTTTTAAAAAAAAATGATGTACTGCATAAAGTACCAAATGTATCAACCAGTAGGCTTTTGAAATCATATCTCAAGTTCCTTCAGTTATTTGGTACAAAGACATGCCAGTACTGTTTTTTTTCTCCTCTCCTCTCCTCTCCTCTCCTCTCCTCTCCTCTCCTCTCCTCTCCTCTCCTCTCCTCTCGTCTCCTCTCGCCTCCTTTCCTCTCTCTCCTCTCCTCTCCTCTCCTCTCCTCTCCTCTCTTTTCTCTCCTCTCCTCTCTTTCTTCTCCTCTATGGTCAGACCAGTTTGTTCCTTTTTTTAATTTGCTGTCCCTCTTTGTTAAGGACCTCTCAGGCCAGTCATCCGATTGGCCCCTTGGTCCTGCTGGGGATGAAGCCATATTGATCCTGAGTGGTTACAGCTAAATTGGTTGTATTTTCCTGCCGGACTGTAGCTGCAGATTGAGGACATTCAGACATGCTGACCTCCATCCGCACTGGCACCTTAGGACAGGAGTTAAACGCTGCTTTACAACCCCACATCAGCCAAAGGGCTCTGGGTCTGCAAAGACACTCTGAATGTATACTTATTGTTTAAGTACATGGAAATTTTGACAATCAACAATTACACTGGGTTACATTTGCATAGAAATCTGTCTTTGAGTGGGGATTTGCTGCTTCTTTAATATTTTTTTTTGCGTTGTATATATTCCTGTATCTGCTCTGCCTTTTTCCCTAAAGCACTGTTGTCTGTGAGATGTTGAGGTATGTCCACTGCTTATGTTTTGTTGCTACTATTGTCTTGGGGTTGTCACTTGCTTCCTTCATGCTGAATATAGTGTAGATTTTTAAGAAAAAGTCAATGTACTAATTAAAAACGAAAACTTCGTCACTGTATACTCTTTATTTGTTGTTTTTGTGGCAGACAAAGTGGTTTTGAATTTTGTGTGAGGTGCAGATAAAATGTCACACAAGTCGTATTTTGGAACAATGAAACAGAAAATTAAACTTCGAAACAAGTAGGTCACCAAGGGCTTACTCTGTCAATTAATTTCCACTGTCGAGATAATGGAAATGAAGCATTTCAGCCTCAAAGTTGTATTGTTGCAGCTTTGAGGGGCATTCGACCACATGGCATTTGAAGAGAAAGGAAAAAGCTACAGTAGGGAGCCATCAGCAGGCCAGAGACTGATTGGACTGTACTTTAGAGCGCTTCCTTTCCAATTGCTGTGGGTGGATGGAGACATTTTCTTGTGAAACATTCCCAGAACTAAAGATCACAGAATGGGGTGTGTGTGTGTGTGGCTTGAATTGACTGTGTGTTTGTTTTTTTTGGGGGGGGGGATATTGAGGATGCTGTCTAGCAGCAGGGCTTGCACACTGTGCCTAGCTGCCTTCCCCCCATGCAGCTACCAAATCCAATTTTACCATAGGGTTAACACACACACACGCGCACACACAAGGCCAGAAACCTCTTCCTGAGCCTTTTGCAGGTGGGATTATAGTTTGAAATTAGTCTGAAATCAGCAACCAACAACCCTCGATTACATCTAAACAGTCACTTTGCTTTTCTTTACAGCGCTTCATCGATCGCCTGTCATATGGTAAGCAAAGGTTGTTATGGATTACTAAAGTAATAAAAGGCTACTAGCAGCTGCTATGTCTATCCCTTTGGTTAGTGAGTCAGAGACCCTGAAGATGGAACGAGAGCCAGGTCCTGGGAGAGGAGGACTATTTCTGTGTCGCCTGGAGCAACTGACACAGCGCGAGTGTTTACTGCTGTGCCATGCTGCCTCTCACAGTGGGAGCAGTTGAAGGATGACGGCTGACATTATTGTGCCTCCAGCCTGTAGCAGGAACAGTACAGGGGAGAGCTTATTTAACCATCAGGTCACCCGACTGACTGCAGCATTACAGAGAAAGGAGTTGATGACTTCAGTCTGATGCACATTGCAGCCACATGCAGTCTGTTCACTTGTCAAACATGTTGCCAAGGTTACTCTTAAATAGACCTCTTTTAAAATGTTTGGGGTTTTCTCACAGAAGAAAGAGTAGATGTATTTAAGGATAGCAGATGTTGCATTGTTTTAAAATATCAAGAAAATGTAAGAAAACATCAGCGTCTGGTTTGATAGTGCAGCAGTACACCTCTCTGTACACAAGATGGCACTGGTAATACGCGTGACCTTAGCAGAGCCTGAGCCTCAGTCTGGATGGGAGAGCTATTCCTTCAGGTTACTAATCTAAATACAGACACTCCTCATACATTGGTTTTCACTCTCCTCCACCCCAGAATAGCAACTCACTGATGTAAATGAACAAGAGATTATTTGAAATGAAAATAAGCAGCTGGGAGTTAAGTTTCATTGCATTTTTTTATGAGTAACAAAGGGAATTAATTCACTTGTGAGCCTCAATGATAGTTGCCATTCCTCAGGTCATGTAGGCAAAATCCTTTGAACTGTGCCAACCTGGCAGACGCACGGTATCTCTGCTTTTCCTGCAGAGTAGTCGATCTGGTGTCTTCTCCCCTTCAAAACAGCGATAAACAAGTGCTTGAGGGTTTCTTTTCCTAGACAGTGTATCAAATGCTTGAGAAAAACTGCAGGGCTTCATTTGAAATTATATATTCTTTCATTCTGCTCTACAAGGGAGGTGTTCACTTTCACAGATTTGCCTCGTATCTAACGTAGACAGTATTGAACCGCACCATACATGATAGGAATGCAAATCATCCTCAACCTATTTTATTTTTATTTAGTCGTGATATGGCTTTGCTCGACTCACTTTCGTCTAGTTTTCCACTGCGGATAGTACTTGCAACATTCTCAGCTGATCGCCATAGTGCCACCATGTGAAACTACCTTGATGTCATGTCCTTAACTCTAACTGAATCCTTTCAGCAGCAACCAAACAGGGGAACATCTGCACTTTGTCAATAAAAACAGCGTAGTTTTGCTGCCATCTTTTAAAATCTGAGGTGAGTGAAAAAAAGAATAATTCTGGTTGCTGTTGACAGTAACTTTTAACAATCTTGTGTCCGTGCAGGAACTCTTAATGATGATTCACTCTAACCAATCAATGATTGTATTTTCTTGGAACCTCAACCAAGATGGTTACTAAAAAAAGAAAGTACCAGGTATTGTGCACATCTTTTGCTAATGGAAATTTTCAAAAGTGAGTTGAGTAGTGAGCCGTGCTGCAGTAGAAAACACAGCATTATACAGGCACAGGGGTATTAAAAATCCCTGTACTGATAATTAAAGATCATTTGATTTTGAGTGGTTCAAGTATTCACATTTTCAGGGGAAAACATCTCTCTTCAAGCTGCAGACTCTGCCTTGTTTTCTTTTCCTCTCTACATATTTGAAGTAGTCTTTGAAGGCAGTCGCTATATATCGTGTTAACTACGCTACATGCTTTACTTACATTATTTACATTTTATTTGAAAAGGAAGCCATGCACACTGAATGCAAACAGATTCAAAAGCTATAGATTTTTGCTGCAGATGAGATTCATCTAGATACTTCTTAGCTACGTACACTGACCTCTGGAGATTTGTGCATTGCATACCAAGATGGGGATGTGCTTTTGAGCATGCAACAACTGGATTGTGATTTATTTTTTATTCTCTCAAGTGCAATCGCATTGCTACACCATACAGTGTCTTTTCTGCTTCTCCTCCATGATGTTTTTAATTGTGAGACGTCGGTGATGTACTTTAAAGTTTGACTTTCATGGTTTATGTTGGACTTTTGTCCCATCAGGCATGAGCGGCTCTCAGGAAACCAGCTGTAATATCTGTATCAGCCTCTCCAGTCAGGGTGAGCCATCCCTTTCAGATGGACTCTCAGGGCTTCCATGGCAATTTATTCTCACGACTACACAAAAGAGTCCTTAAAGTCCTCAGAGACCTCTGCAGACAGACAACGGCATCTTAAGAAAAATAACACTCTATACTATTTCCTAATATTGTGAAAGCAAAAGCTCCTCTACAGCAGCAGAAGCAGCCAGCATGCTGTATGAGTCCATTTTAATAAACACTCAACTATTTGATGTGATAAGAGGGACATAGTGAGAAATGAATTATATAAATTATGAACTTTTCAGAAATGCCTTGGGGGCTTTGCTGTACACTTGTCAGTTTATTTGAAGGATGTTTGCAATTATTGCATTTGTTAACTCATGGCACTGTTTTTACTTGACATGCTGCTTTGGGCTATTGACATTATTGATTTAAAAATAACAATATGGTTGCAGTCTGAGCTCCATTATTGAGCCTATCCATAAAACATTTACATACAGTAATATGTTTTGCCGTCTTCTCCACAAAATGCATTTGGCTGCCAAATATTATTGATATCACTGACATTATTATCAGTGAGCCAACATGAGTCAACATCCAGCTTCACTTAGAAGGCGAGGTGCTTTTATATTACTGTAAACAATGCATTATTATGCATTAGATACACAAGAGACACTCAGGTTATTAAACAGAAATGATACAAGCATGCATGTCTATTTTTACTTGTCAACTTGATGCTAATTTTTTCTGCTAATGAGCAATGTGACTTATGAAGAAGAGAGAGGAGGTCTGTCAACTATGGATCGCAAGACTGATTCAAACCCACACTTCATCAGCTTTCAAATCATATTGTTGCATAAGATAAGACTCACAACTCACATTATTCATACAGTGAATTTTTAATTGGGGGAAAAAAATCTGTTAAGAGATTAAAAAAATACAGAAGACTTCAAAGCAAACTATGACAACATGAGTGCTCCATTTTTGTCTCTCTGTTTAACTTTCGAATATCTCCCTTCACTTGAATACTCTTGGGCATTTATGCACCTTGTTATTCCGATGACAGAACATCAATTGTAAATGCCTATCACGCTTGCTTATCTGTTACTTGCAGATGAGAGTTATTTCAGCTCGACACATTGAGATGTGGTGTTGCAGATTACAATCGCCTCAGCAAAGAAGGAAGTTTTTGAACAATAGCACTATTTAAAGCATTTTGTGGATTGCAACAAGAGGGAAAACAGTTGAGTATTAGGCAACAGCAACTACATCACAAAAGACAAATGAGGTCTGTGCGTCTTCATTTATACTGTACCTCCTAAGTTTAACATAAAACAGGTGAAATTATGGTTGTAATACATAAAGCCAGAAAGGAAAGCATCCTCTAATTTCTTTTGCTTATTTGTTTTACTTTCTCTCATTTTGTCTTAATTTGAATATCTTCCATAATATTCTAACTGTTTTAATCAGCTTAAGTGATAAAACAAGCTGATTTCAAACAACTGAGAGAAAACATTTAGCTAAATGATTAATGTGATAGCACCACAGGCTGTTGCATCTATTGTTATACTGCGTGTATATTATCATACATTACAGTATTAGTAGAACCAGTCTTTTTTACCTATAAAGTAAGAAATGAATGCACGACAAAGTCAGAACAGAAGTTTCAGGTGATATCTTTTAAACTAAATTGCACCCATTCAACAGAATCCAATAGCAAGAATATTATATGTGTAGATAAGCAAAGAGAATTACACAGCTGTAAGCGAGCAATTCCTTTTAAGAAAGAATCAAAATGCTTCAAATTCCATTTAGACTGTTTAACTGAGTAATACTCAGAGGGACAACTTTTAGATTGGATAATAACTGTGTGCAATGGACTGCTTTGGTCTCACAGGTGGTCTGGGATATTTATCAGAACGACATGAACCGTTTAAATCCCAGATAGCACACACTGTCCTCAGATCCTCCCCAGCATGCGGGCGATCCACCAGTTGCATGGCATGACGATCTGACAGATGACCCGGCCTCCTTGGTAGTAGTATGGCCACGGGTTGAAGCCGCCCAAAGGCTCGTGGTAGCGGCGGCAGTAGCGGTATCCACGACGACAGTGCTGGCAGCAGTAGCCGTGGTCATCCAGACGGTTATCCAGCTCAATTCCAACCTCTCTCTGCAAAGGACACAGCAGTGGGCAGGGTTACAATCACACACATGACAAATGCCAGTCCTCCCAAGGCAAGGGCAGGAGAAGAGGAGGAGGAGGGGCAGGAGAAGAGGAGGAGGAGGAGGAGAAGAGGAGGAGGGGGGCATGGTGTGAATTGATGAGCCTGCTTTGCTTGTAGGTCAGCAGAATATATGTAAAACCCAAACAAGAGTGAAGAGAATTGATGTCTGTGAAAAATGCACAGTTGTGCCATGCTTGACGACTGTGACAAAGAGATCAAGATAGCAGGGAGAGTGAGCGAGCTTCATGTAAGCTGCGGGAGCATAAAGCGTGATATAATACCTTTGACCTTTCTATTATACCAGAGGTAGCGTGCCTTGACAATACCCCATCTCTGAATCCAGCATTCACATCCTCTCTGCCAGAGCTGTTTTCAATCAAAGGGATGTCGGTTATTGGTCACCAGCATAATTACACCATTTCTTTCATCTCTGACCTCTTAACTCCCCCGACCAAAGCCCACACTCTGCACCAAAATGGCAGCCCCTCCTTCAATAGAGCAAAAATTAGAGCTCCCCACATCTTGGCGCCCTCCCCCTGACCTTGACTTTAAGTGCATGGCACATTCCTAAAGCAATTAGCAGAGTAATGATCGCCTAACAAGGATTCTTTCATTTGCTCTTGCTGGCTGCCTCTGAATTTATAGAGGGGCCAAATGAAACCCAAACGAAAAGGTAAATTGGGTAGAATTAATGACCCTTGGATTTTTCCATTGTGCTGGTTGGTTCATGCCCCCGTAGACTTGTGGGGGCTGAGTGCCATGCCTTTGATCAGGAGCAACACCAAATGGGGTTCGGAGAAGTGCCACTTAACTCACGGCACAAGTTGAGGCAGCAACTGCCCTCAGTACGCATTTGAACACATTTCAATCTCTTTTAGGAAATTAATCCTCAGAGACAATCCAATGCTGTCTCGTTCAACTGCTCGGATTCAGGAGTCGATGACTTCACATTCAGAACAAACTGGCATTATTCTCCGCAAGCACTTACAGTGACTCAGCTACATGCAACAGGGCAGAACAAAACACATCCACTGTCGGGAATAGAAAATGTGTGGGAATTGTTTAAGAGGAAAGGACCCGCAGGAGCACATGGCTGAGTGCCTTCAGTCCCCTGCTACATTAAGTGTGGGAATTAGGGGTTTTCTTACATCTACTCTATAAGTCAGTGGACAGTCAATCACAGTGGTTTTACACACATTTTATTTGTTTTCTTAAAGAGATAGTTTGGAACTTTTTAAGTGGAGTTATATGAGGTACTAAACCACAGTCAGTGAATTACCTATAGTAGATGAAGGTCGGCATGGCCCCAGTTTGGAGAAGCAGGGAGAAAGACAGGCATGGAAGCTCTGTGGATGGGGGCAGCAGCTAAATATGTTTTAGCTAACTAAAAAAGAACCACCTAAAAAAACAGTTTAAGTGTAGACTTGCTTGAGAGTATTTTTACAACTTAACCTTGCCTTGACCTTCGACAGCCCTGTTTACGTTAAAGTGAGAGTAACTGAGCCCGTTATATGCTCTCTTTAAAGCCACCAGACTCCTACGTTGTTATTGTGTGATACTGGTGTTTTAAAAGGTTAGACACTAACAAAACTAACTAACTGATGGAGGCAGCGGTAGACCAGAAAATTCATCCCTGGTTCTGCAAGGTAAAATTACTGTTTTCGTCAACGGAGCTTGGTGGCTTTGATGATAGCATAGCATAAAAGTTTCCCCTCAGTAAATGTAATACGGGAATGTCTGACTGCACAATAAATCTGTGAAAATATTTTAAATAAAGCGTACATTATAACTGATATTCAGTTTTTTAGTTGACTACAATATGTTTAGCTGCTGCCTCACGTCCACAGCCGTACATTGCTCAGCTTCCATGTCTGTCTTTCTGTCTAGAAAATGGGGGCGTGACAACCTCCATCCACTGTAGGTATTACACTGACTATATATAAGTACCTCACATCACTTATATATAAGTACCTGCGCAATCCCTGTATAATCACGTAACAATAAATTCATCTTAAGCATGACACATTTGATGTGAGAGATGATGAATTGAATAAAATGACACACTCGTGAGACATACTTAAAACACATAGACAGGGCACGACAGATGATATGGAGGAGAACTGGGTTTGATTTATTACTATGACAAGCACAGGTAGGCTTTTAATGATTTATTGTTTCAGTCAAGTTTCAGGTCATCAGCTTCCAGGCAACAATCTGTTATGGAAACAACACGAAAGCTGTCAATGGACCAATGTTAATCTTATCTGTTCCTCACAACCCAAACTGATGTTACGAAATCTGGCGCTCCGGCTCGGAAAATGAAGATTTTTTTTATTCAGATGATGCAGCGTTTATCAACACAAACAGCCAATAGGCAGCATTGTACCTTAAAGACAATTAATCAGAGCTATCCTTTTAAAACGGAGGGTATATATTAATCACTCTGGCTGCGAGTTGACGTCTCCAGTGGGATGCTGCGGTGATAAGAATGGTTCACCTTGGGAAATCTGAGGCAGTCACTCAAAAACAAGCAGCATTAATGAAGAGTAAAAGCCATTACCCCCTTGCTGCATCTGATTTCATCACACACTCCGGCTCACGTACACACACACACCACACACACACACACACACACACACACACACACACACACACACACACACACACACACACACACACACACACACACAAACACACACACGCGTACGCACGCACAGGGGAACCTTTGGGAATTATATGAGGCGCTGGATATGAATGAGTCTGCAGAGTAGAAAACTGCGTCAGTCATTCAATAAGATGTAATGAATCAAAGCCAGACTGCTCTAATCTCCACACTTGTTGGTGTTATTTCACACGCGCTGATCACCGCTCTTCATGAGCTTGAAGCACACGCCTGGATGTGGTATCAAATCTCATAGCAAAGCTCGTCACATTCATTCTGGGATCAAAACAGCAGAGATAACATTTCTGTTTCATACCCTGCTTTGTATTCCAAAAGGTTTTTTTTATGAAGAGGTACAGGACAGTCACAACATATAAAAATGCCTCAGCGCTTGTCCCTGATCTCAGATTATCATCTCACTGTGCTCTACAGTGAGTTGGAATGACAATGAAATTGGATGTAATTGAATGAGGAGATAGTCATGTATTTCAGTAAACACTGTCGGTTCACCGGAGTGATAAGGGGCTTTAGCTTCAGTGTAAAGATTTCTCTGGAGGCACAAACAGCTCCTGCTTTCACAGATTTGAATTCCTTCAGCTTTTTGCACCTCCGTTATGCATGAACACCCTGTTTTACACACAATACAAACACTTTGACGCAGGCAGAAACACATCGGACATGTTTACACATGTATGTGTAAGGTCAATTCATATATGAAAGCCACTCCTTGCTTTATGGGTCAAGGACAGTGGTACCATCTCCTCAGCCTTGTCAGATGGTAGTTATTCAGTTTAAAATTTCCAGGGCCACCTGTGATACACACTGCATTGTGACAGCCGTGGCAAAGGTCACTTTCATATATCTGTCAGCCTCTGTCACAAGGGCTCAAACGATTATTCTGCTTTACAGACGTGAATGGTGGGCGGCTCTGAAATCCAGAGTTATGAAACGCAGATGAAGCGAATGCACGTTATTATGTGTCCAGGAAGTGTGATAGATGAAAGGATGTAGGTACAGAGCTTGATTATGTGAGCAGCAGATTTCTGACTGCACATTAACATGAGGTCTGAAAAAAAAGAAAAAAGGATTGGCTAAGACATGTGGCATCCAACTGGAATGAGCGAGAGTTCAGACTACCAATTACAGACCGCTGCCTGTCCTCTGCTTGGTCACAAAGGCCTTTGTTATCAGCGGACCCACAAACAGAGCCAGCATGTGCTGCTGGAATGGATTGCAGAGGTATGCATTACTCAGCTGATAGTGCCAGAACGTTTCCAAAGGGGAGCCGAGTTTTTCATCCGCTGGTATGTTTTAATTGCATAGCACTGCATCTCCTGCCGCAAGATGAGGGAGAAGACAGCGGAGGCCCGGGGAGGGTGGGGGACGGTGGGTGGTGGGGGCGTTGAGTCGTTGAGCGGGAGGTGTTTCTGGGACAGGTCTGATAAATGTCAACATTATAGGATGTCTCATTTCTCTGTGTCTCTCACCATTTCTCACAGCCGAGCCTGACTCATTATCCTTGAATTTAACTTTAGTGGCTATTCACCTGTAAGTGTGTGTGTGTGTGTGTGTGTGTGTGTGTGTGTGTGTGTGTGTGTGTGTGTGTGTGCTGGATATATTTGCACCTCTGTATGTTCCTGATATCTTTCGTGGTCAACTGCAACTTTTTTGTGTCGTATGAGTGCATAATTCCTGTGTAATATACTGCTTTATATTATTTCGTCTCAGACTGAGGGATGAATAACTGTACAGTATTGAGCGGTTTACATTCAGTACACCAAAATGTGCCATTTGGCCTTTCAAGTAATTTTATACGCTTTGATAATTAAAGCATAATTAATAAGACGAACTTATCCGTGAAGCAACGAGTGACCTTGAGAGTCTTCCTTTGTAGTGCCTCAGAAAAAAAGGAAGTGAGAAGAGGAACTAACGGGTGCTGTAAGGCACAAGTTTCTGCCTTTGAAAGGCTGGATATTCCTCTCAATTAATGGAGAGACATTAAGGGAGTCTTCAATGAACTGGCCTTACTTAAACAGATATATAGAGCAATTGCTATGCCCTCTGGTGCACAAAGTCAGTTTTAACATCAATTAGTGAGCGATTTATATGCAGAAAGAGTCGAGGCACAGCCGGAGCTGATTGAAGAGGCTCTACTGTATCTGGTGGTGTGGTCCCAGGTTGGCCCACTTACATAGTCGTTTACCGCAGGGTGGTCCAGGACGTCACGGGTGAAACGATGACCTGTGACCTCTGCGTCGGGTGTGTCCTCATTTCCCAACTCAGCATCTGAGAGAGAATTAAAAAGAGAATACGTTTAAATGCTTGCAACAGTTTGCTCAATTGTTTGAGGTGAAGCTCTCAGATTGAATTTTGGCTTGTGCACTCTATTTCCACAGTGGCTCGGCGTTAATTACTGACAGTCAAGAGAAATATGCTGGAATTCATTCCAAGATTTTTCAAGCTTCAGTCAAAAAATAGTGTTGTTGCTGATGTGATACTAACACACAAGTCACTTTCCACTGATCCTAATTAGTAAAGCATACATATCTTTTTGAGGAGAATCCCTAAAGAGCAATTCCCCAGATGATTTCCTTTAACGTACAATAACTCTAGAGCTAGGGCTCTCACAATCAAGCGTTTTGTATTGAGTTTGGTGTATACAATCTATTCTCATCAACAGGTTTGTATGATATCTTACAAAAAGTTAAGCACAACAATTTGTATGACATTCTATGTTACGCATGGACCACAATGGTTAAGTTTAGGCAATACAATTGAATTTGTCTCTTTCTTTCCATCCGTCTGTCTCTTCTCTCCATCTCTCTCCCTCTCTCTCACAGATGGCCGTCCTCCATAGAGCTGGGTCTGTGCGACGTTCCTGCATGTTAAAGGGAAGGTTTTCCTTGCCACTGTGTGCACAAGATTAACTATAATAACTATAACAATTATGACTACTTTTACCAGTGCGACTTGTTGCTGTTCATGGGGGAATTCTTGGGTCTCTGTAAATCATAAACAAGTCACAGAGTGTGGTCTTTACCTACTCTATATGTTAAGTGTCTTGAGAGAAGTTTTGTTATGATTTGTAAAAAAAAATTGAATTGAATTGAAAAGGTGGCAGTTATGGTTAGACATCAAAGGGACTTGGTTAGGATTAGAAAAGAGATTGTGGTTTGGTTTAGTACTTCCAGAGCATGAACAGTTGTCCCCTGGTTGAAAGTCTATACGTTGACTTTAGCGGTCTTATGCTACATCACCTGCTTTCCTTTTTTGCTCCAGATGTGATTCCGACATTAATAAATACTCACTTTTCGTTAGTATATATATACGAACAGTGAAAGAGAACACATTGCGTGGGGTCATTGGAGTTCACCTCCTCCTGGTGAGGATTCCTTCAGTGTTTATAATTCTGGAGGTTTCTACCGGGACTGTGCACCGAGCTCAAATTGTTTCTCTTATAACAAAAGATCCAGACGATGGCCGACAACCGCAACACTGAGAGAGGATGTGACCAAATGCAGTTACTATGAATACATTCCCAGATTTCTCTGATTTGAACATTGTTGGAAACATTTTTGAAATAATGTGAGAACACAACTCAACACAATATATAACATAATTTTAAAAATATTTTACATATTGTCACTCTAGAGTTTAGAGCAGAGGTGCCCAATCCTGCTCCTGGAGAGCTACCGCCCTGCATGTTTTAGGTTTCTCCCTGCTCTAACACACCTAAGTCTCTAATGATGTGCTCGTTATCAAGCAGCTGAAGCTTGTCACAGGTTTGATAATCATTAGAGTCAGGTGTGTTGGAGCAGGGAGAAACCTAAAACATGCAGGGCAGTAGCTCTCCAGGAGCAGGATTGGGCACCCCGGGTTTAGAGGTTGCCTACTAGTATTTACATTTTCTGCTTCTTTCTCTTCTACATTTTAGAGGGAAATATTTACTTTTTTTATTACATTCTTCTTTTTGCAGGAGTTACCTTGTGGATTTAATGTTGTTTTACGGAGTCCTAAAACTTTTACTTTTTTAAAGTGTTTGGGAAGCTTTGCCATTGTGGAAATCTCAATTCAACCAGATTTATGGTAAGTTTTGTGAATAATGTTTTTATTAGTAATTCCTTATTTTGCCTTCTTTTGATATTCACTAATTATTTACTTATTTTTCCAATACAAAGTAACATTAAATATGTAACATTAATGGACCTTCAATGATCCAAAAGTAGCAGGGAAAAGAAAAATCATATAAAGAATAACTTTGAATGGTTCTGCTCCTTCCCTTCACAAGGAACAGAGTGATCTACCGTAGATGGTCTGCCAATATATTTCAACCTTTTATAAGACCATGCGTACATCAAAACACGCACAGACTATAATGCATCATGTCGTTCACTTATTTGGACTCTTTATATTTGCTTAAATCGAATAATAGAGTAGCAGTGTTATTGTGCCCCACACTTCTAAACAGTAACTGAAATATGGTCCGATATATCAAAATACCAACCCTGTCTCCTAAATGAGTCCCAGATAATGTTCGTCTTTGAAGTATCACCAATACGTTTAGAATTAAAGTCTGTAAAAGTCCCTGTATGGAGGATGTACAGTAACATTCTTAACTTAATTTACGTAACAAACATTCAAACCATCATCTTTTTCTTATTAACAAATAGTTTTGTATGGGAACGTTTTTTTTAGGATACAGGGCTGAATATCCTGTAGGCTGTTTATTTTGAATTATAATACTTTTAGATAGTTTCGTCTTCATATAAGCTATGTGAGGTTTCCAAGAGAGTGTATGGTCTTTAATTACACTGAACCTTAACCTGTTGTTGCTGTGATTTCCACCTAATTATTTTGATTTTCAAAAACATTCTATAAAATAAATGAGTTTTTATACTAACTTCTAAAAAGTCGATTTCTATCAGAACAGGTAGGAATAATCTAACTGGACTGGCAGATTGCTTTGACTTATTCTAAGACAAAATACTTTAAGGACTCACATAAATACCTCATTTATACTTTTTCAAAAAACACAATATTGTTATCAAACCAATTCAAATCAGATCCACCTTGACCAGCTAACTTGTGTTGTCAGTAACCAAAATCCAACGCCATTTCAACGTAGACAACCAACGTTCATTTGACCAAAAACCCAACATCTGTCCAACATCGGCTAAATGTCAAAATGTTAACCATTTTCATTTCCAACCAAATTGTACTGTAGTGTCTGTCCAACGTCCTACTGATGTTAAACTGATGTCCAGCTGGGATCTTTAAACATTACAGTGACCGCTGACAATGACAACAGCAATGCACAAGTTTGCCTATAATATCTCTTACTGCAATGTAATTCAACTGACAGTTGTCTACCTGCACGTGAATTGTTGCTAGTGAAATGTCACAGTGATTCAGTCTATTGCCAGACTCTCTTTCAGATTCATTTATGAGAAGTCGTTCTTATCTTTTTTGGGTTGCTTTGCAGTGTAGACAGTTGTTTTCTGCTGGATTTTCCTCTGAATCAGACTTTTACCATCTGAAGGGACGAGTACGAGCATCTGCATTTTTAGAACGCGGAATAGGAAAACTCTCTCTCTTATAAACAACTTACAACTTTCTAAAGCCTGAAAACTAGGTGTGAGAACACCGAATAACTCCACCACTGACCACCAGTCTTTAATCTTTCCAAACACACAGACAGCAGCCTGGGCTGGATGCTCATGTGGTCGGGAAAACAGGCAGTCCCCATGGACCTGCATATGGCCTGTGGTGATGCCCTCCAGCGAGGATGTTAATAGTCTGCATTTAGACGCAGAGATACCCCCTGCTCTCACCACTCAGAGGGGAGGGGTGGATCCAGTGGATGGGCAGCTCCTGGCAAATCTCCCAGATCTTGGAGTCGAAGAGGAAGGCTGGGTTAATGATGGGCTCCTCGGCAGGAACCCACACTTGGGAGTCTTCCACCTTCATATCCATGGGCTCAGTCTCATCCACCTGCAGCCAAAACACACACACACACACACACACACACACACACAGACACAGACACAGACACAGACACAGACACAGACACAGACACACACACACACACACACACACACACACACACAATATAGCATGTCAGAGCCTGCAACAGGCCCCACACAAAGTAAAGTATAGTGCTGCATTTATGCCACGCCGCAGCTCTGGCCTCATCATTTTCATCTATCACCTTTCTGTCTGCTGAGAGGGCGGCAACTTCCTGACTCCTGACTCCCACTGCCCTGACTCCCTCCTCCTTCTCTCTCTCACCCTCCTCTCAAGCCTCCGGCATGCTCTTTCTATTATACATCATTGAAATTCACAGACAGTGATGATTTGACTTTTAAATGACTTTAGAAGTGGTCTTCATTACTCTGAGTGTGACTGCAATATCGTTTAATGTGACAGACACAATAAAGCCTTGAATTCTCCTCCCTCCTACCCCCTTGCCTCCCACCACCCCCCCGTGCGCCACAATGCTTCGCTTGGCACCCACCACTATCAGTGGGCTTAATTTGTTGATACTGTAGTTCATGAGCTGTAAAGTAAACTATTATTGCTTAATGATAGGGACAACACGTCAGTGCTGTCTAATAGAGACGTATGAAGGGGATTTGGTAATGCTCTCCCCTAACAGTGCAGATATTTGTTTTCTTCATGTATATGTAAATACACACACAAACAAACCCCTCTTCCCATTCCCTTGTTAATTAGCAACCCAGAACAGAAAAACAGTTCACTTGACAAATGTTTTTACAAGGTGATTTTCTCCCAGTCTAAAGCTTAATTGCACATTAGTTAAGCTTGACGTAGAATCCTGGGGCTATAGTCGGAGCAAGAATCATTTATATTGGTTTGTGCCTCCTCCCTCATGTTCACCCCTGTCACTCTCCCTTGAATTACAGTTTCACTTTCCAGGCTGCTTCTTGTTTGTCACTGAGCTACACAGTTGTGACCTGCAGAGAGGAATAAAAAAGACTAAAGCACATTCACATCAAAGATTATGTTTGGGCCAAGCTTTTGACACACTTTCTCCCACTTTTAGACAGCGGCCAGCAGACTAATGATGACTCGGAGGACGGGTGTGGCAGGGTTGTGGTGGTGCAGTGGAGGGGGGTGCTCTGGCAATGAGCTGGTGTGCTCATCGTTCCTGTGGCTGCAGAAATTAAAATAAAACTCGAACACAAACAGCACACTCTCTAATTGGACCTCTTAACCACTGAAGCCAAGTGAGTCTTCTTTGGAAAGTAAATGGAGGTCACGACACGGGGCTCACAACATGACTTTGACTTCACAGTTGAGAAACGACGGCAATAACTTGCAGCAGAGGTCCTGGGGGGGAATGGTAAAGGTCAGCGTGGAGCAGGATTTCTAAATGCCAGTTGACAAGCACAAAGACAACATCATCACAGTCTTCTAGTTTATGCACTTTTCAAAGGTTTTCCATGTTGCTTTTGACAAATGGTGCATTATTAGGACACAAGAAACTTTATCAAGTATTTGACTGATGAAATGTGAATGATGGTAATCTGTTTATTGCAGCCTGCTCCTGGTCTATGTATGCTTTCCTCCCCAACGTAATTATACACCAGTTGTGCTGCAGCAAATGAATTTACCCTCTCCTGCGACTGTGACCCAAGGGGAGGAAACACTGTTTACATGACACGTTGTTTAAAGTGGTGCTATGTTTGCCGGAGATTAACAAAAGTGCTCTCATGAAGAGCTTTCACATAAGACCCTTTCACAAGTCCACTGCAAACCGGAAATGATCTACCTGACGTTATCTGGCGGAGCTGTATGTGAGAATGCAAGTGTTTGAATAAATCGGATTGGACATTAAATGAGTTTACCTCTGCTACAAAATACAAAAAGGGTGCACAGAATGGGGTACAGAGTGAAGGAGTGAGCATGTTGATGACGTTTCTATCCAAGGGTGAAGGAGAACAGTCAGGAAGATGTTAAAAAAAATTCTATGATATATGGAGAGACGATGAGATTCTGAAACTTCTATCATTAACGGCAGATCCTGAAATCATCAGACATTTAAAGGATCGGCAGGAGGACTCAGTTGATTATGACCAAATTGCGAACATGCTACATGACAGAAATGTAATCAGTGTCATGTCCTGCCTCCTACACGCTCTACCTGGGGACCAGGGGTGTAGTGCTATATTTCTTACTACCAGAGCGCACTTATGACGCATGCACATAATTAAAATGTTACACCTTTTCTCAGGTTGTGTAACCTACTGTGACAAGTCTACATGGACCTGATACGAGTCTGTATGATTTGAGACCGTATAAAGCCTTTTACACACTGTGATTAATTTGCACTTTAATATATTTTAACTGTGTTTCTCATGAGTACTTTCACACAGAACGTGAATATTACACAGAAAAAAAGTTACATTATTTTTTTTGATCAAGGTCGATTATGCAGGGTTTTCGCACCACGAATACAGACAAGTTCTCACAAAAAAGTGTGTGGATGTCCCCCAGATTATTCAAACTGCAACTATTCTGTTTTGCTCACTTGGAGAAGCAGCCCTACACCCCTGCTGGGGACCGCCCTTGCCTAAACCATGCAAAATACTTACAGTAAGTGAGAGCACATCTGAGACAGACAATCTCCTATTATCTATACTATATATATCCATATATATACTTTATTTGTACCTGATTCATCTAACATTGTCCAGAGTTCATATGAGAAAATGTTTTGCTGTACATAACACAGAAAGGGGGTTTCAATATGCAGCGTACCAGATGGTGAATTCTACTTGAAATCCATATACAAGGAATTTACAATGAGAGTGCTGACTCTTACCCTGAGGGTCCAAATCACACCTACATTTAAAACAGTGAAATTTTGCGGTCAAGCAAATGTTTTTGTTCATCTTTGGTGAACTTTGACATGAACATTTGCACAGTTGTCTTGACTGTGCTGACCTTTGAGGGAACAGACAGAGTGAGAGGACAAAATAGAGGAAATAATTGTAGTTTATTAGCTGTGTTGCACTGTCCAGCATTATTCAACCTTTCCTCAAGGAAGAATGGAAAAAGAGGTCTAAACTTCTGAATAAACTGTGTCTTCTTAGCTACCGTGCTAGCAAGCTTGGATAGAGTAGATCAAAAGCAGTCCCGATGGTTATCGTTATCCATGCTAGCATTTTAGTAACTGGCTAACATGTTAGCGGTTAGCTCACCAGCTTCACTAATTTACCAATGTAAATTAATATTATTATTATTAGTAGTAGTAGAGCCACTGGTCATCCTGTCATGAATTGAGCTCATATCTTTATGCAGACAAATATTTGACAAACAAACTCTACTGTGTGCTTGCTGGACTAATTTTCTCTGTGCAGTTGTTGTCTGAGTGGGAGGTTTTGGGTTGCTGGGTGAGCTTTGGTCATCCATATTAAGTGGCTGTTTAATGGAGCAAGCAGCATCAATTGACAATGTTAAGGGGTGCGAGGGAGGTGGATGGCGATTTTCGTGTCGGACTGGGGGAACTGGAATGAAGCTCAGGGATTACTTCCTCCGACGTTTCATAGAGGAGGCAAATTGAAAAGGGAGAAAAAAAATCCTGGCAAACAATTCATGTTTGTCACCTGGTTCTCCCTCGCAGGGGCTGCATTTCCTTATCAGCCGCTTGCAGTTTTTTCGCAATTTTTTCTATTGTTTTTCACCTCGTCTCTAAAGCCTGCCTCTGCTGCTCTGAGCCATCCTTCCTAAAAGCCTGCGGCTGGGTTAAGCTAGGAACCATTAGTGCTTGGCTTTAACCCCTGTGAGCTTCACACGTTTCACTACCTGAGGAGGAACTCGTGCTGATCTTCTCCAGGGTCACACCTGGATGGATCAGGGGCCTCTTTCTAATGTGATAACCGACCATGGTGAGGTCAGGCCAAGGTCACTGTTAATTACCTACATTTGGCAGCCTCGTTATCACTTCTTAGCCTGGCTGTTGATTCAAGGATCCTTAATAAGTGTACTTCAATGTATCTCATAAGGCAAGGCTGTATATGACTATTCATAGTGATTGATTATAACAACCCTAATGTAAACCACAACATGAACTCCCTTTTTATTTTATTAAACATGGTGTAGAATCATAATAAGGGTATCCCTAACTAATACAAGCCCCACTCACGTTCCTGGCTTTAGATAATTCACATTAAGCCAATTAGGCTTCACAGTGCACAAAAATAAGACAGAAATGCCATGGACATATGGTACTGCCTGGGCAATTAGTATCTGTAAACATGGATCAGACATTATGAAGATGAGAGGAAAAAGATAACAACACAGCGTTTGGTTTTTGGGTGTAACAGCTTGTGTTCTTAAAGTTGAAACTCAGACCAGGTTTTGCTTGGACTAACAACTGGCTAATTCTGTTTTTCTTGAGCAAGGAGCACCAGAGATTTGCCAGCTACTTCTTCCAAGCTACAATGTGAAATGCAAATGAAAGCAGGGAAGCAGTAGAAACATTCGAGAGTGGGATTTTCTCTTTGAACATACGGCCCACTCAGTGAATTGCACTGTGACATTAAAAAAATGGGAATTTTGATTGATTGAATTTCCTCCATCCCTTTTGGTGAAGTTCATATACAACTATAAGAACCTAGAGAATCACTCTGAACTTAAAGCAGGAGCCTGTGAATTTGACCAAAGAAAAATAATCTTTAAAAAAAATACCATTTTAATGCCTTACCTCTCACTCAGACCTCTCCTGCACCCTTTCCCCTTAAGGCTATTTGAGTAGAGCCTTTGGAGGAGATGATTAAAAATTTATATTGGCTCAAGATTGACAGAAAACAATATTTGATGTGAGCCACAAAGATGCTCTTGGTTTGTAGGCAGCTTTCTGACGGTTTCACAGGCACCACAAACCACAGTTTACTTTTCAGTGAGGGGGGTGGGGGAGATAGGATAAGATGGACAGACGGAGGATTTGTGTGGTGCTCACAGAGCTCTACTCTGGTTATCTCTCTACAATATGCATGACAGCCTCCAAAGGACTACAGAGAGTCTGAGGTACAGACAGACGAAGTAGGAGGTGTACTGTACCAGTAACTCTGTGTCCTCGGCCTCCACCTCTGCCACTGTGGGTAGTTTCCTAGTTTGAGTCCTGATGTAGCACCTCTGATGTTCGGCGAATCGGATCCCAGTGATTCCCTTTGAAAAAAGAAAAAGAAAGGAAGGAATACTCAGGAATTCAGACATATGTATCATTCATTAGCTTTCTGTGATGTGGATATCCCAAAAGCACTGGGGCGATCATTTAAAAATGCTCAGCTTTTTGCTGATAATCAAAGCTCTTAAAAAAGTCAAAGAAGTTAAAACCTAATGAGTGAGAAGAGGTGTGTTTTGATCTTTTTTTTCTTTCAGCATGGTATGAAATTTTATGACTGCCTGGCCCTCGCAACACAGATCTTGCTCTCAGGCTGAATAGATATAAAAAGGCGTGGGTGTTCCTCTGTGGATGTATGCAGTACTACTTCATAGCAGATAACAGTATATATTGCACAGGAGAGCAAAGTGACATTGTTGAGAATGAAGTGTTTTCTACAGAAAGAGCCCCCATTGAATTAGGCAGTCATAGGTCCCTGTCACTCTCTTAATCTGCGCAGTCAAGTGTGGAGTCACTCTCTTGAGCTCCACTGATGATCCTCCACCGTGTGGACGGTAGCTCTATTCAGCCTGACACATAGAGCCTCAATAGGCAAGAAAGATCTGTTAATTCTCTCTTGCTGCCATTCTGTGTTAATCTAAGATATTCAGCTGGAATACGTCTGAAAGACTCTCAGTATCTCAGATTGTATCCAATTTATTTTCTGCAGAGAAGAGCTGCTCATTCAGCACACCGTATTAGAAGAGACGGCAGGATCTACATCTGCCACGGCTGCTTTCGAATTGTATCAACTGAAAATTGTATGAGCAGCACCATGAAAATGGACTTGATTCAATCTAAATTTAATTACAGTAACACAGTGATTGCTATGACATCTCCTTTGAATTGGTTAACTTGACCATGTGGGTGCTTTTTCTACATTCTCTGTGGTGCTGTCACTCTGGAAACCAGATACCAGCCGCACATGACGTGATACAAAGTGATGCCTGTCATAATCTACCGTGTGTAATTTCATCTGTGTGGAAAAAGGATGGGGTAATAATGGTCTCAAGCACAAAAGCATAATGTTTATGCCAGGCTTTATTGTGATGAGTCTCTGTTTAATTTGGGTCTTCTGTATTGGTGAGCTGCAGCAGGAGAGGAGAGGGCAATGTTGTGATGAGATACAATAATTACTGGGGTTGGTCATTCAGAAAATAGAGACAGACACATTAAGGGATGAGAAATGGAAAAGCAATGTCATTTAAACACACAATGATGAAATATCCTCTTGGCGCATTCATGTGCAAGATGCTCATCTATTCAAGAGGAGAGAGAACATGTAACTGCATGCATCATTCAGCTCCTGTGAACAAAGAAGTATAAAGTCATGTCAGCCGGAATTAGTTTGTGTGATGTCTTGATATTATCAACATCATTTTATGCATTTAAGGGACATTTCTTACTCTTTAAATCCCTATCTAACAATCAAAATATTTGTACTTTAAACCACAGAATAAACATGGTTTGATAAAAAATGTGACACATTTTTAAAAACATAAATAAAGCAAATGTAACTCGGCATGCCTTTGTCTGCTTGTAATCGTTTATATAATAAATCTTCTTTTAAATTTCATAAATCTTTGCTCAATCACTGTATGTTGTCCTTTCCACAATATGTGGACTACACAGTGGAGCACCAAAATGAAAAGCAGGATGTATGATCACCGTAGGCTATCCTCCACATCATCAGTGGATTTTTCAAAAAGTTACAAAGAAATTTTGGCCGGATGAAACGCTTGAGGGGAGTTTTGTTGCTTCCATATACTTTGCTCTGAGAAAAGGATGCATTGCAGTGTACAGCTGAAGAAAGAAAGTGTTATTTTTTTTATTCCCCTCTGAACACCACGTCTTCATGGCTAAAGGCGCTTTGAACGAGAAACAGCACTGACTACATGAGCAACACAAACAAGTTTACACCTACAGAAGTATTTCATATACAGTTGTGACTGACACAAAAGCACATTTATATAAATAACTACATTTTGGCTAGCACTGACTGATATACGCTTGCTAATTTAGTTTGCCAACAGTTTAATTATATTATCTAGCCTTTAATAATTATTTCTTATTTATGTTTGTTGGTTTTGTGTTAACTTGAATTGATAGAGTAAAACCTCATTGGTTTAATTAATAAAAAAGATTTGTTAAAATGATATAAGAGCTTCAGTTAAATCGTTGTTTTTTCACTTCACAGATAACTTAGAGATGTTGCTGTTGTGTTAATTCTCTCTGTGCCACCTTTCAGCCACATTTTCACTTCCTCAGACCCCTTCGTTGCCGTTCCTCTGCCTGTCCACCAGATGCCCTCCCACTTTCCCACCTGCAGTCACCTGACTCTCACTTCTAGCCACTTCCTGCTGCCCTGTAGCAAGGCTTACTGAAAGAGGCTGAGAGACGTGTCTGAACTTTTGGGTATGGTACATGCAATGCAATGTAAGTGGAGCTGCGATGTTGGAGGGTTACAGCAGATAGCGCTAGTAATAACGAGATGGTTTCTGCTCAGGTGCTCTGTGGTTGCACTTAGCCTGACAGAATTTTTTGGCAACTCTCAAATTGATGGTGGCTACAAAACATATCTTTATTTTACATATACAATATAATCCGACCCAAGGCTGACTGCAGACGCCTCAGTATATCATCCCTATTTTCTATGATTGTTCCTGCTGTTGAGCCTTTTGGCAAATG
Organism: Echiichthys vipera; assembly: GCF_963691815.1. Lineage (NCBI taxonomy): Eukaryota > Metazoa > Chordata > Actinopteri > Perciformes > Trachinidae > Echiichthys > Echiichthys vipera. Next base: position 9,855,090 of record NC_139831.1, read on the forward strand.
CAGACCAGATTTTAGCAAGTGTGTGTTGTACTCCAATGATATGACGCAATATGGCGCCGTCACTTCTCCTCACCCTTCTTGACCTGTAGTAACCCCTTTCCTGCATTCCCATCACCTGACCTTCCCCTCCCACCTGTTCACCTTTTCCTAATTTCCCTCATTAGTCTCAATGTGCAGCCTATATCAGCCTGTTACCACCCACTCTTCTGTTTGTGTGTGTACGGATTCTCCTTCCTATATAGTGAACTGTTGATAAGGTTCATGGTTTTAAAATGTATGTTTGACTCTACAGACAAAAACATATTTGACCCATGCAGGTTGTTGCATTTCATCCAGGTAAACCATATTTAAGTAATTAAGCTCTACAGTAAAATGAGTAATTCGCAATGACAAATTGTTTAAGTTACATGGTGCATGATGTTGTTTGCTCATAAGTTGGTTACAGAGATTTTTTGAACACAACAAAGTTGGAAAACTGAGAAAGTGAGAAATTAACCAAAAAAGTTAACTAAATCCATTGAGAAACAAAGCCTGTTACATTGACATTAATATTACTTATTACAGATTGGCTGCAGTCACCATCTGTTTCTTCCAACATCTTTGGTGATTTATGGATGTCGGCTAGAGCTGCAGGCAAGACACCATCTGAAGGTAAGCAACTAAAACAAGATGACAATTGCTGCTGTGTGGCTTCACCAGAATCTGGTGAATCCGACAGTATCTGTGCTGAGAGGCGGATGGCTGTTATGTGTGTGTTGAAGCAGACAGCTGATCTAGTAGGCCTTGTGGCAAGTGAAAGGAAAAAAAAGGAGATATGGCAGCAACACTTGCAGTGTGGAATACAAAATGTTTTGTTTACCATCCTAGAAACACGGTTGCTCACTAGTACATTACAGCCTTACAGCAAGAATGCAACTGTGAGTGTGACTGTGTTATCCTATATGTCTATTTGTTTTAGCCCTGAGATAAGCAGAATAACTAGGTAGATATTGGAGTGATGTTTATATACACGCACGCAGAGGCACACACACACACGCACGCACGCACGCACGCACGCACGCACACACACACACACAAGTATATTTGTCATTTTATCAAACAGAAGTTCCAGAACAAGTTTTAGGCCGACTGTGCTTTTGTCAAGAATATTTATCATGGATTTATGCTAATTTAAAAATTAGCCTGGTGATTCTCTCAGATTGTCTCTTTCTCCATTTCCCCCCCATTGAAATGAGTGTAGTATCGGTCTGAAAAAATAGTGAGTGGATTTCGCCTGTGGTCCAGTCCTGGTGGCATAATCCCCTCATTTTCCATTTCTCACACAGCCCTCGGGCTTGATGGAGAGTATTAAAAAAATCTATTCTAGCATCAGCACAAAAGCTACTACTTAGTACAACCTATTGTTTTTGTGTAGTTTTCCTTCCCTTAAAAAAAAAAAAAAAACATCACAATGAGGTTTGAATTACTCTGCTCACTCGCTTGTTTCTCAGTCTTCCGTGGTGGAGCACTGAATCAAACAAATCTCCTCGGGGGCTGTGCTTTACTCACAGAAAGTGGAACAAGCAACAGGCACATGTGTTTATGCATGTGTGTGTGTGTGCGTGTCTGTGTGTGTGCGCGTCTGTGTGGGTAAGTGGGACACACACACACACTCAGAGACAGAAAGAAATGGAGAGATTGATTGCAGAGGTTAAAGTTTCCCGGCACTGTGCTGGCTTTCCATCATATTGAGCCATTTTAGCTTCACATAGCCCGTTGTAACAAATGCAATAACTCAATGTAGGTTTTTGTTTTGGATGAGGAGCATCCTGTACCATTCAGCCTTGCAACCCCAACATTTCACAGTTAATAATTGTGTGAGAATAAGAGCATCCATTTACCAGTCAAACAGCCCGCTCCCTTCGCCGAGGTGCAGCAGGTGTAACCTCCTGCACGCTCGAGAAAGGATTTAGGAATGAAAGTGAAGTTAATGAGGTTTGCTGGAGACAAAATTTCAGTTGAGAGAGGTGTGAGAAACAAATAGAGACAGGCTTTCTAATGATGTTTGTTTCTGCAGTGCGAAGAAACTCCTGTATAAAATTAGCAGGAAGAAAAAACAGTCTTTAGTGAAAGACTGTCTTACTGGGCTGATTTTACTGCCGCATAATCTCAAGCAGCACCGTTACTGAGTATAATTTCCTGTTTCTCAGATGTTTCAAAGGTTTGTCACACCTGTTTTCACTGAGAGTGACAAGAGGAGTAAAATATTGTTGAAGAAAATATGATTCCAACAAAGGATAAATGATGTCAACCGCCTCTTTGAAAAGGGCAGGATGTGAACATCATATTCCTTCCTCCTCTTAAGAGAAAACACAATTACAGCATCAAGTTTTCAACAGCCTTGTTTATCCTTTCACTTACATTTTTGAAGTCGTGCACCTCAAGGACCTCCTCGCTGCCGTTTCCCATTCTGAAAATCTCAATGCGCTGACCTGGATCAATCTCCATCACACCGTCTCTCTCCACACCATCCAACACAGCCTTAAACTGGTGGTCATACACCTGCAAGGACAGAGAGAATCTGTGAGGCATATTTATCCTGTGTAGAACATCGTTTTGTACCAAAGAGTAGTAAAATGTCAGTAAAAAAACCCCAAGAAGATTGATTTTTTTATAGGGGCCACCCAAATCAAGTCACAACTGTTTCTAGGGGTTGTAGTCGATACTCAGAGCATTAATACAGCAGCAAACTCATATTTTCTATATGCACTCACAATCTTTTCCTAACCCTAACCTAACTTGAGTTCACAATTTCAACTACATGCTCCCAGTATTTAAAACATTAATATAGCAGCAAACAATTATTTTCTATGTAAAGATCTAGTGGAGTAATGGCGTCTTAGCGGAGAATGAAGTCACTCCCTCCGTGTGTTGTAATCAGGTTGGTTGTGCCGGTCCGGATTTTCCGAATACGGTTCAAGTTGTTCTTTCATGTCAACAAAAAGCTGCCATGTTTTATGCTTTCGGGAAACGTTGACACATTATTGGAATGTTTGATGAAGATACCGACAGCGATCACTCGCGAGTCAAAAGTTTGCTACGTCAGAACTTTTCCGACAAAGGCGTTTCCACATCTAGTTAAGCGCATCATCTTTTACGACAAAGGTGAAATCCACCTCAAGTGAAGCGTAAAAACCCTTTTGTGCAAATGAGTATGTTTTATTGAACTTTGCCGTTTCCATTTAGCTTTTATAATGCAATACTTCCAAATGCGTTTTAACCTCCATATTCTTCACTTACAACGTCCATGATCTGACGCAGCAGCTACAGCATCTTTAAAACAATGTCTGTCTCAACATCTGACATCTATACTGTTATATTCATAAATTAACATCAGTGATAACAATCGCTTGTCCATTTAAAACATTTGTTTTGACAAGCTGTAACGTTAAATAAGAATTTTCTTGATAGAAGTCAGAACTCAGTAAAATAAAACCCTTTTGAATCTCTGGTACAGTTAAAGCCTTCTCTTCACTGTTGCCTTGAAGCAGCGTTGTTTATCACAACTGCTTGTTTATGTACTGTTCTTGGACATGCATGGATGGCTCTTAAAATTCCCTGTCTGAAAAATGATTCATGCCCACCAGCTGAAAATATGCTATTAATATTTATGTGAGGGTTGTGTTATGATGAGAAATATATTGCAGAGTTCATCTTCATCTGTCTCAGTGGCAAATCAGAGCCTCGCCAATGAGACGCATGATTAATGAATACACTCGGATGGGAGTCCATCAGGATTTATACCCCTCATCAGAAACATCTGAATGTCCTCTAACGCACTAACGCAAAATTAGCTTTCACTTTACACTCTCTCACATGTTCAGTATTTAACATGTCTGCTTTCTTTAACGCAGAAGGACATTTAAATACAGTGCTTCACATACAGCAGCAACTTTTTCTGGTGGGAGGACGGAGTAATAATGGTCAAATGGGACATAATTCTTAATAGAAGATCACTGTTGGAATGGCACTTGCAGATAAATCTCCATTAACATGGGTCACAGTAGCCTTGGCTCCAAAGAGGAGTAGAACTTAAAATCGTCAGGAGAAGCCAAATTAAGATGGGCTTGAAATTTTAAGTGTCAATCGAGCAGTTATGGATAAAATTGGGGCTATTAAACAGTCTGAAAGTCTGTGTGGTGAATTAAAGTTCTATTTGAGCATTTCTTTTATATTAACATAAAGGTGGATTGGGGGAATAGATTCTCCAGGCTTATTGATTTATACTAAAACAGTGAATTACATTTTCAGCAGGCTATCACTTTTGATGAAAATCCAGCAGTGAGAATCTCCCCACTGCACTTGGTTGAAATAGATAATAATGTATTACAACAGTTTGACTTCAACTAGTTCAATATCCAAAGCCGCTGCTGTGCAGCATAATTGGCATTCTGAAAATAGAAAAGAATAGCCTCTGTATGGCTTCTTTTGATACTTATAGCATAGATGCTTCAGTACATTAGGGAACTTGCAGTTTGATTTATGCTGCAATAAGAGTCGGATTTGAAAACACAATATTTTGCCTCACTGTAATGAAGATTATAGTTGTTTGTTTTTGAGCTGACTCATTATTTACATTGTACGCTTAGGTTTGAAAATACGCAATGAGAGACTTAAAGAGAGATATTTTGTGCATAATTTGCTTATCTTGTACCACGTCTGTCACAGTCATTTGGCTGAAAAACCTTTCAAAAAAGTTTTTTAGCTTCCCATATGACACCTAACAGGCAGATAAAAGGCCAGCACATAGGAGAAGCTCCAATTTATGTTACACACTCGGAACAAAGGCTGTTATGTGACTGCTTTGGTCACACTATTAATACTCATGGCACTGCTGTGACATTAAAGCTGCAGTGATTCAGAAAGTCCACTTACTGGCTCAATCAGCGACACACAGAAATCTGCAGCAGCAAATGGCATCTGCATGAACAACAACGTAATTGTGAGAAGTGTTCGTTATAATGGCACCACTGCACACCTGCTTATGAATACAACTGGACGTTGCTCGTCCACTGATACATATTTGAGACATGACTGAACCATCTGATGCCATTCAGCTAATACAAACATCTTCAGTTCTCTGCCTGAACCAACACTATGCTTTGCTTCATTTTCCGAATCTTTCTACCGCATCTCATGGTCTTCTTAAATGAATATTTCGCCCTCAAAAGGATTTTTTTGTATATCAGTTACTGACCCCATGTGCGTAAATATGTGGTTTTCTCACACGCCTCCATGGTGATCAAAGAATAAAATTGTTCCTTTAATTTCCATGACAACAGAGCAAACTCACAGAGGAAGACCTTGACATGCTGTGGAAAGCACCAAAGAAAATAGTAAGTGGTCCTCGAGTTTAGGTTTTTCATGCCTAAACAGTCATAAAGGTTTAAAAGCTACAAGAGCATTGTATCTGCTGAAGATTTGCTCCATTTCCCCAAAATATCAGTGATCAATTGTATAGATCATATTAGATGTACTCGGTGTGTGCTACTTATTTTATTAGGGTTACAAGAGAGAAGTATACCAACAAATACAGCAAACAACATACAAACAGGTTTAAACCTCCATCATTTGATTTTATGGCCTCTTGTTGGCATTGCAACTCACTATAAACGCAACATTATCATATTATCACCTCATAAAATTGTTATTTATACATTTGGCAGATATGGATATACATTTATTTGGAATCGTGTTGTGTCAGATGCAAGGAAGTCCAATATTTATTCTTCTCACATGGCAGCCTCAGCCATCAGGGTATGAATGTGTCTGTCAAAGGGTGAATGCTGTTATTGGTTGTAAAGCACTTTAAGTGGTCGGTAGAAAAGGAAAGTGCTAGATAAATGCAGTCTATTTACTATCCTGAAATTTTTTTTTGACTCTTAAGCTGCTAAATGTCGCTACTGCAACTGTATCTGCAACTGTATCTGCTGTGTGAGTGGGTAGTGTACTGAGGGGTTTTAGAGCTGTTTTGCTACAAAAGGAAACAGCTGCCTCCTGCCACAGGAAAACGGTGCTGATGGTAGCAGAGGGTGAATCAAAACTGTAAAGCTGGAGGCTTGTAAAACCAAAACAATGGGCTGGAAGGTGCTAAAACACTACACAGAGCTGAGGGGAACAGCAGAGTCAGTCTGCGGTTTCTCCATTATATCACTGCTGCTGATGTGAAAATTACAAGCACCAGCCTCTGAGACTTAAAAGATGAGGCCAATGTGGAAAACTACAGTTCATCAAATGGCCATATGAGGCTGGCACCAAAAAGCAAGTCAATCCCCAGAGACCCCAATGTTAATATCTGCCCAACTTTATAGCAGAAATTAACATGTTTATAGGCTAGTACAAAAAAAAAAGTCTCTATAGCAAATTTAATTTGACCCACCTCAGCCCCACCCACACTCTACCTCTTTGCCCATTTTTGGATTAGCAAGAAACTTTTTTTTTGGCTCTTCAGAAATTGACTACATCCTTATTTCAAACATATATATATATATATATATATATATATATATATATATATATATATATATATATTAATGCACTTAAACATATATGTGAATATGGCTAATGTTATATTTACTTGACAACTTTATTAAAAGTATTCTTCAGTATAACATCTCTTTTATTAGCTTGTCTTCTAAAAGAAACAACACTATTTTAGAAGAAACTAGAGTTAATGAATCTGGACAGCTCTCTGAAATAACACTTAATGATTTCTGGGATTTGACATTCAAGAGTTTCCTGTCAACATGTGAAGTGTCCTACAATATAAGCAACAGACTCTAATCTGAAGTTCAGCATTGACTCCCTCTTGTCCCATCAGAGCAGCAACTTCTAAGAGTACGTTGAAGTGCAAAAACAACTCTCCGGCCTTAAGAGCAGTTGTTAAAAACAGCTGTGTGTAAGACAGCAAAGCAGCAACAACAACACAATGATGTCTTTGGATGTTATTGTTGTTTTACAAAATGGAACATTGTATTCAATCACTTAGATTGTAACAAAAAGTCACATGGCAAACACACTGGCACTGTTATGAAATGCACATTGATTGCCAAGAAACATGACTACAAATCAAGCCTAGTCCAATATCCCTCTGGAACAGCTGGTCCTTTCTCACATCACAAGATGCCTCAAACTGATATAAAGAATTCAGATCTCCACAGCTAGGAGAGTATTCAAGCTGCGGCGTGTGAGGCGATCTGTGTGAAGGCCTCCGCAGACAATACCTTGTTTATTTCTTCTGTTCAAGGTTTCGGTTTGAAGTGGTTCTTAACAACCTCCACCTATGGTTTCAAACACAGATGAAGAGCGTGAATGAGAGGCAGCAGGCAAAGCCTGGGTTGTTTGTGAGCACAGGTTCTGGTGTGCCACCTGAGGACATTAAGCAAAGGTCACGTAGATGTTGTTTCAGGTGAATGGGTCGCAGTGTGCGCTGTGTGTTAGTGTGCATATGTGCATCTATGGAGGAGGCGGCCGTGGGAATGACAGAGATGACTTGATGACAATATGTCCTCGTAGTTGTCCTTGAGGGTTAGGAGATAGAGGCTCCAGTCAGGCGGAACTGGATGCCTGTCACTCACGGCGGGGTGGTGATGGCGGTGGAGGCGGAAGGGTTGAAGGAGTGGGCGTGCGTAGGGGCTGCACAATGTACAGGCCTCCTGGGAGCCATAGGCATCCCTGTGATGGATCGCGGTGGGCAGCAGCTTAGACAATCACGCTGGCCAACATTGTGACCTTTTCGTTCTATTCCTTTTTTTCCTGGTTTTAAAGCACCTTGAGACTTTCACATTCTGTTTGACCAAATGTGTCAAAAATAAGATGCGTATTATACCATATTTATCTACAGTGTGATAGTTTATTTCAAATATATCCTCTAGCATCTACAGTATAATATTCCCAAACCCTTTCAGCCCGAGACTCAAAAGAGAAATTTGGTCGCTCCCCTGGACCTTAACCTGCAAAAATTCATAATGAATTCATGCGATCAAGACCGATAGAATCACAGAGGTCTCATTCAGTGTTAACTCAGCCAGAGAACAGGAACACATTTTTCAGGTCAAGGCTTGTGAGAAGAGTGAGAAAGGGAGGGTCAACAGCCCCCGCACACAGCATCTGAGCTGAACAGGCCAGCGTAGCAGAAATGAAGCCTCTTCTTCTATTTTAATTAGGAAAATTATTGTTTGAGCATTATGAATGCATTAGAATTCACTATCAATGCCTCCATAATGCATTATAGATGTGGCCTTCATAGAAAGTGTTACCGAACAATGAGTCATATTTGATTGGAAGACACTGACATTTCCTAAAGTGTATCCTTTTACGCAGGTTCCTGAGTTGCACTGACAATGAAACTGCATTTGATGTCTCTTGATCCTCTTCGTTGTAGCGTATACAAAGATGTAAGCGGAGTGGTACCGAATTGTGAGAAGGAAATGGACGACTTATACCACCATTCAGATTGCTCGATTCGAGCCATCCGTTTTATAAATTATCAAAAACCCAAAAGCTGAGTTTGGGAGAAACAGAGTCAGTTGACCACCTCAGCTTTCTTGTCCAGTGTTGCAGAGGAAGCTTTCTTACTCTCTGCGTTTCCCTTGTCTCTATTGCAGGCTTCTCGTCCTCAACACAGCCTGCACCAGACTTATTATTCAGAGCTCAAGTCTCTTCACATGGGCAGTCACATGAGAACAACTAATGTCTCCCAAGTATTCTGGTTGGCAATGTTATTTTTATTACAGTTTTTTATTTTCTCAGGAGTAAAAATGGGACATCTCTGTTCAACACATTGGAAATTGCCACTGCAGAGGTGTAACCTTTTATAAAGAAGTTACAGCTACTGTAATTAATGCTCTCCTAGAATAACAACAATTAAAGAGACTCAAATGCACACACACATTTCATCTGAGGTTACACTGGGAACATTAAAAAATCACAGTAGGAAAACAAATCTGGGAGGAGGATTCTTGGAAACCTAACAAATTAAGCTGAGGGAAGAGCAGGAGCCAGTTCCTATGGAGACATTATTTGAAAATGAGGATCCGCAGAGGGAAATAATTACAGCTGGTATAGATTTCCCACCCAGGAGCAGTAGTGCAGATGGCCTTCACACATACAGTATGAACACATGCTCTCTATATCCCTCTGACACGATGTGGTGCATTTTTGTGGCTGTGTTTTCTTTTGAAGGTGATTTTTAACAGATTTTATATACTGTCTATATATTTCTGAGAGTAAGCAGGGAAGAGGTAGGGATATGCAGAGAAAGGGAGGGATCTGATTGCGTGGTGTCTTGGGACGGTGAGGATTATGCTTGTGGACACTGATTACCAAGCCTGTCAACTCTCAAGGCCTGGAGAATTTGGATAAATGAAGTAGGAATGCTCTCTGGCTGCCAAACACGTGCAGGCTGCTGTTTGGTGATGCCTCCTGAATACAGGCAGCTGGTTTTGGACAGCCGCCAGCTCAGAAAATTCAATTTAGAAAATACTGGTCAGTCACTAATGCGTCATCAACTTAGTTGGTACAGGGTAAAATGAGCACACTGGCCGTGTACGACATCAATCTCACTAAAGACAACCTGACAGCCGGCAGAATACAACACAATGCAACATGTTGCAAAGTGTGGAAATACAGTATGTGGCTGCACATCACACATTTAATTAAGACAATCCTTGTCAGTGAGTACATTTACATACATTTATATTAAAAATGACAGTGATAAAGTCTGGAAACTACAACGCAAACACTTCTGGATAGAAGAAACTACGGAAAAGGCAATTTTCTTCCAACAAAGCAGAAAAATGGTTGGCTAAAGCTGCAGTCCATTGCGGCTACAGGTTTTACAATGCACAAATGCACAATGTTTTGTGATTTATAGATATTTTTCAAAATTACAAAGTGTGCAACACAATTGCAGCTAACTGCAACTAACTGATACATTCTCATGTTTTCTATTATGTAAAAACCTTTACGCCATAATCTTCAATTGTAAAAAGGAATTTAATAATGATGTTAATAAACATAATTGCCATTAAGATACTGAACGGTTCTGCAAAAATGCCTCCAAACTTGTTTTACCTGCCTTCTCCACTCTTGCAATACAACTGATGCCTTTTTAGTGTTATGTTTAGGTACTCACAGCACTTGGTTATGGTTAGGAAAAGATTCTGGTCTTGGTCAAGTATTAGAAATAGTGAAATATACAGTATCAGACACATTTTTCACTTGCACGTCTCACGCAACAGATATGCTCTGATTTCAATCTGTGCAGCTCCGAGCAGCAGCGTCTCACGGGTATGAACGCAACCTCAAGCGTTTATTTACGCTTCAAGCCCTTTTTGGCAATGTGTGTGTAAACCCGAGGTAGATGAAGGAATCAAATCGTAAGAAGGCACCGAATAAATGTATTTATCTTCATTGTCACCTCACTTTTGCTCAGCAGTGGGGAAGACGTGAACTTCGTGGGTAGTGAGGAGCTGCAGTGTTTACTCAACCTATAGTATCGATCAAATGCGCTAGAAAGAAATTACTTCAGGACAGACAACTGGCAGTTGATTTATGTCAAATATGCAAACTTGTTGATTTCTTTTGTCATTTTCAGCCATATCTATAGTGTTAAAAGATACAGTATGTAGTTCCAGCTGTCCGACCTATCTGACATGTGTGCTTATTTTATGTTTTGTGCTGTTTTACCAGCCTCTGGGATAAACCAAATGTAGTGTTACAAACACCGACATCTCACCGCTGGTAGGACTGACTGGTGGTGCTGGGTGTTTTGATATGAAAGCATCAAATATGTAATTTAGATGAAAGAGATGAGAGTATATCACGTTTTTCCTTGCCCCTGTTTATGTAGTACCATTGAATTATATGTATGAGAATCAGAGGTATTCTACCCAGAAGTTATTGTAAAAAAAAAACCCAATAAAACAACTATATTGTGCTTTTTGTGATCATGGCAGAAAGCACCAAAGGAACACACATTTGTGCTTTAAAGATTTGCCACAGAAGTGACAAAATGGTGGATGTTGCAAATTGCACAATGCCACGTAAACTTCAACTGCCATTGAACTGTGTCAGCCGTGGTTGCTATTAGCAACTGCTGGTTACAGAACAGTTTACTGTTCAGTGCAAAACCTGAATGTCACAATGAAAAAAAAAAAACCTATGCTGGGAGTTTAAAAAAAAAGTGTTAATGTCATGTAATTCTCCTTCCTTTTTTCCTTTTTTATTTCTCTAAATAATCTAAACACTTAGATTAACAACCAGGCCGGCTGTCTTGGAAGCAAATTCAGAGGAATATTCCAAATATAAAGTCAAAGCCTGTAGTCATTTTTTTGTTGCCTGGAAGCTCTATACAGTATATGAGCCCAGTAAGTGTGTAATGAGAGGATGCAAACATTTGTGAGGCACTTGAACATTTCTGCATTGTAATCAGCACCAGTCTTTTCTGTGGTTTTGTTATTTGTGGAGGTAAATGCATGTGTGCATGTGCATGCAAGCAATTACGAAACTTTGCCCTTTTTTATATCTGCAGGACATTTCTATCAATAGCACCGACAAACACCAATGGATGATTTAACTTAAAAATCCACAGAGCCTTGAATATTTAGGCCTACTACTCACTACGCTGACATAAAAAAAAAACAACTCATTTTGATCTTGTTGAAATTTATGATATTGCATGCTTTAGCTTGAGCTGTATTTTTGTGGTAACTAAATGTTTTTGGAAGCCATACAAAAATCACAGTCTTGAGTATGTGGTGTATAGTATGTAGCATTAAATGGAAGGCTAAAACTAGGTTGGCATGGGGGTTAAAGTGCTTTTGGGAATTCACCCAAGCAATTACTTTAAGCATCAATTTGATGTTAAAATGTTTTACAGCTTCCACTGCCAAAAGCCAGTTAAGGAAAATGCTAAGGTCATTAGCCTTTGAAAGAATAAGCTAGAATGTGTCAAGTTGTAAAAGCTTAATGTAGCCATCTTCCTAAAGCACATTAATGCGGGTAAAACAAACAGCTACTGGCAATGTACCTTGCATGTACCTCCATTCTGAGCCAATTTTCTTGCTTGATAGTGTATTTTTCTCATTTTGTTGTTGCTGTTGTTTCTGTTGAACTGTTGCAAGAAATTTCCCCGCTGGGGATCAATAAAGGTGTATCTTATTTTTATTTTAGCAGATGACTCTGCAAACACACTTAGATATGGTATGTCTAACAGAGCTAAAGTTATAAAGGTCAGATTTTGGAGTTAGCCTTACAGGGGCAAAGAGCAAAAGCTTCTTTCTCAACAATGTTCAATAATCACGGTCCACTGTGGAAGAAGAAAAACAGCCACATGGATAGAAATCTCAATTGACCAGAAGGTAATGCAGCCATAAGTTAAAAGAAAGTGCATTTACTAAAAAGTCTAAAAGTTTTCTATTCGTTCAGCCATGTGGGACTTACAGGGAAAGACCATTGTGATTGGTTTAAAGAAATACAAACAAGCCAGAGCCCTTTTGCCCCCCTATTTGAACTCGATATAGGTGCTTGTAGATGTATCTTCAAGTTCTGCTGTGAGCCGGGCTTGCTGTCTCCATCGGTTTCAAGACTGTGTTAAGATAAGCTAATCTTCTCCAAGCTCAAATCTAGAACTATTTCTTTAAAGAACCTCGGATAAATGATCCTGACACGCCAGGACACAGACCCATCTGAAAGTTTTGAAACTTTCAAAACATAATGAATAATGAACCCTCTGTTTATAACAGCTGCCTTTCAGTCAGGAGAGGAATAAAAACGCTTTTTATCGAAAATAGCCTTCAGTGCCCTCCTTTGTTTTTCTTTCAATGAAGAACAACTTCCCGTTCGGATATAACTGATGCTCCTGCAGCATCTACGCTAACCTCTTCAGGAACCACCATTATTGTCACCCTCCCCCCTTCTCCATAAACTGCCAGTAGCTCCTCACAGGACACAGTCGGCTGGATCACTGTGGCTCAAAACAGAAACACATTATTTGGAGCCTGACAAGATGGCTAACAAGGATTTTTATGTGATGGGTGATCCTGCAATTCTCTGTTGGTTCAATGTGAAGCCTAGCCTGGCTATCTCCAGACCAAGTTCAATCTACAATTACACATTGGTCTTGGAAGGCTGCTGTCATTTTCTTCCACACAAGAGGCGGGCGTAGTTCAAATGGCTGTACACAATTGGACAATCCTCCAACCATTCAGACCAACGATCCGGATGACTTGGTCCATTCATTTGGCCACCAGCAGGGATAACTGGTAGATTAAACTTTTACCAAAACCAGTCGGCAGTAAAGCAAATACATCCTTTCTTTGGAGGAATTGCTCCAGGGCAAGTTTCTGCTCAGACAAAGTCAACTTGCCACTGAAATCATTTAAAACTGCAGCTACAGCTGCATCAATGGGTAGCGGTTGCTGCGCTTCGGTGGCCGTCATGTTGAATGTAAATTGTAAACACAAAGCTGCTTGCGATGCTTCTCTTTCATCGGGTTTAATCAACAAATAGGTGAAAAAAGCCAGCTTGGTGATTGGACTCAGAAAAAAGGGATAAGAAACAGGAGGAATAGCCCTGTTCTCTTCCAGACCCTTGTGCAGAGCAAATTCAAATCACCAGCAGAATAGGGTGGGGATACCCAGTCTATGTGAAGCCAGGTACAGATTCAGTTTTATAGATATCGTAGATACTTTTTTAATGGGATAAAAAAAAGGTGAGGAAAGAAGAAATAATAAACAGACAAAAAACAGAGTAGTTACTAAATAAAAAGATTCTTCCAGGAGCACCTTTTCTGTCAGGAATTATGGAGTGTGAGGGCTTGTGGGAATATATGAAGCATATTTGTGCAGTAATTCAAGTGGAATTTGGGCAGAACACAGACTATCGTACTTCTTCTGTTTTTATTTCCATTTCTGTAATCAATAAATCACAGAGCCTCTGAATCTATAACGTAGCCTACCTTTATCTTCTGTCACCCTACTTATACCTGAAAGGGATGTAATGACCCACTTTCCCTCCTTGTCCCCCGGCGACTCTCTCGCTTACCACGTTTGACCACCTTGCTGTGGTCGACTACAGTCTGCAGCTGCTGTTAATTTACAGGAGCCCTGTGCACCCCTTTTCCAGCTCTGAAGCATATATGACTAATCACACCAGTCATTTTAAACAACTTGAGCTCACTCTGGCAATAAATCACCTTGATACGTGCTACTGTACCCATAAAAGAGCAGGGAGGGGGGGGTGCAGGGGGAACTTTGGGAGCTATTCAGTACTTTTGGTCAACACACTATTGTAAAACACACTCAGGGACTGGGACATATTGTATTTCAATGTGTTGTTTGTTCCTATGATCTCAATAGAAATCAAAGTGAAAACAACAAAGGGTTGTATTTTCTTTAAACAACAGCTCAGGGAATATGATGTTTCCCTGGACCTTTTGCCTAAAAAGTACATATTTTCCTTCTTTTTATCTTTCTCTTTTGCAGTTATATCTTGAACAAAATCCATAACACACACTCTTAGTGCTATAAATATGCCACAGAGGTTTGTCAAAACAAAAGTTTTGTGCTCAAGCAAATATGACACTGACCTGGGCTGAAAATGAAATGTTGCTAACATACATTTAACCAATGTTTGATCAGCTTTCAAATGTCTCTTAAAAGTTTTAGCCAAACCGCAAATAAACTAGAAAGAGGAAATGGTGCCTATTTTCTTCTCCTCAGTGAAAAAGGAAGTTCCTTCAAAATGGCATACGCTGGAGATGAACATCTTAGAACAAATTATAAATACTTGATTTATTCTGAAAAACTGTTATTTTCAATGTTCATAATTTGATAAAATATCCGCTCTGGCTATACCACTGCTCTCCTAGCATGTTTTATTAAATAACCAAGGCACTTCAACGAAAGCCTTTATTTTGTGAAAAAAGTGAGCAAAATTAGAGAACAGTAACCACTGTGCCAGAAGAGAAGATTTAAACAATGTTTTCTTCGTGCTATAGGATTTAAAACATGATCAGGAAGTGTAGAGGCCACAGTCACTTTGAATGACTTCAGCACATCAGCGCCCACAGGACGGCACTAGTTCCTCACACTGCTATGGTTTGATCTTGGTCCATTCTTCATTCAGTGTCTTTCACAGTTCAGTAGCTGTAGTGGGTTTCATAGACATTACTTTGTTGCCAAGGATTTTCCAGAGATTCTCTATGGGGTTTAGGACTGGACTCTGACACTTAGGGTTCAGACGCCGAACATAATTTCTCCCATCAGACTGAAATAAATTGAACTTTAACAATGTCATGTCATGGTTTGGGAGATGTTTTCTGCAGCAGGACTGGGCCTCTTGTACAGCTATATGGCAGGGGGATGCAAGTGTTTATGTGAACCTCCTTCGGCAACATGCAATTCCTCCACTGCAATTGTCTCCCAATCAGCCCACAATTTCCTTGCAAGATAATGCCCCCTGTAACACTGCAAAACTGGTTAAGCAGTTCCTTGAAGCTAAGAATCTCTTCACCTGCTAACTGTAAGAGAGAACAGAGGGACTTCACAAGACCTTTAAAGATGGTGTTAAACCACCTTTTTTGGACATGACAAATGATGTAACATCCCTGAAATACCACAAGCTAGCATGAGATAGATACAACTTCCACAGTATCAACAATCAGAAGTAGCGAGAAATTAATTGAAGTTAAACTGCACAAAGGCCTGGCCTTTGACTGTGCCATTTTTCACCTTGTCATTGTTGCATCTTCCTTTTGTTCCTTTTCCTGCCAAACAACCACTGTGCTGACCTGAAGAACAATCTGCTGCTTGTCAGGAACGCTGAATGAATCCTGTTGCTTTATTGTTATCTAACAATCTGAAACCGACTTCAACGGACAAAAGACTGCCAGCAGTGACTGCAAGCTTCTGAAGTATGAGGCAGACAGTCACAAGGTGAATGACCTCTAAAAGTGGATACGTCTTCTTGTCGCTTTGCTGGTTTTCAGCCATTCTACCTCCTTATAAATCAACAAGAGAACATTCTGGGATCCAGCAGCTAAGTGACATTTAAGAAACAGCTTGTGAGAGCTGTAAGGCTGCAATTTGGATCATTGAGAGGCAAGGTGATAATTTGGCCAGATGAACGGCATTAACAGCCACTGGAAAGTTTTGAAGCCACTTAAGAAAAAGAAGTCCAAGTAGCATTTTGTTAAAAGTCAATGAAGACTGAACTTCTTGGAGTTCAGAAGGGTATTAATGGTAACCATTTGCTCAGGTTCACTCAATATTGGGGATGTGGCACGTTTAAAATTCACTGGCAATTTACCAACAGATGACAAAAGATAGTCTCCTTGCTTTTTATCAGCGGTCCGTGTGCTGCATTTATCTGCATATGGGCCCACTTGTGCATTAAAAAATGAAAAAACAATAAAATTCAGACAACATCAGATCACTGCAAAAACACTAAGATACTGTTTCTGCACCAAATACTATTAACAGAAGCTTTGGCGGATATCTGTCGGGATGATCAAAGTCAGAATTGATAAAACAAGAGCAAGATTCCTTCATTACCATAGCACAGCTGATATCACCACCACTACTTCATCTGTGCCTTATAACTTATAGAACAAGCCAGCAATGCCTGTAACAAGGTAGACTGTTAGAACAATTCCTAACGGAGCTTCTGGGAGATATGCAGGCTCATCAAACATTGTTTACACTATGCTTCTGCCTTGAAGACACAATAAAAGAGGGAGTAATAGTCCGATGTGCAGACACAGGGCTGTCACAGTGGGCTGTCACACTGGGCTATCACACTGGGACTGTTGGTACTGATGAGAAGCTCTTGGTCTGTTGCTATGGCCCCAGTGTGGGTTGCATGTCAGTGCTCCTCTGCCCTTCTTTTTAATAACACTGAAAAATACTTTGAAAACCCAATGGGAGAACACAACACATTATGTTCCCAATGGTCTGGCTCTCTCTTTACAGCTTAACATCGTCTCATGCTATGAAAAAAAACAAATATTCATCATTGTTTGTCGGTTATTATTAAAACTGCATGGTCCATCACAGTCAGACATTAATGAAAGACTTGCAAATGAAGCACTTTGAAGGAGAAAATTAATGCTTTTCAGTATTTTTTGCCACTGTTTGGGAGTGGAAGATAAAATCAGCCAATAAGATTTTTTAAGGAATTACTCAGGTAAATGAGATTTTCTCTGACGTGTCGGGTCAAAATGTTACTTTAGTTAGGCCTTTGAATTTTCTCATTCGTCCAGGTCATCGTTATCCTCAAAGCAATTTCAGTCAAAAACAACTGGACTGGTTGTTTGTCTAGGAAGACGTTTCACCTCTCATCCAAGAGGCTTCGTCAGTTCATGTACGCATCTGACCAGGCTGGGACTGGTCCAACTAACTGGTGTGGAGATCCAGGTATTTAACCTCTCACAAGGCCGATGATGTCACTGACACCCTTTGTGCTCCAAGTGCCCACGCCCGTCGTTAGAGTGACAGTCGTTGGTGGGCAGTTGGTTTCGACTTTGTTAGTGCTCTATTGAGTCTGAACGACAGTCGTTGGGGTCACCCGGGCGATGTGTGAACAGTTGTCCTTAGAGGTTAGATTGTTGAATCTCCTGGGAAGGGATGAAAGGGCGGCATTGTAAATTGGAGATAAGTGGTGTCTCAGACCCCCTCCTCTGTTTAGCGATGGTTTCTCCACTTTTACATAGATGGCTTCTTTTACTCCTCTTTCAAACCATCTGTCCTCTCTGTCCAAGATTTGGACATTCCTGTCATCAAAGGAGTGGGCTTTCTCCTTGAGGTGTAAGTGGACAGCCGAGTCCAGACCTGAGGAGTTTGCTCTCCTGTGTTGGGCCATGCGTTTATGCAGTGGTTGTTTTGTTTCTCCAATGTAAAGATCTTTGCATTCCTCGTTGCATTGGACAGCATAAACCAGGTTGCTTTGGTTAAAAGTAGTAATCTCAAGATTTTTGTTTGAATAAATGAACACAGTGATGGTGCCCATGGCCCACGATAAAAGCCTTTGCATTTACAGAATTAGGAACTGGGTGTCTGTTCTGGTTGAAAAAAGTCAAGCGGTGCACAGTCAGTGATGGGTTTTCTATGACCCAGCAGTGTTTGGTCCGTCAGAGGTTAGAGGGAGCTAAGCAGCATACTGTCTTTTTACTGTACTTTGCTAGTGCTGCAAGAAAACAATTACGATGGCCTGACAATTAACAAAGAAAAGAAAAGAGCGACACTACATTTGATCAAACAAGTGAAAATGAGATCCAAAATCACACTTGCAATTACCGCCTATCACCATTGTGACGCCAAAGCGGACGAAACAGATCTTCAAGAGATAACTTTAAATGTAAACATTTAACGCACATCCTCAACTTTTAAGCAATCACTTCCACTCCATCGAATAACACTTTTAGCCATCCATTTTAATAGATTCTCTATTTGAACTGTTCAGTCAGTACTTTTCACTTTTTAAATATTACTTTTAGCCATCTGTTAAACCTCTGTTGCTAACTAGTTTTCACAGAGTCTTATAACAACTGCCACATGCAGGTGTTATATTTGAATTGACTTACAGTATGTGGATGTATTCTTTTAATCAACTCACAATTTCTAGTTTTTCAAATTAGTTGAGCTATATTCAATCTATCGATGTACCCTATGTCAACTGCAGATGTACCCCTGGGATGCATACAAGCACCCCTGGTTAGGAATCACTAGATTTAGAAGAAAGCTGTGTTCAAAAATGATGCTCCAGCACTCACACTGGGAAGAGGAGCAGAAAAATCACAACCATCCTCCTCCTACATTTAACATGAATTGGATAGTTCCATTCCATCCATCCAACCACATTGTAGCTGCTCAGGTCAGGAGGTCAGTCCCTCTGCGTCCATGAATACCAGGAAAATGATCTGACAAGCTTTATCACCATCAACTGACAAAGTAAAGTACAATTTCTGGGCAAATGAGACACAGCAGCTGAGCAGCAGCTGTCATCCATCATACTTGTGGCGATGAGTGCTGGATAACTACAAATCCACCACACAGTATGAAAAAATAATTCATATGCTTCAAAATATGATGCATTTTAAAAATAAGTGGCTCTTTGGGCAATGCTTCAGCATTGAAAAATCATAACCACACACTGTATGTCAAACACAGAGACACAAAGGAACAAGTTGAACTACAACATGGACACAATGGGTGTAAGAGGGTTGACCAATACTCCTAATTTGCATCAATATTACCAAGTGTTTCTGTCATTCCCCCCTTTGGAAGCAGATACGATATTCTAGCCTCCTGATGTGTAAATCAAAGATTTATCAACCAGTTGAACGGTTTCTTTTCATGCATTTTTGTTACTAGCTTCTGTTTTACAAATGAAAAATGCAAGTTAAACATTTCCCAAAGTGCCATTTTCTAGACACCACTGTTCTACTATGACAGCCCTCTGTCCAGTTCGGTAATTAATAGGCGCTGTCGTCCACTTGAGCTAACTGGGAGCACCTGGCCCAATGCTCCCATTCACCATAAAAGCTGCAACCTCAGGCGTCTCTGGGAGACTCACTCTATGAGCTTTGTTTGGTTTCTGTAGCATTTCACCCACACGAGTAACTTTAATGACATCAACATTTTGTCTCTGTTGCAATTTAATGTATGGTTTTGTAAATAAAACAGTTAAATTAAGTGCATTTTACATGTCCCCCCCCCCAATTGCCATGGCCCATGCAAAGCTGGTCATGACAACACTGAGTAAGATAGGCTTCTCCATCCTTTGGATTTGACTGACATGTCTGCTTAATTAGCTTCACCATCACATTTCTGTCAAACTCATACTTAACATGTTTTGGGTTCTGAATAAATCTAGCAAACCTGAATCTTTATAACCTTGCAAACATCAAACCGTCTGTTTTTTCATTGTTCCCCAAATGAATGACATTCATAGACCTTTTGTACATTAGACATTTTGACTTGTCACAGCAGGAAAAGCACAGGTGCAACTAATAAGCCGGAGGACCAGACAAATCTGCAAGCTCATGTTTTATTTGCTCTGGCAGATATGTCTGGTCCCCTCCTGTTCAGACAGATTTCCAGTCGACCAGATCCTGGCCGTACAATTCACAACCGATTATCTCATATCAGGCAAGTGTGGTACAATGACTGACAACTTGATGATGGCTGCAGCTGATGTGGAGTTTTCTTTTGAAGTACTATTTTTGAATTCCTATCAAAAATGGCAACACTCTGTCACAGACATATTAATGCTGCACTATCACAGCCCATCTCTGCATGCTGTAGTCTGTTTACATTTAACCGTCACTCATGCTATACATCAAATTATGTATCTGTCATTATTTGTAGGTTAATTCAATTGTGTCCTGAGTTATTTTCATCTAATGCTCCTTGGAATGCAGACCCCGGTAGTAAATAGTAAATCGTCGCTGTCGGGCGGAAACCTCGTATGTCCAAAAGTCATTTTTCAGAAAACTCTATTTTTAAAACAAATGAACTCTGCGTTGTCAAAGTTGATATTGTGTCTTTATACATGGTCATATATTGGTAGATATTGTTATATTATAAATATTTAACCACAATCAAACTCAAATAGACTTATGAGGTTTTTGACCAGCGAATATGGAGATACGTGTGTTTTCCGTCAGTGACTGTAACGGCTGCATTGAGGCTGAGAGTGTTACATTATCAGCAATTTACAGCTTACAAAGTTTAGTGTAGCTATGTGTGCACTCCAAAGAAGAGGTTTGTATTTTGCAACATGCCCGCGGGACCTACAGTTCCATTACAGTGGGTGGTTTCTATATAGTTGCGGGCGGTCAGAGGAAGAGAGAGCGCACTGTAGTTTAAATTTTTGCTTGTTTACACAGAGTGATCATCACTGACTTTATAAGCCTGACAATCAGTGTGTTTACATGCATTTTAAAATCCTGATAATATTACGGGTTAAGGACATACCCCGGTCTCTTAAACACCATGTAAACACCATACCCCGGGTAAAATCAGAGTTTTCATACCTCGGTAAACAGACCTAGATAACTCCTTCAGTTCCCCAATTATTCATGAATGTAAACAGCATTCTTGGGTTATTGTCGGGTTTCTCGCCTGCGCATGCTCCCTACTCCACGGCGGTGGCTTTTGACCCGGAACTAGAATAAACCATGAAGCAACAGCACCGAAAACAACGTGAAAAAAACAAGAAATAATAGAGCGTAACCTTTAAACCGAGGGAGGACTTTGCAACGGCAAGTAACATCACGACCAAGAATACCCGTTTCGGTCGTAATTTTGTCCAAAAGTCACCTGTTTGTGATTTTGACAAAGGTTAACCGGAGAAAACGTCGTATTCAGTACAGCTGTATGTTGGCGGAGCACCACCTACTGTATGGAGGTCAAGTTACTCCGTCATTTTCCCATTCAACCATTCCCTAAACCAGGGTAAGGCCATTTTTGGGTTACTGATGTGCATGTAAACGCACTGCATGTCTAAATCCCTGTCTAAACAGTGAGCATGTCAGATGTGTTTTTACTTGCGTGTCTCAGACAGAAACAGTTTAATTTGAATCTCTGCAGCTGTCCGGGGGTCAAGGGTTCATGTTGTGTCACACGGAAGCCACCTGAATTCTGTGATTTGTGTCAGTACAGTGACCTCATCATCAGCGGGCTGGTTGTGGGTCAGAATCTTACGGGTTGTGAGTTTGTTACTAACTGGCTAATTTCAAAACATTTTATAAAGAGCTCCACTGACCTGATCGACCAACTCGTTCGTACAGTACAGTATGCGAACTGTCCGATCGAGCTCGGTTGTTTTTCTTCATTCCAAGTGGAGCTACGAGGCCTTTCCGTCAGTTTGAGGATCCAATGGAGTTAAGAGATTTATTCACAACCTCTTTTTAATACTTTAAATGGGTTAAAACTTTATAAAACCCACACAAAGACGTGAACCGTGACCAATACCACATATTTATGAAAAAAAAAAAAAAGTCAAAAAATGGAGATATGAGGTTTCCGCCCGACAGCGACGATATTGTTGGCAAATAAGAATTAGTTACTTAAAGGAACCCTGTGGAGTTTTTGACCACAAGTGGTGCGATAGAGTAATGTTTTGGTTTTGTTTGTATCTTGTGTTCCATGAACACAATGACATAAATGTATGCATGCAAGGATGGTGTGTGCCACATTCATGTATACTGTGTTTGTTTCAGACTGATCTCGTTCACAATTCGTACATATACCTACGAAAAGTAATGCACATCATGCATGTCATTTGTGTGTAATCCACGTATTTATTACTGTAGAAAGGAAACCAGGTCACATAGTATAAGACCACTGAGCTCTGTGATTGTGTCCAGGTGGTGTTCATATGCTGGAAGTACTAAGCCAAATCATAACATTTTTTCTAATTCTAACCGTCACCTTTTGTACCCTAAAGTTAACCGCTGCAATCCATATTGGGTCGCTTTTTTGCAGTGGTACATAGAAGAAAATGAAGGCCTTATAAGTGCTAAGAAACCCCTATTACATTTTTTGTTGAGTGTAGTATAACGCCATGCTTTGGACCTTTTCTTTCCCTCGTTTGGGACTCCTTGATGCAAGTTTGATTTAATAGAATGTCATATTTCGTAAGATATCATACGAATTACTGTGCATAACTTTTCGTAAGATGTCAAACCTGTTGATGAGAATATGTTGGTTTGTTTACACTGACACCATAGAGTACTGTAAATATGGAGTTCCTTTTGTAATGTTTAAGCTATTTTGTCTACCCTCTTTTAATGACACAGCCTTTGCTTTTTGTTTTCACACCGACATGTGAAATGAAGTGATGCCTGCATCATGTCACAGTAGGTCAGCCCACGGCATTATCCAGTATGTTAGTGAATCATTTAGTATGCATTTGGAGTGAATACCTCATCATTAATGAGCTTCATTACAGCTCTGAAAACTAAACTGTCTGGATTACTTTGCTCACTTCCTGAGTAAACACTTGAAGTTTCACTGGATGAAAGATATCCCCCTAATAGTTTTTTTTGATGATTTTTCATGTTTATTTCACCAATCAAAAAAAGCCTTAATAAGCCTGGTGGGTCTGGATGTCTGTCATTAAAATTAGCTAACATTCCAACTTTTGGAGCTGGTACAAGTTCTCATTTTCTCACAAAAAAGGCTAAGGTTATTTAACATGAAGTGTAAGACTGAGACAGACCTGAAGGGATGATTTAGATGGAGCTTCTTTCCTCAGTCCTCACATATTGAGCAAGATGACTAATGGGGCAAACTCACAAAAAAACTCAATGCAACCTTTTAATTGCTGACAGATATATAGCCGGGCACTCTACCCATTTTTCAGAAGAGAGATTTACTTATTTTCTGCAATCATGTGTCATCAAAGTGAAAAGCAACATAATAGCAACATTTCTGATCTGCAATTTCATATATGTTGAGGAAGGACAAATGAGCAGTTTGCTATTCACTTCTCTGCCTTGGCATTGTGGCTGCGAATAGAAGCTATAAGCAGTGCCGACTTAGTGCGAGAGTAAAAGTGGATGTGAAAGCTCAATCACATTCTAAATTGTACAACAGAGCAGCAGAGTCTTCTTGGCAGTCACACTGGTGAGACAGAGAGGAGAGAGACACTGGGAAAAGAAAAAAGAAAAGGGAAGCATTTGTGTGTGTTTACCCACCACTCTGTACATACAACATGCTGCACATGAGCTGCTGGAGCATTGGCAAAATGAAATACTGGAAATTAAGATGCTGATCTTTTCTACACCCATATCATTCCAGCTTCTAAAAAGGAAAATCACAGATGCACTAAAGTGCTGTATGGCACAATAAATAACTCCCGGTGGGCTTTGTAGTGCTGTCACGCTCTCTGTAGCAGTCACCGTCCCAGAAGAAGGCAATGCGCCACAACCTCCATGAAGCCTTCCTACCTCAGGCACTTCACTGGCAACAATTTAAAACAACTCTCTTCTGTTCTTCCCGGTCTGCATCCCCTCCTCCTCCTGACTGCTCACAGAGAAGAAGGCATAATGCATCATTTTACGAGGGAGTCCGTAGTGGCCTGATTTAACAGCCAGGGAGAGAACACCAGTGGACACAGGCCTGCTAATGAATGAATGAACCTGATGTGTAAAATCAGAAAAGAAGATTACAGAATGAGGGGCAGGCCCCCCGAAAAGGTCCTGCCAAACCAGCTGTTCAGATAAGCTCTGTTGCCTCCCCAGAATAATAATTCCCCCACACAAGTAAACAAACAGTGTAAGGAGAAGTTAACACTGTCTTGTTTTGTTCCTGCAGACAAACCAAGATAAAAAAGGACGATAAAATCCAACCTCTAGAATCATATCATGATCTAATCTTGTGTCTCCCTCCCCTGTTGCATGTTGACATCTGGACACTGAGGGGCTGTTGGGTATACACAGGCTATGAGCAATAAATAAACAAAGGGGCGCCAAGCCTTGAAAAGCCATACACCTGTGACCAGAGGAAAAGCAGCAGGCGCAGCAGTGTTCATTAAGGAAGCAGGTCCTGACAGTGAGGCATTTAAGAGACCATCAGGAGCGACAACTCAGCGGCTACCTTGGGACCGGAGAGGGGAAGGCATCAAGGTGAGCAATGCAATTTCAGCTTGAATAATGGAGCATTTTCTTCAGGTCTGACATTCATGTATTTCTCAGGCAGTTTGCCATACAGACCACCACCTGTGAGCTCTTCGATGTTTAAGGGAAAAAAACCCGGTGTACAGTGATTCACAATAACACCGTGCCTGGCTGCAGATAATCTCGCTCAAAGTGGTTCATGAATTAAAAATAGCATCAAATATATCGAATCTAATGATATGAAAATTAGATTTTGGATGCAGGGCACGACAGACATTACACAGAGCAGACATCAACATCTGGATTTTTCTTTTTCACAATTTAAAAGAAAACCCAACCTTTCAGCGAGGCAAATTATTCTCACTTTCCTGCTGGATTCACCAGCCAGATTCCATTTTCACGGAGTTGCTGATGTAAACTCTTAATAACAGAGGATTAATTTACAAGGAGGCAAAATCCCCCTGTGAGACTTGCGGCCCAGAACAATAATGAGCACACAGTAAACAGAAATTTGCCTTAAGCCAAAAGAGAATGCAGAGGCACCTAATCTACACACGGAAACACACAATGCACACTGATGTGTACACAATCTCATATTTACAAGCACAACCACGCCCTTACACACATGCACGCACGCGGAGAGAAAATGATGGCAAAGTATCTTCCCCAGGCCTCTGTAACAACATGTGTTTTCAGGTAATTAAAAGAAGATCCCGAGCGGCTATCATGTCATATTGAAATACAATGCACAGAGCAAATTACTGTTCTTTGGTTATTTATACACAGCCAGGTGCAGGAGGTCACTTTGCGTCGATAAACCTCGTGAATAGACGAGAAGTGCTTGTACTGTTGTTTTTCATTAAAAGATTTTTTTGTTTAAAACGCTATGTAATATGTGATATAAAGTATGTAATATGTGTGTTTTGTTTGAGTGATAACTAGTAGTAATTGTTTTTAGTACAAGTAGCCCACATCAGTTAAACTTGACTGAACACAAAAGTAATTGTCGCGTTTTGAGAGCGAGCGAGAACCGATTTTTAGAAGCAGGACTCATTTTGAAATCACTGTTTTAGTAATTGGTTCTGACGCAGCATCATGCTATCTTTGGCTTGTTATCTTCAAAGCTGTTGATTCTCAGATTAGTCAGTTTTATTCTTCGCATGAAAAAAGTCCAACTGAGAGAAGACTATCACCTGCAAGTAAAGCTCCATACTGTTCAACACATCTCAAGAACTTCCCAGTGTTCTCAAGCGCATTCTTTTTTTTAAACCGTGAAAACGATGCGACTCTAACAACTTTTGTAGTTTCATCTTTTACAGTCTTGGGTGTCTGTCGAAACAGCTGGATGAAAATCAGAATTAAAACTGAGAAGGGACCACACCGGGAACTTGTTATGCGCTTGTGAATCTGTCACTGCACACTGCAAAGCTTCTCTTTTTCCATAATTATCACTTCATGATTATCACTGTTGTGTGCTCACTCTACAGTGGGGTCGTTAATAATCTGGTCGTTTTTGAGACCAATTTGCAATCAAATGTTGTTTGCTGCACTTGTTTTCTTACCGAGAGTTTAGAAAAGAATACAAGCTTTTACCAACGGACTGACATATATTTTTTTGTACTATAACAGTGACAGCATGATAACAAATGTCACATGTGTAACCATCGTCGTTAGAGTGAAAACACAACCTCTCCACATAACATAATCCATATGTGTCTTGAACCTGCATTCATCGATGTTTTGACACAAAAGGCTGTAAAATCAACGGCAATCTGTTCCATATTATAAGGTTGTTATGGTAACATTCATTTGGGAATGCGTTTTTGTCCACCTTGTTTGTAATATCCACTCTCCTTTTTATCTCTTGTTTCAGTCTCCATCATCTCCTGAGGGAAATACCTGGCTCTTTAGCTACTAAATGTTCCACTATGTTTACCAGCTTACTTTGTCTGTCAGCTTCTTAGTGATGGGCAGGATGTGTACAGTGAGAGCTTCTTACTGAAACAGCTGCCTGTTACAACTGAAAAACAAAAATAAGGAGCTAAGAGACAATGAAGACGTTTTTGTTTTGTTTTCCTGCACATACGGGCGCTTTGTCAGAACCCCTCTGCTTCATTTGTCGACGCACTGGGTAGCCCAGTGATGGTTTTTGCTTCTATATGACCCCAACGTTTGATATAACTACGTTTTTCACAGCCAAGTGCACGCTTTGTCGGACTGTCTATCATAACAAACAGAGAAACTCGGATTACAACTCACACGGAGGAGCATCACTTCATTCTCTGCTGAGGACGTCATATGGAAAAAAGTTGTTTGCTGCTATATTAATGTTTTAAATACGGGGTGCATGTGGTTAAAATAAGTATGATTGTGAAGAAAGTTTGTTGTTTGTTTGACCCCTCACCACCCTGACCTCCTCCCTACACGGACTTTGTCGCTCTTACTTCTGGACCACTTGCTCTGAGCATCAAATAAAGCCACAGATGAATTTACAGCTGAGCATGTTTCCAGGCCAACCTGGAGCTGGGGAAAAAATTAAATCCATTATAACCCTGGTGACGTATGTATAGCTCTGTATGACTTTGTTGTATCCGAGCATAATATATTCCATATGCTCAAGGACTGAAAGGAAAGCTTTAAAGGCCTACTTTAGTTGAATTTTATTGAATTTGTTGTCACCAGAATGCTCATCTCTGTGCTCAAATAAAAAAAAAAACAGTAGTCTCCAGAAAGCTTTACTGAGGATACATACCTGAGTTTTACTATCCTGCTGTGTCTGAGGGAGCTTCCTTTCCATCTGACAGACAGCTGATTCTCCTTTGAAGTGTCTCCATCTCACTTACTGATGGGGAGGCCAGAGAACGAGCCTCCCCCTCAAGACCCCATTAAAGCAAAACCCAGGGTACGCAGGTTTGATATTCATCGCCTGTGCAACCTCTGCCATCAACACATTTTGTGCCACGTGAGAATGATCAGAGCTTATTAAACTGGAAATAATGACTGCTCTACCTCCTGCATTAAATATTTAACAAGGACAAAGGAGATGGCTCAAAGGTGATTCATATCTATGTTGAAAGAAGAGAATGCAGACAATACCACAGAAAGTATAGATGAGCCTTTGCTAAACTGAGCTCAGTAAAGACTGTCAGCACTTGAAATTTGTATCTTAATGGAAGCAGAAAGAGAAAAATGGTAGCAGATGATGTTCTGATTAATGTTTATAAGGCATAACAAAGATTTAATAATAACAGCAAATGACATCCTGCATGGTGCATTTCCCTCTGCTCACCTCTTGGCATTTACAGTACACAGCCTTATGCATTCAGGTTTTGTGCTCTATCCATCTTTTCATTTGAATCATTTTCTCTCATTCATAAAGACTCAGAATGTATAAAGCTTCCACTTTCTGGATGTGAAATTATTGATGTTTTCTTCCTAGCTCGGGTAAATTAGCTTTTTTCGGCCCCTTGGGAAAATCAGGGGAAAGGAACACAGTGGAAATGTTCTCCATCAAGTGTGATTGAATTGGATTTTACAAGATGAATTGCCAGGACAAGAGTTCATCCCAATTACATTGCCAAGAGGTTTAAGTCCTGCTGCAGCCACTCAGGGCAACAGCAATTAGGGCCAGCTTTGAGTTATCATTGTGAGACGACGTTTACAATGTGAGAAGAAAGTAAATAAATGCAAAAGACTGACACAGTAAAAAGCGGTTTGTGGTTTCTGACAGCCAAAACATGAGCAGAGCAAAACACAGCTGTCTTTTGCATAGCCCACACATCTTTTAATCTAGCAGAATACAACACACACTGCAGACGCTGCCTTTGGCTCTATGTGTGACTGTCCATTTTTCTCACTTGCATATTTTCCCCCTTGAGGGAACCTGCATGATTTTTCTTTCATCTGAAAGACTACACTTACCACAGACAGTGGCATTAAAGCTGATGGCTGGCAAACCATGAAGTGGTATTGAGTCTTACCTTTCCAAGACTGGGACTCCACAGATACCTCAGGCTGAAAACACAGAGAGCCAGAACGAGGAAGACCAGAACCAGAACTAGAGCCACTCGTTGGTAGGTGTGGTACTTGGCCTTCTTCTCTTGTCCCACCTCAACCTGCAAACAATATAGGTTCAATATTGTGTGTGTGCGTGCGCGTGCCTGGAACAGGAACAAAGTCAGGTGAGGCAGTATGAAGAGTGACAATGTCAGCGTAGGAAAGAGGTCAGGGTGGATGGATGGGTCAAACACAGGACTTTGTTCATGTCCCATGTGAAACCATAGAGTATAAAGATGGATGACACAGCTCCACTTTCTTCCGCTGAACAATAGTAAACCAAAATATCTCTGATATGGGTGCTGCCATGATGTAATTTTGAATGAATGAACTGTAAGAATCAGGTTGGAAAATCACGTCATCACGTCCATACCACCAATCGCGAGTCAATCACGTCATTTCACTAGTTTTTTTGAGCATAAAATAACTAATCAAAACCAAACTGATCATAAAAATGAACACCTAGACAAACATCAGCATGATTAAACTACTGACACAGAAACTTTGGAAAAAAATTATTTGTGGTGTACTTTGACTTTATAGTTGTTGTTCTTTTGTTTTTTTTCATGATCTTTTCCTAAACCTAACCAAGTAGATTTGTTGCTTAAAGAGGCTTTTCCAAGGGGAGGCTGACATCTGATGTGCCACCCCAGTAAGAGCTGCTAAGCTTAGTTAATTAACTGGCTGTAGCTTCTGTAGCATATGTTGATGTTATAGTCACCAGCTTGCTGAATTCATCCAAAACTGATCAAGACAAAACCAAGTTTTTAAGTTCTTTAACTTTTGATTTTTTTTAATCAAATAACCAGACATTTTCTAATGCAGTTGTGATGCAAGTTTCATGTTCATCCAAGTGCTGTAACCTCAGTCTTGTATTATTGTCTATGGGGAAAATAAATTGGTAACAAGGGACGGCTGAAATATTACCCCTAACTTCACAAATCATCTGATCTATTTCCTTGTTTACAGTTTTCTTTTTTTTCCTAGTCAGTTTTGAATTATGTCCAAAGACAGTCCATTTTATTTTGTCTCTCTTCTGTCAAATGTAGACATCAATGAGGCTACTAATGGCACAAATATAACCATCACCATGCCAAGTGCAAGGGAGAACGGACAGCTACAAGTGCAGGAGAAAGGTGACGTTTATTAAACTTTTCCACAAATGAAAACTCTGCCAGCTGTAGTCCATTCCCCAGGCTCAAGGCCACAAATTAATAAAGACAAGCTTTTGTTCCACCAGAGCTTCAGTAGGGAGAAAATAAAAGCTCCTCATTCACAGTGGACCACTTCTAAAAGTCTCAGAGGACAACAGAAAAGCAGATATGTAAAATAAAAAACGGAACCAACTTCAATTAGTGAAATTGGTGTTGCTTATCTCTTCATTTAAAATGATGATAAAGCAGCTTTGGTTTTCTATTGTGGTCGAGGCTCTTACAGAAGTTAAGCTGCAGTAGATTGGGCAGCACTTTAACATGCTGACTTCTTAAAATAATTATTTTTTGAATAATTGTTCTGTGGTTTTTCTTACATTTGGACTGTGAAGCGGAGACACTACAGGCAACAATAGTGTGGTTTTTCATGCACTGGTCAATGTTGAGATTTTTGGCTATTTTGCTTTCATATAATGTATTTGTTCAGTGGAAAGAAAACATCCCAAATCACAGTTAGATGTTTGATTTATTGTTCTACACCCTATTTATTTGAGTCTGTAGTTTTCTCCACAATTCACAAAAAGTTAGCATCAGATCATGTTACATTTGCACATTTATTTTTGGTGGGCGAGACTTGGTTTTGGCTCGACTTGGACACAAACTTTCTCATTTTATAGCTAAACGTTACAATAAAATGTTTCTGAACACACTTAATGTAAAAAATTGAGCAATACAGCAACAGAATTTGCAGATGTCTTTTGGATCAGACAGTGAGACGCAGAGGTATGTGACTTTGACACAGATCGTCTGTCTCATTGTGCCGTCCGTGACAATTTCAGCAAATAGTGAAAAAAAAAACACATTTTTAAAGAAAGTTCCTGACTTTCAGATTTAAGGAACTCCACATTGTTACCAGCCTTTTTGACATTTTAGGCACAGTAGTAGCAACAAAAGT
Organism: Echiichthys vipera; assembly: GCF_963691815.1. Taxonomy (NCBI): domain Eukaryota; kingdom Metazoa; phylum Chordata; class Actinopteri; order Perciformes; family Trachinidae; genus Echiichthys; species Echiichthys vipera. The sequence continues at coordinate 9,885,916 of NC_139831.1, forward strand.
GCGGGGCACGTCAAAGTTAATTTCTATAAGGCATGATGAAAACAGTGCTACAATCCGAGAGCCAGAAATTCCTTTCATTTTGAATTTTTCAGAGTGAAGGGAAAAAAATAGTGGCTGAAATCCTCTGCTCTCCTGTGGCAGGTTGCATAAGCAGTGGAAACTTAACCAGAGGACAGACCTCTCTTTCCGTCTGCCTGTGCTTTGAATATCGAATACTCAGAGGAAGGAGGAGGACTGGAGAGACAGACAGACAGACAGACAGAAATAAAGGCAGCGATGGAGACAGTGAGCAGTCTGAGTGTGGAGCACTCAGCCAACTAGTGTTTAAGGGCTTAGGAGTTCAGAATCAGCCAAGCAATTTCTCTTGAGCTTTGTGAGGAAGAGTGCCTGGAGCCCCCTGCTGTTATCATGCAGAGAGGGAGCAATTCCTTAAGAAAACAACAAAAAAAACCCACACAAAGTAACCCACATAAACAACAAGAAGAGGCAGTGGTTTATCACACTGGGCTACACTCATTCAGTTTCTGTGAAAACTATTATGAGCTATGAAGTCACAGATTGTTTCGTAATCATCATCATTCTCCATCACCTCCAGTGCTGTTATTATGAGTATAGCTTTTTCATCTACATATAAAAAGATAACACTGTGCTGTGCAGGTTTGCTCTATTGTTCACAAGTGCTGCAACAAGTGGAAGGACTTCAGAGCCAAAAATCCTTCCTCCTCCCTTCCTCAATAATACCGTCTCAAATGCAGACAATTCTTGGTGTACGCTGCCTGCATATGAGAAAGATATTCTAGAAATAAAGCAAATACAATGGTTCAGGTGAGGCTGAATATAAGAGTGGAAATGAGAAAGTAAGTCAAGGTGAAAAGCCGAAGGGAATTAGATGGAACAATTACTATTCTGAGAAAGCTCAGATCACTGAGCAAGAGATCAAGCAGCAGCTCCTTTTTGATTATTATGAATCAAACTTCTGACATTTTATTTTAAGCTCAAACTCAAAATCACACACCCACTTTTAAACCACCTACACTTCATTTATTGAGCTTTAAAATTTTAAGGGTGCTACCATTTTCTCGACACTATAGTGCCTTAATGTTCTTCACAGTATTCTTAAAGAAACTAAATGTGGGATTTATTTTTAAATAGTTTTTTTTGCAATTAATAATAGTGCAATAAATCAAACATGAAAAAAAAATGGACTCACATCTTTCCAGAGAATCTGTTGACTACTGGATTGCCTGCTCACCTCCATGATGCAAGCCCACAAGGAATCTTTCCGATCCTCTTAGCTGGGGAAAATACTACTGCAAGGCTTTGAGTCCCAGCTTCATTCCAGTGCTGTAATTTTGGAGTGTGCTGAAGGGGAGGGAAGTTTCAGGTGGAGTGGAATTACTGAAACATTTGTGATACCCATTAAAAGCAAGGCAGATGTCTCTCCCAGCCGCCTGCCTGCTCTCATTTCAAAGGTGGGAAGCCACGAATGGATTCAGACTGAAAGACAGACCCTCTGCTGAATAAATTACATACTAGGATGAAAATACTGCAGTTATTCATTACTTTCAAGAGATTCCTTGTGTGAGGAAAGAAAGTTTTCATGTGAAGTTAAAAGTAAATTGTACCCAGATGCTGATATTTTCAGGGATATTTTCTGAGGCAACAAGTACAGTAAACAAGATTACTGAATAGCAGCATAGCCAAAGATTCAACCTTTATAAAATGAAAATAATTTGCACTTTGCACAGAGGAATGAGCAAAGTCTTTAATCTGAGGACAGAAGTTTAAAGATACCCTTTAGGCATGTTTTAAGAGAAAAAAAACGACTTGAAATAATCAGCGTTTCTTTTTCCCCGCAAAAAAGTTAACTACCTAATAAAACAATTCTTAAAATTACATCTCTTCCTTCTCCCTCATTAAAAACAAAAACAAAACAAAAACAATCTATGCGATTCAGTTTTTGGGATGCAAGATATCTCCTACTGTATGTGTGTATGTGCACTTGAGGCTTCAAGTTTACATTTCACACTAGTGGAAGTTGCATATTTGTATCCAGCGTTGGTTATTTTTTTTTTTAAAAAGTAACTTGTTACATTACAAGATAAGTGCATAATTTAGAGGGTTACCTCCTGAGAAAAGAGACTTGAGTGACATTTGTTTTGCCAAAAATGAAGAGCACTGTGATTCCTTACGCTTGTTGGTTCAGAGTGCACATAACCTAGGGTACACCTACCTTTGAATGTCTTATAGTGTCAAAGTGCACATACATCATTCTGCACAGTGAAGCTAAAACATCCAAGTGAAGTGACAACACATTTTGGAGTGCAGGAGGACTTTATTGAGAAGCATCTGGTCATGTGAGGAGCTCTTGCCCCTGTCACTTTTTGAAGGCTAAATCCAGTCACGTGATGTGACATAGTTTTGGTGCCTAAATCTACAAGATACCGAAAGCATATTTTTTGTTTTTGTTTGTTTCAGTTCATATTATTCAGATTTAGGTGAGCCATGACTTACAAACAAAACGCTTTCTAGTAACATGTCATTCTATAAGTCGAAGTTTGTTTTCAGCCCCTGTGCAGTACAATATGATTCACTACTCTTCACTCTGTGCTATGATTCATCTGCACAGGAAGTAACTACAGCCAGACTGGGTGGGAGTGGGAGAGTGACATATGTTGAAGTTCATGGGCAGGATTCAGCACCGGTGTATCCAGACTTTTTTTTAATGGGGGTGGTCCAAATGGGGCACTGACTCATGCAGTGTTGGCATGAAGTATGTGCTTGCTCAGATACAAACACGTCAGAATATCATTAACCTCTTTACATTCTGACAGGTCGCCGGAGGGCAAGCTGACTAATTTGTCTTTCAGAGGCTTCAGTGGGCTCAGTTGTGAAGCAAGACTGAAGAGGTTTGTTGAAAGCCATATAGGTATCTATTTTGTGGTTGTAAAGATTAATGAAGCTAAGTTTAAAAAAACGCTGTCACTACAATGAAGTGGCTGCTATGGGGACATGAATACAATTGGGTTCATTGAATCTGCAAGAGTCTCAGCTTTCCAGTCAGAAAACATTTATGGAATTCAAGTGTGCAGAAATATTCAAAAACACCATTAGAATGACATTAGAATAGGTGAAGATAACCTATTTATACTGCATCACAAAAACTGCATGGGTTTTGCCCCAAACTGCATAGGAATATCAATGTTTGTAAAGTGGAGACTTGTGGGTAGACATATAAACCATTTATATTCAGATATATTGAGGTCGGAGGTCAAGCGACACCTTTAAAAATGGTCATGCCAGTTTTTCCTCGCCAAAATTTAGCACAATTTTGGATCATTTATGAGCCCCTTTGACGGTAAGCTAGCATGACATGGTTGGCACCAGTGGATCCCTTAGTTCGTCTAGTTTCTTTTCTTATGACGCCTTCACTCCATCCTCAAGCTAGAGCCTTCTACAACCTCTTAAAGACACTTTTACTGGGGTGGCACCTGAAGTGGCCAATCAGATTTCACACCCCTGGGATTCACACTCAGGATGTCGTGCTGTTCTGAAAATCACCTTCTCAGGTGTTCACTCGTAACACAGCAGTCATCCCTCCCCCCTATTGCTAACAAGTCAAATTTCAAGTTTATTGCCCTTCCTCTCCCTACAGTTGCACATGTTTTATAAAAAGCAGGAAACATTTATAACATAATTTTCCAAATATATATTTTTGCACTCTAGTTGATTCATTTTAATCAATGGTTATAGTATGGTTAGAGTTAGGCAACTCGTTACCACTTGGTTAGGGGATGATCGTCATCACGTTTCATAATTTGAGGCCTGTCAAGTCTCCCTCATGTATTGTGACATTCTGCCTCTCTACATATAGGGCACATTACCTGCATCAGCACTGATTATTGGCACTGGACGCAAATCATGAGGTGCAGAAACTTCTAATATGGACCTAATTTTCAGCTCTGTTGGTCGGTCAATCAGTTCACAGTTTATGCCCTTGGAGGCTGAAAGAGTGTGTTTGTGTGTGTGTTTGTGTGTGTATGTGTGTGTGTGTGGGTGTGCGTGTGTGTGTGTGTGTGTGTGTGTGTGTGTGTGTGTGTGTGTGTGTGTCAGCTATTGCAGATTGATTGTGCCATTGTATTTTTCCTATTATGCAGTTTTTTTCATCTGTGAGTCTCTGCTGGATATAGGTGATGTCAACAACCAGAACCTTTACATTTTGTTGTTATTTACTCATTTCAGTCTCACTCCTGGGACTAAAACATGCAATTGTAGATGTTTGGTGCCCACACATGAATCAAACTAAAAACAAATTAATAAATAAATAAGATATTTATATGATGAATGATGAAATGAAATGAAACTTTGAAATTCAGTTTAATCATAACACACAATATGGTACAACGAACTGCTCTTTTTGTACATGTATAAATCTGTATAAATAAAGGTTGAATAAATGAATGGCACTCAAAAATGGCAACTAATGTCTAAGTAGCTATTTTTATTTGTGGCGCTCATCAGCTGATTCACAGTTAACTCATTAAGAAAGTGCTATGTTGTTGATTTACATGTTTCTGTGGCCTCATCGTCACCGTTTTTTTCATTGACACCTTTTCTCAAAGTCTCTTCTCAAGTAATCTATACAGTCTATTCATGGATGTATTACTGAACAGGCCGTCTGAACACTGCCCCATGGGTCCAAGGCTTCAGGGACCCTGACTCAAAAATGTAGCTGAAAAAAACCCATACAAATACTCACAAAGAGACTCTGAATGATTACAAACATAAACAAAACAACTCAAAACAACTCAAAATGACTCAGTAACATAAAAACTACTAAAAAAAGATTCTAAATGACTACACATAGTTGCAAAATGATTAGAAATAAATGTACAATGACCACATGCAGACTCAAAATGACAAGAAATAGATGCAAAAATGACAAAAAAGGGACGCAGAATGATTTAAAGTAGACTCTTTGAGTTTGCGTGTTTGTTCCTATGTAGACAGAGTAGGGGGCCTCTTACATGTCTGTAACCAGAGGCCCCTTGTCTCATAATCTACCCATGAGTCTGTTCTGGAGCTACTTTTTAACCTCTGTGGAACCTGCTGGAAGCTGTTTATTTCATGTACCTTGAGTGCTGCCTAATTTTATACCACAATCATAATCAACCACAGCACTTTTCTGACATACTGAACTGCACGGCATAGCTGACAGTATCTTTACAGCGTGCCACCTGTTCCCTTTTTTCAAGGCATGACTTTAAACAATACCCATTTAATTGTATCTTAACATATCATGAGACAAGCGAAGACACGGAATCAAAGCACACCTGTGTTCAGCCTATTTTAACAAACCACCTGTCTTTTTTTTCATATCATCTCAGATGGCACACAAAGCAAAACCTGATAAAAATGTGTTACAGTGATGCCAGTTTATTAAAAACGCAATTTCACCACCTAAAAGTTCCACTTCACACTCGATTTACAGAAGTGGAAAAACGGCGGCTCGGTCAATACTGCCAGAGGTGGAGCATTCCAGGTAAAATTGGTCAACCTGCAAGCCTTTAGTGTGGCAGGCAACATTTGAGCACATATTAAGTCTGTCAGATCTGATAGCTGTGGGACCTTGTCAGCTCTTTCCTATTGATATAAATCTTCACAATTACTGTGACATTTTGCTTGGCTAAATCAAGCGTCGGGTCTTTCAGGAATTGTGTTGTGTCAGCAGCAGAGTTGAGCATCCTGGGACCCTCATTCCCCCGATAGCATTCAGCGGTAGGCTGAGGCTTTCACACCCACAGAATAGAATAAACAGCAATTTAGTTTGGAGTGCATACCAGATACTCACAGATTAGAGCAGAGGTTGATGGGAGCAACCTTAGCAAACCAGGAAGAATCTCAAAATAAACATTTATTTTATCCTCTTCATGCTTCAGGCCTGATAGCTTTGATAGCATTTTTTCTCTTTTGTCATTTGTCACTTTTGCAAACACACACTGAGTGCTGTGGCCAATAGCGAAGCCCATTACAAATCTACCAGACCAAGTTGAATCCTATGAGTTTTTAAAAAACTATATAAATACATCGTTTTCCATCAGACAACAGTAGTTTTGCTCAAACTTACTTGTCTCACTTCAGGCAGATGCTGCCTCCACAAACTTGCTGGGTATATTCTGCTCTATTTTGCAGTGGCCATCTGGAAAAAAGCTGTTCCTTGTTTGCTTTCCTTAACTCTTAAGCCGGCTTCTAAAGCCTTGTCGAGCTTCTGTCACTCAGAGAGAAAGCTGTGGATGAAACCCACACATTTCTCACGTGCTCATCCACATTCATTAACAGTCCCTTCCCACATGAAGGGAGACTGTCACAGCTAAAGAAAGAGAAAAAGATGTGGAAAGAATACTGTATGTGTACGGTAGGGGGAAAAAAAGGAAAATTGAGCAGGACTGAGAATTTATTCTTCTCCCTCTTGCTCTCTCTTTCTCTTCCTCTCCCACACTGACAGAAAAGAACTCCTGCGTGGATTGAATCACACTTATTAGTACAGAAACTGGGTCCATACAGGTCAAATGTGACACATCATCCTGTGTGATTTGATCATCTGCCTCCTGACTTGTTGCAGCTACACCACCTCTTCGTCTTTGATTACAGGGGAAGGAGAGGTGGGACAGGAATGGGCTCATAATGAAGAGGCAGCCGCGGATCCTGACCTGATCTGCATTGACGAAAGATGAGAGAGCTTCCATATGTCGTCTTTCAGGATCCTCCTCATGCTTCATTGACGGTAGGAAGGAAGTGTACCTCCTCTGCAAAGGAAGTTTACACAGTGCTCTCTTTCCCAGGGGTCACTTCAACAGACTGTAGTGACAGTCTCCCTTACCCAAAAGAAGTTTATTCAAGTGTGCTATTAGGATGCTTCTTTTAAACTAAGACAGTATACTTACTTCTTATAGTTTATGTACTTATCAGATATATACCTAACAAAAGTATGCTTAAGTATACTTATACTAACAAATAACACAGACATGTTTACTCGTAGTATTCTCCAAAAGGTGAGATAGAAGTACAGTATAGAGTTGGTAAACTAAAAGTATACCTCAAGTTCACTTGTAGTTTAGTTGCAATAAAAAATAAAAGTTATATATAAACTAGTTGTGTGCTTTTAAAAAGTAGAAAGTGTAAAATAAAAAGTGGGCTAATTTAATCCCAAGCATTGATATCAGTTTACATTGATATAGTATATTAGTATACTTAATAGGGAAATGTACTTAATCCAGTACTTAATAAGATTAAAGTCGCAGTTGGAAACATTTGTTTGATCATATTCACTGAAGCCGACACTATGATCCAATAGAACAATATAAATCGTCTGGTTTTAGAAAAAAAATGTGCCTCTACGTGCCTCTTTGTGCACACGCCACAGATCCCCCCTCCTCGCTCGCGCATGTTACAATATCACAGGCACGCCTCAAGCTAGGCATACGCTAAATGACGTTAGCAGTTGCTATCTATGAGTTAGCCAGCCTACCTCCATGTAGCGTGTACCTCATGCTGTTTGTCGATGAGAGAAGACACCGTGTTCACTGAAATCTGGTGCACGCGCATAGACGAGCACTGGATTGTAGAGTGCGGAGGAGCTCAGTGGTAGAGGGGAAGGGGTGGGACAGTTGTAAACATTCGAAATTTGACTGAGTTAACTTAATCTGCCAGACTTGCAGAATGCAGCTTTAACTTGTGTTATAATTTTTTTGGTAATGGCAGACACATCGTACTGACATACTACTGCAAAGTGCACAGTTAGTGAGGCACAGTAAAGGAGTAAAATATCACCCGTTTCAAATGTTATCACGCCACTGAACGTAATATGCTGTATTACTACGCTGTAATCCATAGATATCAGCCTCATAGTAATGAGATATAAGGGGCACTCCTACCAGTGAGATCAGAAGGCCATTATTATCTATTCACGTGGCGAAATGCAAAGGTTTTAGAACAGTGACTTGTCACAAATTATTGATATAAAAAAATGAAAATTATTTCTGAGCTTTATAAATGTAATCAATTTAACAATGGCAAAAATGTATGGTTTTGAGTAAAATCCCATGTGTGTGTGTGTCTTGTTCATTTTGTTACATTTTCAGAAAGTACCAAATTTAAATATTGTGTGAATGGGTGGATGGTCAGGTCAAACACACATCGGAAATTTGATTACTAAACGCATGATTACCTTTTCCTAAACCTAACTGAGCAGTTTGATGCTTAGACCAAAGTTACGTGAACAGTTTTGGTTTGAATTCACAATTAAACCACATGTTTAAAACTGCGACTGTGAAGCGTAAAATAGTGACTTGGACTCTGACACACTTACTTTAGCTGCACTTACAATACAGATCAATAAATAAAAACAATAAAAACAGAAGTCAATAAGTAGAGAAAATAAAAGCAACAACAATCCACATGTAAAAAAAAGTGCAAATCAATGATGGCCACAGGCCACATAAATTGCACATTACATGAACAGAACACAGAGACTACTGCACATCCCATACGGGTTCAAGAAGCATTATTATTTTAAATTTTGATTTATGCAGGCACAAATTAGTGTTTAAAACGGTTCAGTCTGCATTTGGGGACTGATCGTCTGGTGGTGATGGTCAGAGCTCACACTCGGAGCTTTGCAACAGCCCCGGAAAAAACTCTCTTTTCTCGTCTGAGTGCAGACTGACCATGGTTTGGCTGAAGGGAGATGTCTTCAGTCCTCCCCATCACCTTAATGGCAGAATGTACCAGATGAGCAAGTTTGAATAATTGTTGAGATTCAATGTATCTGTCCTCTTCCTACTGTCCTTCTGACATTAAAGGACTGTAAATAGGAGTTTGGGGGAACACTATGCACCATCACTGCGTAGTTCCTCTGACATACTGAGGAACGAGATGAATAGGAATGGGGATTATAGCACTGCAAATCTTCCCAAGTTTATACATTAATTTCCCAAATCTCACCTTGAGAGCAAAGCTACTTGCTGGGGGATTTTCTCAATTTCTTGCTTGATGGGACAGGTGTATTTACTTACATAATTGTATTCCTCATCCAATTCATAATGCGATTAAATATTAATACAATTCTGAGTTTGAAGAGAGGCAGATCTGAGAAAATTATCTAGACAGAAATATTTCTTCTTCCTGTGCAACTTTTTCAATCACCCATAAACAGAACAGAAGCAGTGAAATAGAAAGTATTCCTTGGGATGCAAATGGTATTTTAACAAATAAAGCACCATTGGAAGATAAAAATAGGTGCAGGTATTTTTCACTGCGGTGATTCTGACTCATCTTGGCTGAGCTTTGTTTAGTTTGTAGAGGAGCTCTCTGGGGGAACATTGAGTGGTGTAGTCAAAGTGGAACTCTCCTGAATGAGCTTTGAGCTTCACGTTCCCAATATCCCAGCATGTGTGTAACAGAGTCAGACAATAGAGCCAAATGCAAGTCATAGCCAAATCGTAATTACCTCTGCACCCCGCAGAAGCAGACCAATTGACTCCTCGAGATGAATGACAACAGGTAAAGGGCAGTGATTAGCCGCAGGCCTCAGAAGCTTTGTTTGATGCAGAGGGAGAGGAAATTCTCTATATAGGGCAGAAGATATGCTTCACTTATTTCCCTCTTATTATTCTGTGGACTTATTATGGGTACAATTCTGCTCAGTACTGGAAACTTTGCTTGTCACGGGTGGCTGGTAGTGCACATACAGTCAAGTACATCCAGAAATCAAATTGTTTGAGTTGTTTGTTACAGTTGTAGCATCCTGAACTATTACCCGATGATGTATTTATTATTTAATAGAATACCTTTAATTTTCGGATATTGAATTACATACCATCATATTTGTTTTCTGGGCTCATAGTTCATCATTAGTAAGTCAAGTAGTCATTCACAATTAATGAGGGTTAGACAGCTATTGTTTTTGCTGATGTAAAGGGCAGATTTAGGATATTTCTTGTGCACCCAGGGATATGATAAACAACCAGTGACTGATGGTACTCTGCAGCAAATGCAAATATAGTTTATCAGACTGCGGCAGGTAAAAACAAAAGAAAGGGGAGAGAGCAGTAAAATCCTGAATTATTCTCACGAACAATATTAAAGATAAACTTTCACCATACACCCTCATTTAATCAAACTGACCATGGAAATTTAGTTTTGTCAAAACAAACACTTATTTTTTCTCTTGGGAAAGGGACAACAGACTAATTACAACCACCAAGTGTTAATTCAGAAAAAAGGCAAAACCGATTAAATTATGTACAAATGATCTCGCCTGTAATGGAATACTACATAAACTAATTTCTTTGGGGAATGTTGATTATACATTTATTTATAAATCATTAATAGTTTGCAACTTATGTGAGATTGGAAACAAAGTAGTAATAGATCCAAAAAGTTATAAATTTGACCTTCTTTGCTTCTGTTTAAGTTCTGGTTCTTAAATTTTCATCCTTTTCCATGCTTAAAACCTCCTGATATTGTTTTCTTGTCACTCATTAGATATGAATAAGATTGTGAGGTTCACTTAATTATGAATTATGCTGACTCAACTGAATCCATCCTGAAAAACAAAAACACAGTAACAAGCTTTATTTTCGTGGATTCCAGCATAACACATACTTAAAGCATCTATAAACTGTGTCTTTATAATAACAGAAGATCAAATGATGTAGATCATAGCGTCAATCATAATGAGAAGAAGAAGAAGAAGAAGAATTACTTTATTTATCCCGCACGGGAATTTTTTTTTTTTTTTTTTTTTTTTTAAATGTAAGAACTTTGATCAGACTCTACGGTTCCTCTCAACTTTAAGGAGCTTTAAAGACAAAACATTGTGGACAAACTCTCTTTTTCAATGTCTGTGCACATACATTTGGGTATCTGGAGTACCTACCAACCCGCAAACTGTGAAATAAGACAACCCAGCCAGCTTTTTTTGGGCTGCCTAGATCAGAAAACATGGGACTCAACAAGCTGTTCAGATTCGACTCCCCTATATATTTCATATGCAGGCCCATTAGTTTATAACGTCTGTCATTTGACTCTTCACCCACGGCTCGAGAACTACAGTACCTTTGCAAAGGTGAGCCGTATTTGAATGTTTCAAACAGTGGGTGAATACAGGCACAAACAGTGTGAGATAAATAATGTTTTTTTTTTTATTAAAGGATGTTAACAGGTTCTAGTGGAAACCCAACATACAAGTATTCAACTGGAAAAAAACATAATATGCCCCCTTTGAAGCATTTTTATGCTAGTTTTTCCGATTATTCAGTTTGCAACAAAATAGCTCTAAAAACAACTGCATTCTTCCTGCTCAGCACAGCAGACACACAAAGGTAGCGTCTAGCTGCTGAAAATAGTGGAGCTTTAAGCAGCTAAAGACTTAGATATTTCCCTCAGGAGCCGGTGAAGATCAAAATCAGAGCTAAAGTGAGAGTGAACGTTGGACAAACACAACTCCAAATAAATGATCATGTTGCTCTGTAACTAGCAGATGTTTGAATAATGTGATAACATGTCAGTGTTGTGTTTACAGCTTGTTTCCTCTGCCCCTGAGTGGCCAAAAAATGGTTATTGCCACTTTGAACAACCAGAAATATGTTTTTTCCCTTCTCTGCTGAAAAGTTGAAATGTACTTATATAACTACAGTAGATGTGCCACTGTACTACTACTTGTACAACTGCTAAGCAGGGCTGCAACTGACGATTATTTTCATTATCAGTTAATTTGTTGATCATTTTCTTGATTATCGATTAGTTGTTTCTACCATAAAATGTCAGAAAATGGTAAAAAACGTCGATCACTTTTCAAAGCGTACAATGACGTCCTCAAAATCTTGTTTTATCCACAACTCAAAGATGTTCAGTTTGCTGTCACAGATGAGGAAAATACTCTCAGGTCTCTTAGAAGCTGAAGTCAGAGGATTCAGCCTATTTGACGTTTTTTTTTAGAAGATTGAATGCATGTTTTCAGTTGCTTATCACTACCATTGATATGAGATGGCATGGCCCTACTGCACCTTCTAGTTGGCTCAGTAGGCTGTTATGGATTTATTATAAGAACTGAATACGGTGCTGTCACTCAGCCTTGCAGCCAATCACAATAGTTGCGTGTTTATCTAATGGCTAAAACTTAATTAATAGTCTTGAATTACACCTAAAGAAAACAATTCTGCCTGCCAAGTCATCAACTTTAAAGACCACACACAGTCATTGCAATAGCAACAGTTTGTATCCATTTAAATTCTCACACGTTATAATGTGTGACGTTTGGTTGGACTCATCTTTTTCAAGAATAAAGCAACGTGTCACAGCTGGCCCTATGTGTAAGAGGGAACGCAGAGCTACTGAAGTGAACGGGGATTAAATGATCTGTGAAAACATCGTCTGCTGTGATATCACCATTACACCTGTTGGGCTGTGATGCACAGCAGCTCTCAAACTGTGATTTTACATTTTGTATTCAGGCAATCCAATAATAGCTGGATAATGTGATTTATAGGAAATCTGACATGATAATACAGACAATTTAGTGAATTTGTCAATCTGTTACCTACATTTTGATGAAAAGAATACACCTCCATTGTGTATGCAAATTATCTTATACTATACACAAACTAGATTATAACATCACTTGCTGTAATCTTTATTCCCTACAGAGGGTACAGCTGGATCTCCGGTGATGGAAGCAAAAAATGCTAATAATCTCCTGGAAACAAAAGTTAAAATAGTATAAGTATAGTATAATAGCACAGTGCATTAAACCCTCCTGGGTTTAGGAAGCAGAATAAGTAGAGGCTGTGCAGACAACTCCTGTGAAGGGGCTCCATGGGAAGGTTTGATGTGGAATAATATGTAGTTCCCAAGCAACTATTGCTGAATCGCTGTGGGGAACTGTACGTTTTCAAAACCGGACTATTATAATAATCAATCCCTGGCATGTCAAAAAGGCTTTCTGTGTTGCAGTAAGTATATGTTAACAAGCTAGGCGCCTGAATCGCTCTATGTAGAATGAAGCAGGTACTGGACGTAAAGTTCTTATTTATTTCATTCTTCAATAAATAAAATTTCCAGTCACCACAGGGTGTGCACCTCAAAATAGCACCTTTGTTGCTGGCCTGAAAAACCAAGCACATGCTACAGGAAAACTGCAGCTTTCAAATGAAAAGTCAGTTGAAAGGAATAGGATGAATGCTATTGTTGGAGCCCTTATAATGGGTCTGTCTTTAACAAGTAAAGTTAAAGTAGGATGCTGAATTAGGTCTCTTGAGGTAGAGTGATGCAAGCGAGACAAGGCAGAATGGTAAACAACAGTGGCAGAGATGGATTAACGATGTTGGCTCTGTTGATGAAGCGGTGTCTTCTGCTTCTGCAGAATTCAAGGGTAAACACATGAGGGGAACAAACAACTACACTTACAGCATACCTTATTTGACCTTTTCATCTATCGGCACGGAGAGAGCACCCAATAGTTTGTTGTGTTTTAGATTAGATCAAAGATTCTTAACGTAAAGAGTAACTTTACATTACTATACTCAATACAATTTTAAAGTTTTTATTACAAAATTGGGCAGTAGTAAATACGTCCTGTCATGACAAAACATCCCAACAAGACAGTTTAACACTGTGTTACAAAACTTAATATACATTATATTAACATTTATCATTTAAGGTGCATAGTATTACTAAGTGGGATATTTACACGTCCACCAAATGTTGTTGCAATAGCACAAAGCGTTCATAAGAAATGAAATTTTTCAAATAAAAGCCCTGCCTACAGGAATTGAGCAAACTTTAAGGGTGAGCTTTCGCAAAACTGTATGGAACATTAAAAATCCAAAAAGTAACGACAAAATAGATTTAGACACCATTCAAAATAGTGGAATTTGTAAAAAAAAAAAAAAAAAAGAAGCGAGGACTTAGGGCGCACTCACACTGTCCCATCCGTACCATGCCCAAGCACGTTTCACGGCTAAAGTCTAGTTTGTTTGACCAGTGTGAGTGCAACTGTACCGGGCCTAGGAGCAGTACGAGCACGAACACGAGGCCTACGGCGGTTCTGATGTAATTTTATGTGCGCCTGTTTGGACATAGAAAAAAGAAGGATGGACTATGTGCGGACATTTAAAACAATGGCGGCAAAAGGTTCTCGTTGGTGTGATGCGGAGGTGGAGTGTTTACTGCAGATTTGGTCGGATGAAAATATTCAAAAACAGTCGACAAGACGCACAAAAACTCTGAGGTCTATGGAAAGATTTGTAAACAAAGCGACGCATCGCGATGAAGTCAATCAATGCGTGTGACGTGTTACGGCGTGATGACGTATAGGCAGCAAGAAGCATTCCTCCGAGGCCCAGGTAGTGTGAGTACAAACGGGCCTGGGGCGCAGGGGTAGAGGGAGGGGGGGACAAGTTCCCTAAAGCACGGGGCACGGTACGGGCGGAAAGTGTGAGTGCGCCCTTAGCCTCTTTATATGGGGAGCCCGCTCTACCAGGTGAGCTACTGGGAGCCCCACAATGGCTGAAACTTGATCAAGATGCTAATGGATTATATGTATCTATTTGTCAGGACACAGAATTTAGTTTCTGAGACTTACGCTTCAAATATGCATCACATTCGCTGCAGCGCATCTTTGGGTCCCTGGCAATCCAGCCGCCAAGTGTGCAATAGATCAGATGAATGGTTCCCGAGACATTAGATGGCCAGACACACATACAGGAGGATAGATGGACAGACAGAGATTCCTTACTTACTAATAGTGAGAAAAACTCTCTAAAATCTTTGAGTTGTTCAGAATTTCTTTGCTTTTTTAAAGTTTGGTCTAAGTAGACTGCTGCACTTTTGTACTTTAGATTTGTGCTGCTTGACTGTGCCACTGCTTTGGCAGCAACCTTTTCCTGTGATGGTTTATGAGAGCATCTGTTGAAAGATCCCTGCAACTGTGATTGGAAGCATCTGTAGGAACTCTGATTTGTCCAGCAAAGAGCTTACACACCAAGCAGAGCTGCCAGTTTCTTCCCAGATCAGTACTACAGGCAATATTTCACTGGCATACCCCGCAGACATCTTGAGCTAGCGAGGACTGTCTTCAGCCCCAGTTTGATCTAAATAAGTAACCATATTTTATTTGAACTATTAGGTTGTGGAAATGTTTGTAAAATGGCACTGATAAACGTCTTATGTGAGTTAGTTTAATGTAGGCCATGCTTCTTATAAACCCTGTGGAAATAATTTGGATGCAGCACAAGACAAATAGACGACAAGCCTTCGTTATCATTGTGCTTATGAGCAGTGGTACAAAATAGACCTATTCATCACATATTAATTATCATCATTTGCCTCAACAGACGAGGTATTTTGGAGGCCACGGGCTATTCAAATGGACCTTCACTTTCTGAAAACCCTAATTCAAGGAAGGGCTCTAAATTATTTTAATGCAGTCATTTTTCTCTTCCTTTCATCAGTAGAAGCCATGAACAGCACACAACTATATTTTAATTTAAGCTAGAGAGGAATAATTCACCTAGTCACTTTGAATTACGCACACAGTTTAAAATTCAATTTTAAACTGTATCTATGTTCAGCTCCTGCCCAACGCCAGGGAGCTCACTGGAGGGTGACACTAGAAAAGAGTAAAAAAAGAAACCTCATCTATAGTCATTCATTACATTTTTCTTTATTTTCTTCTGTAGTATTCAACCATAACTCCAACAAAAGCAGTAATAATTAGGCACCTAGAAGTTAAGACAGTTACATAGTCTTTAATACTTAATACTCTATGGCATTACCCTAGTATCAGTATTAGACTCAAGTCTTACCTGAACTTTTAATGGACATTAGTTATGAATATTTGATCAAAATGAATTTCGTAGAGCTATTACGAGAAGGCAATAAAGTGCAGACGTGTCTGTAATGGCAGTGGTGCAGCAATTGTACACTTTAGAGACGAAACAGCCACAGAAAGTTCAATATTTCCCCAATATTGTATCTGATGCAACACTCGAGCAAAAAGAACAAGATATCAAAACATCACTGTTATAGAAACAGAGTTAAAATGATCATTTTCTGCTGAAAGCCAGGCCAAAAGGGTGGATCAGAACAGTATTTCATTTTTTATAACACCATAACCTATATTGTGGTTGTGAGTAAAGGGACGTTTTAGCTGTAATTATATATAATGATGTACGTCATTTATTAACTGTTTAAACATATAAAGAAATAATTCACAGGTTTAAAACTAAATAACATTTATTTTACATGATTGCAACTGTATATTGTCAATCCTCATTAGTGATAGTTTTTGACAGATACATTAATACATCAATAAACACTTAAGGACGTCAAATACATTATAGGTTTAAGCGTTATCTACTATCCATAAATACCTGTCAGTACTAAGTTAATATACATTACAATTGAGAATTACTGTCACTTCAGATGATGTACGCAATAATGAGCTACAATCAAAATTTGATGCAATCAGTCAGCTTTTTGAAGGCTCATTTACTTTGATATTCCATTTATTTATTTATTTTCAAATGATTGGCCGTTTCTATTGCATAAGCCTTGTCAACAGAGTGCTGAGGCTTCCAAGACTGCATTTATGTTCAACCTTGTTTGATCTCAACATGGACTGTTTACCTGCATGCAACCAAAGCCTGCTCAAACGTGATTGGTCAATACTACTCCGACTACGAACGCAATCATGAATGCCTCTGTTACCAAAATCTTGTCCACTGCAAGGACTACATTCAAATACAGATATCTGTTTATAGAGATTCATTACTTGATTATTGATTAATCGATTTTAAGCAAACAATGTACGCTCAATTATTCTCTGAATCCCTCTTCTTTAATTTGAGAATTTGCTTTCTGTTTTTGTCCTGTTCTGTATTTTATTTCCCTGTATACGGTCATGTTTTGGAAAAAAAAAGTAATTTGAAGAGATCAGCGAGATCTCTGTGAAACTGTGATTGCCTTTTTTATTTTTGTTTTGATAGACATTACTTTTTACAAACCAGTTAATCATGGAATGAGTTTCAATTGTACAAATAATAAAAAAAATCGGGTTAGAATGAAGGGTTACCCAATGTTTATTAAACACACCCCAAAATAAAGGCTCTCATTATAAGGAAATCAAAAATTCAACTGTGAAAGCTTGTTGAATGTCTTACAGCTATAATACGCTGATTTCTGCCTTGAGGCAGAAAGTGTATTGTTAGTCTTGCTCTCCTCCTCCTCATTTGGTCAAGTTTGACGAAGGATGTGGCCCGAGGCTGCGTCAACTTGGATGAGTGAAGCACACTCTGACAAAAAGAAAACACTTATGCTGATGTTTTTGAACGAGGTCTCTTATGCTGTATGAGGAGCTCTGATGTTGATTTATTTCTCTCCTTCGTTGTAGTTGTTGCTATGACTTCTGTGAGAGCGAGTCGACTGCTGACCATGCCTGCAGCAGATTGTATAGACCCCAAACATCACACATCAGAAATCACTGAAAAGCCTATTTCAGGTCAAGGTGTTGCTTGTATGCCTAGAATTAGTACCCATGGGCATCTGAAGACCCCTTGTGCTGTAATAGCAGTGCATTGCTGTTAGGCGGTTAATTCAGAGTGGGACAGAGTGGGGACATGGGACAAAGAACACGCAAGCAATTTATCTGTGAATTTAATCAAATGGAACTAAACTGATTAAACTATATTTCATGCAACAGGACAAAGTAATTTACTTTATAACATTTCCACATTGAGTCACCTAATGTATAATTTTAATCAACCCTTATGTATTCTCTCTTTTAAATGTGCTCATTCAGAAATAATAGGAGCTATAATTGCTGTGTAATTACTTTGTGATATAATTAGACCATGATTAGCACGACATTGGCAACATTTTTGGAGCTCTTCTTTTTTCCCAACAATTTTCAGATAGTTTTTTTTTTCCACTGTGCAAAGCAAGCATAACAGAACGCCCAAAGAGTTTTACCATCACAATCCAAGCCAATTATACCTCAACCTGTTTTCTGTTTTCTTACTGTTTTCTTGTCAATACTCAACAGCTGTCAGTTGGATTATTTGTTTGCTTATAACAGACAATTTTTTCTGAATTATTCAAGCGAAGGTATCATGGAAGGTCTCGAAAGCTTTAACCTAGACAAAGTGTTAGCGAAGCTCCCTTTAGAGTGGCTAGTGATGTCTTTATTGGTTCATTCCTTTTCAGAAACTTTGGACTCCGAATCCACAACACATCTAAAATACTCTCATGGGACCTAATTTTCTACCTGTATCCCTGCACTTCCACCTCATCTGAGTTATATCCTCTGCGAGCACAAGTAAGCCATCATGCTGGACAATACTGAAGACATAACGTCTTACAATGACAAAACACCCACACAGACACAAACTACAAAGAGTCTTGAGGGTGTTTTTGATACACTTTTGAAAAAATGTATTGACATTTGTGAACCAAGAGACATGAACAACTTAACCATTTAACGATATGTTCACTGGCAGAGATTTTTGCTTTCTGAGTAAGAAATGGAAATACATGGAAAGTGAGTAAAATGATATGCAGTGCATGCAGATAAGCTTCATTAAGCATTTGAAATTTCAACAGGCTGCTGATTTACTTTGCAAAATTGAATTTTAACTTTACACAAGCCGACAGTTTTGCTCTGAAGAAACGTATGCATTTGGCTCGGGTCATGTGTTAATGTCCAGGCAAACAAAATAATGATGAAAATATAGAAGAATATTGAGCAATGGACAAATATTCATATTCCTAGAGGTACCATCATTAGCCGCTATACTCCTTGCTCAGTGTTTACTCTCTGGTGGTACTGCCGGAGCGAATTACAGTAATTGATTGGATGCACAGAGGTGGATGGAGCATAGAGCCGTCCGCATGTCTGACTGATCTCCTTGTTATAGCACTTCTCCCTCCTCCCTCTTTCTGTCTCTCAGCTTCACAGGGGCTGTCTTAATGCAGGACCATTGTCTAGAGGTCATTGTGGATGTCCGAGTCATATGGAGGTAGCTCGTCATGCAGAGCGCTGCATGCTTCAGGGAGTAATCACAAGCCTCCAGCTTCCCCCATCAACATTCTTTGCTGCCCTTAGGCCAACAAACCAGATTTTTCATGTCAGCTGGCATGCACCTTCAACTCATAAGTAGCTGTTTGACTTTCACAAGTCTCACATCATCCAAGCATACACACTCCCAGGCAAGGTTGCCATATCCTTGGTCCATAATTATATGCCAGTTATAAGTGTCCACTTGCGCATGCAGATGGGCTGGGCTCTTTAAAAATCCAGGTAGCAGGTTTAACCTATCTGCACAGACTATTTATCATTCCCTAAGGGGGTAGCCCTCACAGTGTAATAATAGGTTCAAATATTTCTCATTACTTTTGTTTTCAGCTCACCCAGCCCTTTCCACCAATCACACAGAGAAAAACTGTAAATAATGACAACTTTTATTTTCAGTGATGTCCTGTGTGGATGATTCTGCATTAAACACTCGTTTATTAATTTTTTCAATTGTTAAATTGCTAATAAAGACACATTTAATTGGTTGACATTTAGTTTATGAAATGACAAAAACAGGCAGGCTTTGTTACTTGACCTACCTTTTAGTTAGTTTCGATTTTCTCTGGTGTGCACATGAACACATTACATGAGGAGTAATGTCAAAGTGCATAAACATTTCTACATTGTGCGCCATGATATGCAATAGAAAAAAATGGCTCTTCTGAAAATAGATTAATAAATCGAATATAAAAGTAAATGAGCCTTCAAAAAGCTGACTTTGATTGCATCAAATTATGATTGTAGCTCAATACGGCATATTTCATATGAAGTGACAGTGATTCTCTATTTTAACGTATATTAACTTAGTACAGACATGGATAGTAGTTACTGCTGTAATAGATGGACTGGGAAGTCAGTGACGTGCTAATGAACTATATGGTTCTAAATATATAAATGTATATTTGAATGGACTATACTTAAAGGCAACTTAATGGCTTTGAAAAAACGATGATGAAAGTGTGTCTGACACACTCAGCATTAGCTGCTCTTTTATGTACACACAAAAAAACCACCTTGAATAATCATGCTATTCTTGCAGCCATTTAATGTGCATGCATTCCACTTTAATATCCTGTGTCGGGATTTACATGTTGTAAATGTATTTATGAAGTCTGAGTGGCAATGATGGTTTGTGATTGACTTTGTGCGTGATGAGAACATTGGAGAACCCAGAGAGTGTTGTCTTCTCTCATTACAACCACCAAGACCCAGCTGCCGAGACAGCTGCAGCGTACATCAACACCTGCCAGAGGAGGGACAGGATATATCAGTCATCAGGCTCGATCCCAGCTTGATCTCAGCTTCGAAACAAACTTCACGAGTATCACAGTAAATAAACATGAAAACACCTGCAAATTTCAACAGTTCAGACCAATTTGGAGTCTGTTAATTAAAAGATGCTCTTTGCTGATTTTCTCACATTTTGGAGGCATTGACAAACGCACGGTTTAATTCCATGAGGAACAACTGCTACACCGTTGTGAAAATTATAATTGGAAATATGTTCTGTTGGTGAGATTGGCAGCTCTGTTTATGTGTCGTGACACCAGTATTACAGCAGGGCAGACTGTGGGTCCATGAGGCAATTTCTGTGCACAGTTGAGATCCAGTCAGAGACTTCTTCCAGTGGGACAAGCCAGCGAACATCCCTCACACTTGAAAGCTCTACAAAATATTCATTACAGAGTTCAGCACAGTCAGCAGAATTCAGCAGAACTTTGTATCTCGCAGCCAACTCGGTACTCGGCAGAGGTTAACCACTGGCTTCCATTACTAACATAAAAATGTGAGAGTTGTGACCTCTGCTGTTCTGGATATAACATCATCTTGTATAGGAAATTACTAGAAATACAGTTTGTTCCTGTCACAGCTGAGGTTGATTCATTTTTATCCTTTGGGGCCTTTAGGTTCTGGAAACACTTAGCTGACAATATCTTTTTGTCTGTTTCTAGATGGGATTTTAATGAAATGATGTCTATATTTTGTTTTTCGCACCCATAATTTTAATTTCTTTTACGCTTTTCTTCCATAAGTTCTATGTCACACCATTTTGATCTTGCCTTACTTGGATAGTGACAGTAGATAAACCGACAGGGAATCAGATGTATTCATTCTTATTTCCTTGTTCTTTTGATTTGTTTTAAGCTTTGGCAACACAAATGTTAAATTTTTGTCACGGCATAAAGCAAATTGAAACTGAAATTAAGGGTTGGGGGTAGACGTAGGGATGTATGACATGCAACAAAAATCTAAAACATTTAGGGATTTGGCTATTGATTAGGTTGTCAGCACATCCCAGCAAATCTTGACCCTACTGAAGATATATTGAAAATATACCCCAAATTACCAATTGGCAGTAATGAAAATGATGCTTGGGTTGTTCTTACAAAGGCATGCAAGTCCATCATCAGATTTTAACAATGAATAAATGAATGTGTATTTAAATGAGCAATGTTGTGGGTTACAGAATGTCCTGAAAAAGATGAAGGGCAGATGAGTTCAAGAGGCTTTTTAAGACAGATACTTACTGAGAATACTCACAGCTGATGGAGTGAAGGATTTCTGTAGTTGTTCTTCCTGGCGTGATGGCAACTGAAATGCTGAGTTGAGAGGAGTAATTTTAGATCTGGATTGCCTTTTTTCATTGTGGATTTCTTTGGAAGTCCTGGAGTTGTTTGTCTCCAATCATCTTTCTGGCCTGATTCACTACCTGTAAGTTTGTTTTTCTCTTCGTCTGTGACTTGTAGACCGTGAACAAGGTGTGCCGGTCTGTGTTAAATCTCCTCAGCTTCCTGAGAAAAGAGAGGTGCTGTCTTGCAATCTTAAAAGAATCAAACATTTTAAGCTGGTGTGCACTGTAGTTTTTACCAACTGGGACTAAATTGGGAATTTGTTATTGTTTTTTTTTTTCAACTACAGATTTTGTGTGTTTAAGTATTTACAACGCTCTGGTGTGCGTGTGTGTGTCTGTGTGTGCACATATATGTGTGTGTGTGTGTGTGTGCGTGTGTGTGAGATTGACTCAACATAAAAACACTATGGCACAGAACATTTAGCAGATTTCACAAGCAATACTTATGTGTATTTATTATTATTTTATTGTTTTGCACTTTTATGGGATTTGTTGCCAATAAGAAAAATATGATGATACCAGACCTTTTTGTGTACATTTTTTTAAACCTTAATCTTTCAACCACCAGGCATTCAGCACTCATAATGATAAATAAAAAATGCACGTTGTAATTTGCTATGAGAAATGTAAAGTATAAATGGAACGTCCCAATTATCTGTTGAGGTGTCAAAATAATGAGGGTTCTGTTTGGAAATGGAGCAGGTGCCATTGGAATCAATCATGACCACCCATTTTGGTTTTTCTGGGTCATGCTGGGTGTGACAAGGATGAGGAAATATTTCCCCCTCGGTGCAGCTGAGTTTTATAGGGAAGAGAAGCTCTAAAAAGTGAACTGGAGCACACGTTGTCCTCTCCTTCATATTGTCGCACAGTACACACATCATTTCTCCTGCATCATTGCTATGATCCTTCATGTAATATTGACTATCTGAGGGGTAGTTTAAAGCTCAACACTTGTTATCTTGAGAAGTTTCTTTCTAGTTGCATCACCCCTGTTCTCATTTTGAGCACAACCAGGCATACAGTGTTTTGTGATAGTTACACCTCTGACTGCTGACCTTTTTACCTCCTTTATAATGAATAGAGATGAAGCTGGATATATTTGAAATGAGGATTTGTTCAGTGAAAGTAATTAGGGGGTGATGTCCACAGAACTCATAAAAGGTAGTCGAACAATAGTGGTTACCATAGAAACCTTGTGGCCGTAGTGGACTTCTGGGAGACATGCTTTAGTAATATACTGGCCAAGCAGAGAAGACAAATATAATATCACTCTATAGAAATTCCAGTCAATGCTTAGATATGATTGTGTTCCCTTTGAGGATGCTGGGTGTATAAGGGCTCAAATGCTGAAAAAATGAATGATTGAAAAGAAAAAATAAATTGATGGCTGTGGTTTGAAAAAAAAAAAAAACCCACAGGTGAAAAGCAAAGTCCCATTACCTGTACAACATTAATTTTAAGATGATGCAAATATGTCGTCTCTGCAGAAGAAAATATTATAATTAGAACTGGGAATAGAAAACATGAAAGTCCTATTCTCATTATTGTGGCTGGGAACACATCAATATAACTCTGTGTGCAGTAACAACTGCAGGGCATGACAGTGGTATTGCTTGGCAACCAGCAGTATATGTTGTGTATTTTGTATATTTTTGCATGAATACCTATCCATGTATAAACTGCTCTTTAAAATCTGAATTATTTATCCAACACATAATTAACTCTTTCACAGCATAGTTCAGCAAACTGGTACTCAGGCCATTACACTGCAATTGACACATACATGTTGAATGTCAGATTTTATTGAATCATATCTTCTTGCCTTTATCCTCATATATATATCAATGCAAATAATTTTGACCCTTTTAAGCGGCCAACATTGTTGTTATTACGTGGATTTGCAGCTGTCTGTGATTGTGCAAGTGTACCATTGTTCTGCTCTGCATATAACCTATGTCCACACAAGACAGTAACAGTGGTTACATAGTTTTACCTCAATAATATGGACTAAAAGAAGGTCTAGAGACAATAATGTGAGAGTCTTGTTGTATTACTTGTAGTTATATAATATAGCTGATTCCAAGCTTGACTTTGTTGAAGACCAGTTCAACAGTTTCAGCTTAAAGGATCAGTCTATTATCAGGATTTGCCCCGTTTATTACCTGGAGGTGTCCCCTCTCCACAAAGACCATATGCATCACTGATGTCCCGAACACGGAGGTTGATCATGTGAGTATCGAACCATAGATAAAGTTAAGATACAACGTTACTTTACTTACTCAACCTTTATGTGCTAACTGTTAGCTTTGGTGGTTCGTAACTAAGCTAACATGAGTGTAATGTACATTGTGATGCAGTGTGTCTTAAAATGTTAATTCATATGGTCAGGTAATCACTGTCACGTTACCTACTGTAAAGTGTGTAAGATAACATGGCAGATGATTTTAGTTTAGTGAGTAACGGTAGTTTGTTTAGTGTTAGCTTTAATTGTTGTTTATTACGTTAGCAGGTTGTACAACTACCTAGATGACATTCTCAGAATTAAATTTGGCTGAGAAGTGAGATTAATTTCTGAACTAGAAAATTTTGCAAGATATTTTGACTGTGGGCTTAACTTTTACCCATTCTAATACTTAGTAGTAGTACCTACTAGTAGTAGTAGTAGTAGTAGTAAAAAAGGCCTTAGTAGTTTATGATAGACCAGAGGTGTCCAACCCTGCTCCTGGTGAGCTACTGTCCTGCATATTCTAAGTTTCTCTCTGCTCCAACACACCTTTTAATCTATTTCATTCTAACCTATTTACCTGAGTCCAATGATTTGCTCATTATCAAGCTTCAGGGTCCATAATTAATTGTTCTATTATGCAAAATGCTAGTGGCCAGTCTGAGAACTGCAGTTTTTGGCACTTTCGCATCGGATCAACGAGGAAGTTGCTGTGGTCTGGACTTGGTCTTATACTGTTTACCTGCTCATTAGCTCTGCCTCTGTCAGAACATTTGTGTGTACAACCATGTGTATTTCTTCTTATGCAGACCTCCACGGCCATCATTGTGAATAGTAGTTAAATGTTTATCATTGTTGTAATATATAATTTAATATATATACTATTAGAGTTTGTATTTTTTTTAATATAAAATGTAAACACTGTATATTATTATTATTATTATTATTATTATAGATATTGCAGCATGTTGCTGTTTATGGAGGAATTGTTGGGTCTCTGTAAATCATGAATAGGTCATTGTGTGTCTAGGCTTTCACTACATATGTACGTGTCTTGAGATAACTTATGTTAGGATTTGGCACTATAAATAAAATGTAACTGAATTGATTAAAGCCTCACTTTTTCATTTACTACTGTGTGTGTTTATGCAGGCATGATAAAAGAGTATGTGGATTTTTATAAATACTCAGTTTCATATTTAAATAAGTTTTGCAAAAGCCCTCTCTTAAATGTTGTGTCTGTGTGCACTTGTTTTTATTCTTGTTTTACTCTGTAGCACTTTGGGATTGCTTTCTCAATGATAAGTGCTTTACTAATAAAAGGTCTAGATTAATCATTCAACACGGTGGAGTTGGAGGTGTAGGACATCTACACGTATTATAATAAATGAATTAATCACCTTATTAAGTATTATTAAAGTTAATTAATTATTCCTCATTCGTTAAAAAAGGGCCACCACCACCATATAGACAGGTAATATAGACTAAGCCTGATGGAAACCTGGTCACCTGCAAGAATTAAAAGAATACTTTTCTATAAGTTTCTCTTATCAATCAAATTTATTAATTAATAACATCAATTCATTTCTGTCAATCTCAATCTGAAAACGTTTGTTTTGGTAAAACAGTGATCTCAAAACTTTGCAAAACAGAATGAAAGCTCACAGACAACAGCTAGGCTTTTGGCTGGTTTACTACAGAAATGTGTATAAATGTGTATACATAATATACATGATAGATTATAACATAAAATGACACACATGAGAGTAACAGAAAATGGTTTGGCATGGTTAAGGCTATGATATAGGAATGTAATTTCTAATAATACCTTTATTGAAAAAAAAAGTTTAATATCAAATAGCCAATAATCACCAGATTTGCTCACTAAAGTACCAACAACGTCATCTCACCAAACTCAGCCTTGAAGAGGGAAGATCAAAGAGGAAAGGAGACGTCTCTGCTCCAAAGCAGTTTCCAGACGTGTCCCAAAAGTCTTTTCTCAATAAGTTGACAGATAAATTTCACTTTTTGACAGTCTATGTTGGTCTAACATAAATGAGTCTTACATGGTTCTTCATTTAATGACCATGACATCATTTTGTTTACTACCTGGTTCAGAAAGCCCTCACTCAATGAGTTTGAGTTCGTCTAAAAGGGTCGAAGGGTCCTAAGAGTGGAGAAGCAGGGAGGGGGAGGTGGGTTCTGCCCTTCACCAATTGGAGCAGCATTGGTAGGGCAGGCTTTTTAGTAAACAATTAGTATGATCAGAATAAACAATAGTATTTCGTATGAAAAGTTTTAGTTGGGCCATAACTAGGGTGTGGCACATGCCCAACTAGTTTGTTACATTAAAATGATGAATCGCCAGATTGTACGTAAATAACTTGCAATTAATGGAAATTTAATAGCTCATTTTTGTATCTTTTCTAAATGTATCTTATCTTCAACTTTGTATTACTCTTTTGAACAAGTACAAATTTGCTTGCTTCATGCAAATATTATTTTACTATTATTGCAACAAACCAAAAAAATATTCTTCAGAATAACATAGGGCACTTTGACCTGAACGTAAGATAACTTAGTAAGGCTGGACCCGAATATTTAATATCCGGATTTTCGTTGTTGTTTTTTCATACATTTGTTAAAAAATGCCATTAATTAAACCGAAAAACACATGTTCCACACAGTGTTTACAATTCAGCTGAGTTGGAGACACGCTGTGTTTTGCTGTCATTTATGGACCCTTTTACTGCTCCTCACGCAGGACGGTCACTAACTTGTTGCTCTGCTACCAACGTTAGCTGGTCTGTTTCAACAATGTAGGCTTAAAATATATGTGTGCAGGGTGAAATTAACCGCAGCGGTCGGAGCAATTGCCAGTAATTAGCAGCTAATTAGCCTGTCGGAGACATGGAGACAAGGAGTAACGTTATAACCGAGCCATCAGGTGTGTGTGTGTGTGTGTGTGTGTGTGTGTGTATGTGTGTGTGTGTGTGTGTGTGTGTGTGTGTAGAGGGCTGTGTGCTTTAACTGGAGAAGACTGATGTTGTTTTCAAGCAATTGAATGAAGATAAACACCATCTACGTCAGCGCGTTATTACACAGGGAGCTGGGAGAGGGCTGGCTTTCTCGTTCAGGATTCAGGCTGCGGCTCATTTCTCTATGCGTCAAAAAAATGTGTGGCTGTGAGAGAAATTTGCGTGTATGTATTTTTGACAGCCTCAATCAACATAGTGGCTTAGTACTGATTTCTCTATTCAGAAATGGTATTTAAATCCTGTTTCTATTCAAACCAGGGAGTGAAGGTCATTATGCACCTCACAAGTACTTTGCCTATACAGTATAGAGGACTCTGCCTCATGTTCTGTCAAAAAGACAGAGGCGGCATCACTACTATGATTCTTAATAATAATCATATCACAGGAATTTAATAAAGAGGGCAGAGGATCAACGATTTATATGTCTCACCTTTGATGGTTGTAATAACTTCTGGGCCAAAAAAACTAATAATTGGAAGAAAAAAAACAAGGGTGGATATGTTGATGCACAAATACAAAGAAAAATCGGTTCCCAAAAACAAAGCAAAAAAAGGCCTGAAAAACTGACTCCAATTTATCTTAGCTCTATAAGGTATTTCGCCAAAGTTGCTAACTAGCTGTAATACTGCTGGTAAAACCATTACTAAGGAAAAACAGTATATCATCTGCATACATAAACATTTATTGTTTCGACACACTTGGGGTGCAGGGGAAGTATTAATTGTATTAATTGTATTTATCTGATAGTATAAATACCTATATTTAATCTGCACTATATTCAATATTTGCACATTCTAAACAATATTGACCTTATCTCTGTTGTATATATTTTTGTTGTTATATATAAATTAACCTCTCACCTCATACTGGGCAGTCTTTTTCCTCCAGGTCACCTGGGTGACCTGGGAATCTGACGGTTCTGCACAGTATCTTAACTGTTACTAGGACTGTGCTCTTCTGGACAGAGACTTTAGATGTCGTTCATAGAATTTGCTGGAGCCACTGTCCTTTTTTTTCCTTCTTTTTGATGCAACTATGACTTATAAAAGCTACATCTATCACGACTGCCTTCTTCTGCTGTTTGTCGGTCATCAGGATGTCAGGTTGGTTAGCCATCACCATTTTATCAGTCACGATCTTGAAGTCCCACAGGATCTTAGCTCTGTCATTCTCAGCCACTTTTTGAAGGGCCTCCCACGTCGACCTTGGGACTTCCAGCCCATACTTGATACAGATGTTCCTGTACACTATGCCAGCCACTTGGTGATGGCATTGCATGTATGTACCTGCCTGCATCTTACATCCCGCTGTTATGTGCTGGACTGTCTCAGGGGCATCTTTTCAAAACCTGCACCTGTTGTCCTGTCTGGTATGATAGACCCTGACCTGTATTGAGCTGATTGCCTCCTTCTACCATATGCTTTTCCAGTCTCTCTCTATCTGTTTTAGCTGTATATATTTTAAATGAAAAGTCAGACATAAAAGGTAATAGAAAATAAAACAGATGTGCTGGTGAGGTAGAAACCAATCTCCAACAATATTCATTAACAGTCAAGCCCAAGACTGCACACCTTCTGTCACAATATGGATTTTTAATTAGTGAAATGAAATGAAAACCTGCATCCTTATAGGCCTCAGTGGTGCTATGAGTAGCTTTAAAAGTGTATGAGTTTAAAAGTGATAACAAATAACTGTCTTATGTGTGAGAATCTGACAGGGACACAGTCTAGTGACGGACTGACTGAAACAGGAAAAACTGCAAGATCAAGCTGTAATAATAACACCATCAAGGAGGTGAGTGACTGAAATATATCCACTGTGCTTTTGTTGGAGTAGTGATCTGATGTTGTCCACTGCATTGGACAAACAATCTCTTGCATGATAATTGTGCTGTTTATTAGTTAAAAAGAATCTTCTCAATGTCTACATGGATCATTTTACAGTACATTTTACCTGACAACTGCAGGTCCTTCAGCTTGCGTCTTAGAATCTCTGAATTGAAAGTGACCTGACTCACTTACCAATGGCCACCTGAATCCCTCTACAATATCAGAATATCAGTCTGCAGCCAAGCTGTTAGTTCCTTGACATACTTGGAAATAGATTTCTTTATGATCGGTAGTTTTTAAATTATTTAACTTTTCAAACAGGACAATGCAGTACTTCAGATATATTATGGCTATGTAAAATGACTACACAATTATATGGCTGAGCAGTAGACAACACTGAGACTGAGGTTGATTGAAGAAAATATAAGAAAATAATCAAGGAGATGTAGTTCACTCACTTTTTTTAAATTAAAATTTACTCATGGATAATCAACTTTTTCCTTTCAGTGTAATGTGTCTTAACAGAAACAATAATCCAATTAATATGAATGGATGATGTTGGCAACAATGCAATAGTCCATCTTTCAGTAGGCCCCTCCAGCCATCAGTGTCTCACAGCCCTTTGATTCCTACTGAAGATGCAAATCTTTAAAAACTGCCCACAAATATAGAATTCACTTTTCTTTTACAGTAGATTTCAGTCACAAATAATTACAAAGTTGGTGCTTGTGAGTATTTTTGGCAGCCATGAATGACTCATAATAAACAATGGCCTTGAAGGAACATGTCACAAAGTAAAACTGTGTGGCTCACTGATGCTGATCCTTTAACCTCTCCCTAACACCGCATTTATAGATGAGCTTGATTTATTGCATGCTTTTTGTTCCTTTAGCGGAAGCCCACCTTGTTGACTTAGACAGTCCATTGAGTACCATAGTTACTTACTTACTTACCTCAGTGGCAAAAAAACAAACAACAAAAATTATCATGATGCAAAGTGGAGCTGGAAGACACTTGTGTAAAGAAGAAAGTTTTCCCACAGCACAAGATGTGCTCATCAGGAGACAATGTAAGATCAGTTTGTCTCTCAGTTGGTCAAATAGCACTTTTACTTTGCAATGAAATATTAGGCTTTTGCTGCAGGCACTCATATACAGTATGTGCATTGGAATAATACCATTAATAGAAGCAGTAGCCTTTTAATGGCCACAATGTATGTATGTTTATGTATAATTGTATATGTATAATGTGTGTCTGTAGGCCTTCTTATTATGATGAAGCGGTTACGTCAGAGCCATGCAATATAATAATAATAATAATAATAATAATGCCTTACGCCCAATGTCAGAAGGGATCAGCTCCAGTCCCCCGCCACTCCGTCAGGGATAAGTGGTTGGAGATGATGGATGGATGGATGACAATAATAACAATAACAATAACAATAATAATGATAAACCTTATTTGTATCCCACCTTTAATACAACAAATGCATCACAAAATGTCACTGAATTCATCTTTAATTATGCAACTGAACAGTATATGATGTTGCATGAAATATAATCGTAATTATTTACCATCAAAACATAGGGATATAAATCACCTATTCTGTGTTATCATGTTCGGCTCAGAAGGTAATATGCAAAATATATAATCTGGTTATGGCGGAAAGTATGGCCATAGTCATGGCTGCCACGAGGCGTTTTTTGTGACTTTTGAGAAATTTCTGATTTTATGAAAAAGTGAACATATCACCTCATATTGGGCACATATCATCTGGACTGAAAAACAGGGGTAGAATGCCATAAAAACAGAGACAAATAGGATGAAATAGAGTTCTAAGTCTGACAGATACAGAATGAAAACATATGAAATAAGAGAATGCTGTTGCAGTCCCCAGAGTGAATGTTATAATATTGGTATCTTAATAATATAATAATAATCTAAAGCTAAATCAACAACAGTAAAAAGCAAATGGCAAAGGTGAAAAATAGGCTGATCAGTTCCTCCACCTAGTGCTTTAAGATTAATTGTAGACCGCATGTTACTAGTTTGTTTAGTGTTAGCCTGTTTGTTTGCCCAAATTGTGTCCGAATTGTTGCTTAGTCTCACACCATTGGCAAAGTCAATGAACCTTGTGCCACTGAAGAAACAAAACTTTCTATGAATTTTCTTCATATTTGCTGAAATTGTCACTATATCTTGACGGCACCATGAGACAGGCGATCTGTGAAAAAATCATGTACCTTTGTCTCCACCTGCCACCCTATCTGCTCCTCATGGCATCTGAAAGATTCCTCTGTGCCCGACCTATAATGCCAGATTCCCACTACAAGACTTTTAAATTCGACAGTTTGCTGTACTGTTCATGCTACCCAACTTGCTGTCTTGTTCCGGGGGAATTGAAGTTGGTTTACTACCAGCACTGATGGCAACAAGGAGTCACCAACTACAAGATCTCTCACCAGGAGGAATCCCTGATGTGTGTGTCTGAACCCCAAACGCGGCTGGAAGAAACGGCTTTTTCTCTGGCCAGAAGCCTTGACTCGCCTTGCTTTTTCGACGGTCCCCATGTTAGTGGGGGTCAGCGACTGCACATACAGTAAAGTTCCCGTTGTTACAGGCACCCGCTGCATGGTCTTCCCTCAGCCCGTGTCCTGAGCTCTTATAGCTCTCGGTATCCCCAATGATTCCAGATATTTAACCTGCTAGATGGAATTTGTCTGCGATGCACTAGCGAGCATTGGCGAGTACCGTGGTAAGCCTGATTTGTCTCATATCTGGGGCTTTTGTTGGTGGAGATCTAAAAGCTGCCGGCTAGTGGAAATCTGGGTTAAAATCTTATTGGTAACTTCAACGTGTTCTCATGAAAATGTATGCACAAAAATCTGTACAAACTAGTATGTATGAATAAACACTACCCGTTAGGATTGAACCCTGCTCCCCTGCCCTGCTCCCTGACCTGCCACACTACATGGTGACTCCTCGTCTTAAACTACATCACATGCTTTCACTGTAGGGAACACACAATAAATACGTGGAATATACACAAACTACTGAGCATTACTTATTCGTTGTTATATGTACGAATGCTTTCTGAGAACAGCCTGGGAACTTGGCATGAGACAACCTGTAGAAGCAAAGGAGTATTTGACGCAGTGTCGATAACTGCACTTGATCTCCAATCAAACCATGAAACAAGGCAGAATCAAGATTATGTTATTATGTTATTATGTTTTCCTTCAACTAAATGAGGATAAAACTGAGATAATTGTTTTTGGTGCTAAGAAAGAAAGGTCTAAAGTCATCCAACACCTTCAATCACTGTCCCTGAAAACCTCAAATAAAGCCAGAAATCTTGGGGTTATTATGGATTCTGATTTACATTTCGACAGTCACATCAAATCAGTAACAAAATCGGCCTACTATCACCTTAAAAATGTAACAAGACTTAGAGGGCTCATGTCAGCTCAAGACTTAGAAAAACTTGTCCATGCCTTTATAACCAGTAGGCTAGACTACTGTAACGGTCTCCTTGCAGGTCTTCCCAAAAAAACTGTCAGGCAGCTACAGCTTGTTCAGAACGCTGCTGCTAGAGTTCTAACAAAGACCAAAAAATGTGAGCACATTACACCAATTCTTAAATCATTACACTGGCTTCCTGTACGTCAGAGAATTGATTTCAAAATCCTCCTGCTCACATATAAATCACTTCATGGTCTAGGGCCGAGGTATATCACTGATATGCTCCCACTACATAAGCCTTCTAGATCACTAAGATCCTCTGAGGCCAATCTGTTAGTGGTTCGCAGAGTAAACTCAAATCAAGGGAAAGCATCTTTCAGTCATTATGCAACAAACAGCTGGAATAAACTTCCTGAAGATTTGAGACTTTCACCCACTCTGACCACTTTTAAAACTAGACTGAAAACTTTTATGTTCACCTTAGCTTTCTGCTAAATCTTCGCACTTTTAACGTCCGCACTGTTTTTATTATTGTCTATGTTTTTATTCTCTTTGTCTTCCTGTAATGCATTTGAATTCATGACATGTTGTGCTGTGAAGCACTTTGAGTCTGCCTTGTGTATGAAAAGTGCTATACAAATAAAGCTGCCTTGCCTTGCCTTGCCTTATTGTATTGTATTTTTTTAGAAACATATTTTAATGAACTGTTTAGCTGTAAACTTTCTTAATTTCATTCAGTATATCATTACAGCTTCTACACTAGTATATCTTATAGACCCTTAAGAAAACGTGGAGATATTTTTGGTTAGCTGGGAGCTATGCTAGCATTGCTTTGAAAAGTCAGCCCATTTATCTGAAAGGTTGTTAAAGGTTCCCCCCATAACATTTAGCTTTTCTGGGTGGAAGCAGCAAGTCTGTATTTTATGAAAGGGGATTCTATTTGTGGAATCACAAATGGGTTTTCAAGGAACAGGCCACATCAGCTTTTGTTTTTTTAATGAGACTGAGGTGGCTCTCGTGGTGAAAAATGTGAAAACTGAGCTTAAGCAATCACTAAAATGCAGGTGGCAGTTGTGTGAGGCATTTTTAGCCTTTCACTAGAGTGCAACTGGATGTGAGTCTGTATGGTAGCTCAACCTAGACAGGCACGTACACAAACAAAAAATGATTTGGGCTGCGAAAATCCTAACAATATAGATTTGTTTTCATAGTCTTGAATCAGTTAATTTGAAATGCATATTATAAGCCAGGTTTGTTTCCAAACATACAGACATTAGTGTTCATGAAACGTGCCCTCACCCTGTCAAAGTGATGGGGCAGTTATTGGAGACACTGACATGTTCAGCTTAACTGCTTAGGGCTGTAAATATGGAGCCTGTTCCAAAACTGATAAACTCTGTCCAGTGGTAGTGTTTACACCAGGCTTAAGCCTTGACATATGTTTTGGAAATGAACATCTGCTGAGGCTAGCGATAATCCTATAGGCAGCCCATTAAACACCCGAGGTTCATAGATAAGATATACAGTATCCCTATATTCCCTCTCGGCCCCTATCATCTTGAAACTGATTTCCAATAGCATGCATGGGTCTGAACTCTTAAGCTGTCAGGCTAATACTACTTATCTGGTCTAAAACATTAAGCAAGGTCTTTTTTAGATGTTAAAATCACACCGAGTAGCCCAATAAAAGCTTTAATCATTCGAGTGTCAGATGCGGTTTCCCCATTTATCTTCAGAATCCATCTAGATGGATTTGGAGGGGTGACACATGTGCACATTTTGGGTACAGTTTAGTACACATCACTTATCTCATCCCTGGATTTCACAGAATGGTACTACCAGTCACTGTTTTTCATTCTGTCATATTTTATGTGCTCCTATACTGTGAAGCCGCCACTAACTCAGTGATTATCATTTACTGTGCGTACCATTGCACTAAATCATTCTTGTGACTGACCTCACATCGTTTATATGTTGACATAAAGACACCAGCTGCTGGAAAATGGGGATGTATTTTACATTTTTAGAATTTCAAATGAAGTTTCAAGATGAAGCACCTATAAGGCCACTTTGTACAGCATGCTACTCAGAGTTTCTTTATTGTTAAAGCTTGAACATAAAATCACAATCCAAGCATTAAATAGTCTCAGGCGTCTAGGTCATTAAATCCAAGCTGATGTTTTGAAAACTTTTGATGTCTCTCAAGGCACTAGTGGAGTCTTATAAAACTCTAAGTTTTAATACACATGTTTTTCTTAAAATTGTTAGGAAAACATTTACTCCAAACTGTTAATATTATATTCAGGCGGAGGGGTATTTTAAGAAATTTTATGGTGACTGACTGCAGTAACCTCCTCCAGCGTACAGTGTAGATCTGCTTCATGACTCTGACATTTCAGTGTGGACTTTATAGATGTTATAACATGAAAGCATACATAAAGAAGATTATCAACTGTGGGTGGTAAAAAAGAATGATGGCAGGAACTAGATCTGTTGGCTGTCTAGCATTCACCGGTGTCACAACTATGCTGTGCTGATGCCACTTAAATAACACTGACACACACAGTGCATCAATTTAAAATAATGGAAAATGCAAGAAAACATTTGCATATAACAACCAATCATAAACTAGCACCTGAAACAAGGAAATAAATCTGTTATTTATAATAAATCTGAGACAAATACTTTAAACCCTGTAGGGGTTCTGGTGGGTGGGAGTCTTCATCCTCCAGTGGTGATAAGTATGTATATTTATTACAAGATTGTACTGGTGTGTACAGTTTTAAAGGACTTTGTACTCAAATATTTCTTTTTTTCACTATAGGTTTACTCACTGAATTTCAGTGAAACTGTAATCATGACACCAACTATTCATTATTTGTGTACATAAGTTAATGCTATAAAGGTTTGGCCGTCTGTTTGTTGTATGCCATGGATGGTTTCTCTTGTTTTGGATTTTAACTTGTACTGACTTTAAGATGTTACATTCTGACATGTAATTTTAATGGCTATATGAACTATTAATGCCCATCAAGGGACTGGTGTTAGAAATTAGCTTTAACTTTATATACGTGTCTGAAACTGTCAGTGTTTCTCTATACTTGTCTCTCCTTACAAATACACTAATTAATACAATAAAGAAACAAATAAATATATAACATATAATACGTTTTAGTCAACTACATTAACAGCTTTAGTCTCACGTTACTTTTCCGAAAGGCATTATTGATACAAAATATAATAAACATGGCATATTATTATTATTGATTGAGTTAGCCGGCAGTACATACACCTAGTCTAAATTAGCTTTATCATCCTCACTGCTCGCATAATGATGCATAAATAATTAACATCCAATGATAATATATATTTTATGTGAAAATGATCATTCTGCATGGTGAGTAGCCTACTTTTATGTTTTGGTACTTGATGCTAACACATTTGTAGTTTTGCTTTTCCAACCTTAACAGTAACAGTATTTCAACCTTAGAAAGGGAATGAGAGCATAATGGACATGACCGTTGTAGTGGGCCAATTATTTATTTTTTATAAGGTTAATATACAGTGTGCCATCTTCCTTTGAACTAATGACATGGCAATGGAAAAACAATTAGATGTCCGTTCTACTCTCTTTCTAGGATTTCTGCTGATTAATACACCGCTGAAGGTATCCAAGTGTGTTTCTATGGCAACAAGCCTGGACCCTCTTGCCCTTAAATGTAGCGGCGTGTTCTCTCAGGAAAGCCAGGATTAATTCATAATCCAAAATTGGCTAGTTTATTACGGCAATTTTAATAAAACACCTTTCACTGGTTTCTATACCATTTCAATATGTTCGTATTTCGGTGTTGAGGTCAAACGAGTTTGGTGTTAACGGCTGTGGTCAAACGTTGACCACTTCACCTCCGTATTCATAAAAGTTCAAAAATAAGGTGAGTCCCCTGTGTGTCTTTGCTAAGTTAGCTGGTTTGTTTTCTGGTTGAAACTCTCCCTGTGGCTGTGTGTGCTTCTCGTTGATATGTGGTTGTTGATAATATAATATACTGTGAACTTTGTTTGACACTGAAGCTGTTTCATGAAGACTTGGGGGCATGACCTGCCATGGTTTTCAATAAGCCTGTCTAACACATTTGCTAGTTGCTTGTGAGAGTTTCTTTATTTTGCTTTTATGCTGTGTTGTATAATGAATAACTGGCAATCGTTTAGTCTCTAATACAGGCCTTGAAGGCTGTGGTGTGTGCCGAGCATATACTGTGGACAAAAATGTGTAAGTCATGAATTTGATACATGCATTGGTATTCTTGATATACTTTTAAATAAATATTTTCATTATAAAATATATTCTGATGTACTGGCAACAGGTTATTGCTTTGCAGTACTATCTTCAAATATACATATAAAGTATATCTGCTTGAAAGTAAATTGTGTTTGCTAAGAAGCTACTAAGACTTCAACTAATAATTGTCATTATTACTTTTTTGTTTTAATTAACTCCAATTTAACCAGATAAGACATTTTAAGATCAATTGTGTCTTTTACAAGACTTTACTTGACTTTGTCATAAAGGGGTGAATGATGACAATGAAGATGTTGTCACATATTGGAAGTGTTGAACCCTATGCAGTCACTTATTGATGGCACACTTTGCAAACTGAATATCCATCTCTTACAACTCCCTGGTCATATTGTAGATATATAAAATGCTGCCACCCTGCTGATTTAAGGCGCTTTTTTTTGGCAGATATAAGGCTAAATGTTATTTTCGTCTGACATTTTTACAGCTCCTCGTCTCAATCCTTCAGGTGAGTGGCATGGCCCTAACACACCCACACACACACGCACACACACACACACACACACACACACACACACACACGCACAAACACACACACACACACACACACACACAAACACACACACACACACACACACACACACACACACACACACACACACACACACACACACACACACACACACTTGTTACGTTACTTGCAAGAGAGGATTTCACCACACATCCAAAAACGTGACTCGCACGATTTGTTTTCAAAGGGAAACAATGAAGGAACCTGGAAACCATGGAAACCATAGAAACCATACAACGTAGCTTCCACAATTCTCACAGTTCCGAACCATGACACTATAGCAAAATCGGTTAATCACGACATCCCTATTTGGGAAGAGACAACAAGACCCCATCTTGTGATCTTAGACATTACATTATAGTCCTATATCTGTGCAATCATAGTACAGATGTATGATGGGAGTTAACCCAGAATTACTCTATAGATGAACAAGTACCAATGACTGAGGTTAATGACCCCAGCCCTGGGGTGAAGGATATAATCAGGAGTGAGAGCTTTACAATTTGTAGAGCCCTATTCTGCCATATTCTGTGTCTATGAGATACAAAATAATGCAGAATAGGTGTTATTAGATATTAATAGAAAATGCCAAACCGTATTCTTTATCCAAAACATTATGTGCAGTTGCAAAGGTAAATGTCTAGATGCAATTTCTTTTCAAAAGAGCTTTTTTTCCAATATCACTGCCTTAATAACTAAACTCTGACCTTGCAATATGAATGTATTTTAATTGGCTTTATGGATTGTTTGGGTAGGGGGGGGGGGGGCTGTATCCCTTCTGTACCTACTTTATTAGTATTTCAACAAGAAAACAAGAAAAAAAAATTAGTGTAGATGCTTGCATTGACAGAATAGAGGATGCAGCTTATTCCAATAGTGACACTACATGTTATAACAACATGCATGCAATACAGCAAAGCTAGAATTATACACAACAAGTAAAAACTGTAAGACATGTAATAACCTTTGATCTATTATAACATCAAAGACCTCAATCTTGCGCTTGTATAATAGCCTAAATTTTCAGCGACTGTTCACAGCCCACTTCTCTGTGATTTTCCATCTTGGAAATGTATTCATACCTCGCTCCTTTTTGTACTTTTTATGATTTGAACAGAGTCTAGAGTCAAGTTGAACTTTTCTATATTCATGAGACCAAAATAAGTCTATTGCACAGTGAGCCTGTGGGGGGAAATGGGAAAGAATAACATAACAAATCCAGACAGAGAGAGCCACATAACTGTGCCACCACCACTTCCAATCTGTAGCCGGAGATGAGTATCAGGCTGGTCAAAGAGCCTCCCTGTGTGCCGGAGCTGTCCTTGGAACTATTTAATCACAACATGGAACTCTGTGGCAAATTGTTGCTTTCTGATTGGCCCACGCTTGACAGCCATGACCATATGGTGGGAAGTGATATACCTACCTGCTATCTTCCTGTGAGTGATGTCTCCAGTAAAAATGATTACTTCATTTAACCATGCATTATTCGGTTGGCTGGGGGTTGGGGCAAAATAAAAATGTGTTGGGCCGTCGGGTAGTGAAGCACAGCACATCAGCTGAGCCTTTGGAGTGTTTCTGTGATTGCCTCAAATATGACTTATTTTATTAAAATAATTCAGTCAATGAAGTCTTAGGACAACACATGTCATTGCATGTTTATGTTAGGCGATCAATCTTTAAAACAATGCACAGCATACAGCTGTTTTCATAATTTCCGTGTCTTTTGATGATGATTTCTTATTCGATGAAAGAAAATATGAATTAGTCCAGTGGTTACTCATAAAGGGTCATGGGATTAATGGGCAAAAAAGAAAATACTCTTATTGTTCCTTTCTCTTTATAGTTTTTCCTCTTTAGTTCTCTAAAAGATATTCACAAAACAATCTGAAAGGGAAAGTAGTAGTTTAGTTTTGTTTTTAACACGTAAGGTAAGGAAATAAGTATTTATTCATGTATTTTTTTGACAACTATAAGGCCTCCTGAGTGTTAAATGGACAATAGATAATGAGTGACAATAACAAACATCTTCATAGGAGACTAATGTCGACAAGTTCTAATTGTCGACAATCAATGTACATTGATAAACACTTAAAATGTCCTTGAAACTGCTTACAACTACATCATAGTGTTACTCACTCACACTCCGGGATTGGCAGTGTTAGAAATTGTTTATTAAATGTTTATTATGTTCTTATAAATGCTAAACAAGGAGAGTTCTAGTAAAGTTTGGAAACTGGACATTTACATTGTTGTATTACATACACTAATGAAGGTTGTCATGGCTGCTACTGTATAAACACAATGACTACTTATGGTCAATTCCACAATGGCAAGTGAAAAACCTCCCAATTCAGAAATTGTCCTGTTTAGTGATATTTTTCAGACAATTGTTCAGTGATACAGAAAATACATTTACATACCACACATCTAATAGAAGGAGCAGTGCAGATATGTGGCATTTAGGTAAATGTCACCCATGGAATAAACAACATTGGAGTTTTCGCATCCATAGACCATTATTCATTAGTGCTGACTGACATGCAATGCAATTAGATCAGACAATATATTTTAACTTAACAAAGCCACAAAAATGGCAATAAATGATCTTTGCCACTGGGAATCTTGTGTTAAATGATGGAAATACGGGATGTAATTTAGCAATTACCATTATGCATGCCACATTTGAATTTGAAAATACTACGTCATTGCCTGGTTCAGCCATTAAAACCAAGAAATTTAATAATGGGCTCATTATGCGTGTGCTTAAGGAAAGTGTGCGCTTTTAATGTTGTAAAAGTAGGGATCTTTTAGACCCGGTTGTGCGTGGGCACAGAGACAATATTAAGCTACAAAATTGAGTTATCCTCTCAGCTAAGTGAATCCAAGGACTCTTATTACATTAGCCAATGACATGCAGATACGGCAGTAAACTGAATATTAAGAGCATGTGATTATATCAGTCTGACGTGGTAATGAGAAAGAAATAATTCAGAACTTGCAAAGGCTCAACGGGTAGATCACGTGTGTACTTAATGTTAGGAAGGATCTTATGGTATAATTATACAAGAGGCGAAGATTATTCAAATTAAATATTCAGTAGTGAGTACAGGGACTTTGGCTGTAACATCGAGACACTCAGCGACATAGCAGCCCACAGATTTCTTTCACTGACTTGTTACTTAATACTGAATGTTATCATAGTTGTTGACCTTGATAGTGAAAGTGACAACAAGTGTAGAAAATATAAAATGCTATGGTAGTCTCCCCTATTGAAAGATATATTGTATAAACAAGCTTTTAATTCACTGTCAAGGTGCTCTGATAAGTTCTGAGGAGAACTGACATGTTTGCTGATAAGTGGAAAACACAAAGCATGCTGTATGTGGGATTCTGCACCGCCGCTCTTGATTCCCCTTATCACTTCGCTATTTATCAGTCATAACCAACTGCTGAGGCAAAAAGTGTTGTTCTGGACACCTTCATATATTTACCATTCTTTGTTTACACTTGACATTTGCACTCACTGTTTCATTTTCACTTAACTACCTACATCACTCACACACACAGTTTCACATGACTGAATAGATTTTTTTAAGAATAGACTGCATGCTCCTTTTTTCAAGTGACTGAAATCATGGCTTTTTCCACTTTATTTTTCGTGACATGATGTGTAGAGCTATTTACCACAAGCTATAGGCTCTGTTGGATTCTTCGCCAAATTGAGTTTATAGAGAAATATGTGGAGCATTCTGTCAGAAACTACATTTTTTGCTACATCCTCCATTTTATAA
The DNA here is from genome assembly GCF_963691815.1 of Echiichthys vipera. Lineage (NCBI taxonomy): Eukaryota > Metazoa > Chordata > Actinopteri > Perciformes > Trachinidae > Echiichthys > Echiichthys vipera. The sequence continues at coordinate 9,926,895 of NC_139831.1, forward strand.
CATGATGTGCTCACATAAGCGGACTCCTACGCAGCAACAGGCAGAACATACAGTCTATCTTGACACCTTCATATGACTTTGCTTACACATTTGCTGAATTGTGTTTCCTTATTAGGACTGCACAATTATTTCCATATTAAACTCGATAATATTTTTGGCTTCCTACAATTAAATGATAATGATCAACTGTGATATTGACATTAAACATGCGTGCTACACCGATAAAGAACTCAGCTGCTTATCAAATCGAGCACTTCCTAAATTAATCGGTCATACTGCTGCATGCACCCTGCAGTGGCAGCCTGTAAAAAAACTTTCCTCAATGTTGCGTTTGCAGTACAGAGTAGAAGAGTTATATAGCCCACAACTGAGAGTAAACAGTCAAAACAAAAATCAAATGTCAAGAGCCAGAGGCGGTGCTACAGTCTGTTGGGGCCCTAGGCATAAATGTTCCGGGGGCCCCTCGAACCAGCATTCATCACCATAATAGTTTTTTAAAAAACTGAATCATGCACGTCACCTGCAATGGGAGTAAAAAAACAAACAAAAAACAAAAAACAAACTTTCAACAGGAGTGTGTGGAGTCAGGTGGTTCCCCCTTAGCAAGGTTAGGTCTCCTACTGTCGTTGCAAATTTTGCACCTTGTCGCTGCTTTAGTTTAAAGTTTGTCAGCTCTCACGGGCCCCCTACTATTCCAGGGCCCCAAGCAGTTGTCTGCCTTGCATCCTTGCAAGCGGCGCCTCTGCAAGGAGCTAATCCCTTGTGGGTACAAATTTGAGTGAGTGGCTGGTCCCACTGTCCACCTTAACTTAACTACTTGAGGGACTGAGAAAGGAATGTTTTTTAAGCAACAACAACAACAAAAAAAACAGTGGCTTGTCTCTAAATTGAGGCTAGCCAGTCCATCTTAAAGGTTGGTGAAGTGAGCCTGAGCTGAAGATGTTGTTAGCTTTGGAGTTAACTCCCTTTACATTAATCTCTAGATAGCAGCAAAGACAAAGGGATGTGTGTGTTGGTTCTTGTGGAGTTGAGAAGCATTTATTCACCGACATAAATGTAATATCTTGAGGTGGATATAATAATCAGACGGAGATCGACTTGTGCCATGAGACTGCCGTACTTTACTAGTGTCACGTTAAACAGGGTCCCAGTGGAAACACACATAAACCCGACACTGACCAGTAGGGGGCAACATAAACTCATAAATTATTCACAATACACTACAATAAACTGTACACATACTGCGCTACTACATTCAAAATGTTATTGCTAACTTAGTAACTTCATATTCTCAGCATGTTTGTATGACAGTCAGAGTTAGGCAGTGCGTATTTGCCACTTCTTAAACGTGCTTTTTAGTGCGGTGTATGGTGAAAGCAGTGCTGTTCATAAATATATATATATATACTTGCAATATAAATATTTTGCTCCTAAAATCAATGAATAATCGTGATCTCAGTTTTTATTAAAATTATCAAGATTATCATTTTGGCCATAGCCTTATTCCTTATAATGTGATTTAATTTAAATTTTTAGTTTTTCAATCATGTGATGATACAACACAAGATACAGACAACTGAAGTAAAAATGAGGTGAAACAAAATCCTAAGGATCATAAGGATTCATGTTAGACTGACCTACCCACCATGTTCTCAGAAGTCTGCTGCTCAATCGTCAGCGGGCAACATAAATACTTCAGCAGATGTAAAGTCTGTAACCCAAAATATATATAAAAAAGAGTTTAAGGATTAAAAAATCACCTATTTTTTAAACAGCTAATCCATTTTGAAGCAAATACGTGTCTTTAGGTGGGGCGATGATCCAATATGGGTTCACTTTAGGACCTCTGTCTCCTAAATGGTTAATCATTTTGGTTAATTAAACCACCTTCTAACACTCTCAAATATGCCCTAAATATGTATTATGAAAACCACATAAGGCAAATATGACAGCAAACATTTGCAAGCTTACATAACTGTTCATCATTTATGTCTCAGTCCACAGGCAAATTCTGTATTCCACACTGTTTGTTTCACCCTAATATCCCCCAGAGGTAGTTTAGTAACTTCAAACATGTAAAACATCTTTAACCTGTTGCAAAATAAAGCTGCATCCTGTTTGTTACAATCCATTAAGACTGATGATGACCCTTTTCGTCAGTTACAGATAAGACATTCCCCTTGTCAAAAGCTATCAGCAAAACGGTTCTCTGTGAAGGCAGATTAAATTCACCGCCTGAAAGACTCATTGAATGATCCGACAAAATAGAGAAATTAAGCATATTTTCTTTGCTCAAAATTCTGTGAGACACATCCTCATGTCCCAATAATTGCAAAGATTTTTGGTGCCAGTAGTAGCCTACAGCATATAGAAATAAGTCCATGATTGGAAGGTTAGTGGATTAAACCCCTAACACCCCTGGCACCTTGAAGGGGAGAATTGGCAAGTAGTGCTCTGCCTTTCTAACCAGCTAATGATAAGGTGCCCTTAAGCAAGGCAGTTAACTTTCATGTGCTATAGTGAAATGGCTTAGTGACTGATTTCAGAAGGCGTTCTTTGTGTGTGGCATCTCCCAGATCTAGATGTATGTCATTACATAGTTGTGAAGCAGGCTGGGTGTGAAAAAGGTTGTGCATATTCAGCAAGGCTTTTACCTGGAAAGTAAGACTTCTGCATGTATTGGGTGGAGATAAACTGAGCCAATCAATCTCGACTAGCTACAACATTATTATTCTGATTATGCTGCAATGTGATAATGATCATAGAATCTGTTCTGCTTAATAACAAGTCAAGTACATATTTTGGTTAACACTTAGGTACTTTTACATGAGTATTTAAGAATGCTTAAGTATTTCTACATTGTGATATTGCTCCTTTTATTTAGGGTGACCATCTGAATACTACCACTGCTATTGGGGATGAAAGCATTATTTGGCCTTGGTGTATCTTAAACATTTTTTCTCTTTCACTGCCCCACAGGTGTTGTTGCTTTTATGGATAAGTATATATGCCGGTTTATTGTCATTTGTTTTAAGAAATGCTTAGTGACGGGGAAAGTGGCTTTACCATAAGTCTCGATACTGTGCATGAGCAGGTTTCTTAAGAGCCAGTGCTTATATGAATTCCTCAATTGACCTAAAATAAATAAACTACATGCACAAAAACATTACTTTCATGCTGTATTATAAAAGTTTTTTATTCTACTGAAAAGGCAAGCTAGCACAGGCTGGAAAGTGAGGTAATGATACAATTAAATTACAGACAGCTGCTATTTACCCCTAAATAATTAGCATTCTGTGAAACAGAGAGCTATTTGCATCTCTGTCTCCAAAAATATTTGTATTCTGGACCGTGCAAAGTTATTTGTTTGTTTTCAGTCCTTTGGTTTAATAAAGCTGCTAATATCAATTACACTAAAGATTGCCTTGTGTCTGTGCCTCTGCTGCTGGGGCTGTGCACTCAGGAGGGGTCAGATGCAAAAAGAGATCTAACCTCTAAACACAGGATTTCTAATTGCTCTGACATTGCTCAAGCCATTGGGCCTCATTTGTATGTTCAGGTGAAGGAGCAATTTGGTCTAATGCATTGACACAGATCATTTCCCTCCACCTCTTCTCTAGCTCCTCACCTCACTTCATCAGCTGAAGGTGGACAGGCAGAGAGTAATATACTGAACCCATCTGTTCATCTGTCAGACCTTTTTTCCTTGCAATTTATGGCACGTCTATTTGTTGAAGTGCCTTCCCTCCCACAGAGGCCATGAGAAAAGCTACAGACCTGAACAATTCTCACACCAGTTTCACAACCTGTGAAACTGATTTGATGAGTCGAGCCGGATCATTTGTGATGGAGGCTTCAGATGCATTCTAGACTAATGGCAGTCAAGGCTACAAATTGCACCCACTTACACCCATATCTCGGTAAGCCTACTGTCTGAGCCTAAGAGGAGTCTGCCTGACTCCGCAGAGACAGGTGTGCTCCTGGCAGCTCTCTCTGAAGTATTGTCAGGCATCTTTTAGCAGTATCTTCTTTATCAAAAGCAGCTAGAGACAGGGAGCCTGCTTTGATCTACTTGCTAGGTTCACTTGGTCTGGATTATGAAGCCATCTTTATATGCACACACACATATTTTATCCAGCAGGAAGCCAGGATCTGTGCCATCTGACACAACCTCTAAAACAACTGCTGATTAACAACAGAAGGCCAATCAATTCCCTCTGTGAGCAAGCAAAGGATTCACCATTGCTCTTATGGCAGACATATGGTAATTTTTTCACTTAGCATAAATTATAGTCTAGTACACTTCTGTGAGCTGGAGGTCTCCTACTAGTGTTGCCACACTGCATTAATGCTCAACATCAGGTTTCCGACATTTATTTACTGAGCAACTCAGAGAAATGGCAAAGGTGCCATTTCCATTTTTAGTCTTGATCAACCTTAGTAATCAGCCTTGACCTGCATTAGTGCTCAGATAAAATCAATCCTTTAAAAAGCAGGAGAGACAGCTCTTTTTCTGTATTCACTTCCTGCAGTATTAAGTAGATACTGGAGCATTTAGTTGAAGTGGAGTGTAACTAGAAGGTTGTCAATCAGTATTTTCTCACAAATGCTGAGAAAATTCTACAAGAGAAATACTAGTAGATACTCAACCCTACCACAGCAGCCGCAGCCAAAGTATTCTGTCGGACCTTCCCACTGGCTAATTACTATAATTGTATGATCATACTCTCAGGTATGATCATACTCTCAGGTGTGAATAGCCCTTACACACTTCCTTGTTCCCAGAATTAAAGCTCTGATGGGCTGGATGTTTAAGGGATCACTGTGAAATTTCCAACTCTTTCTGTCTTCTCTGTTTCTGTCTCTGGCCCTCTTCCAAACCAGCCCTCCCCTTATTGAACTTTACTTCAGTGTCACTCCACATGAAGTCCCACTCGCATGGCGAGGGAACAAATAAATAGACCTGGTAGGGGTGGCACTGGGTCTCAGTGTCATCTCACAGCAAGAAGATCTTGAGTTTTTGTGTGGGGACTTTGTGTGCTCCATCAAAACTGTGTCCTACTCCAAAAGATGTGCAAGTTGAGTATTCGGGAGTACTCCTGCCAAGAAACTGTCCTGAGAACTGAAGTTGGTCCCCTGATGTTGAGCTGTGACTGCCCACTGCTCCTGAATAATTAGGACGGGAAAATGTTTGCTAGGTTCCACTTTTATTGTGCACACTTCTGCTAGGTGCATGCACCTCAGCAGGAATCAAGAACTCAGCATGTGTATTCTTTTAAACCGCAGCTTGGCTGCTACTGTACAAATGTTACGGTGCATTTATTTAGTATTTCAAAGCGTGCAGAATGTGTAAATGAGGCTAATCTTATGGTAATTGTTTTAAGACAACAAAAGACTGAACAGTGGCTACACAAATTTAATGGGCAGGTGTGATAAACAAGTTTTCTAAATATATATCCTGGTGTTTAAACCAGCGCACAGCTCAGTGCACTTGTTATATATTTATTATTGGTGCCCTGACTGTTTGAGGGGTGTAACTCAGAAAGTTAATGGTAAAGACAGTTGTTAAATAGGGATGGGCACATGCTAGTTAATGTTTTCCCCAAAATCGAGTAATCGCATTAATTACTTAATTATTGTTATTTATTCCTCAGAGAGGGAAATCTATTTTTAGAGCGGATCTTACATGTCCAAACAGCAAGCAAGGGTCTGACCATCCCATCACATCAACGCTCTGACCCTATTGAATCTGTTAAATATGCACCGAATGTGGGGAAAAAAGCTGTAAAATATGCTCCTGAAGAAAATTGAAGATTGAGTTCCCTTGTTAATCCCTCAAATTTCCTCAATCCGGTGAGTAATTGAGGAATTGATTACTCACATCCATCCCTATTGTTAAGCTCTTACATCATTAAAAAGGTGTTTTAAATGTATATAAACAAGACAATTGGCTTGTTCTGTTAATTTGAGACATTTTGGTAACTCTCCACAGCATTTATCATTCAACACCTGCACTGACCAATATGTAATATATATAGCCCATACCTATAATCCCTCAGCAGTGTGTTATAGTCCTATCTTGCAGTTATTGCTTCCCATAACTTTTTTTGACCACTGCTAGCGTGCATGTTTTTGTGATACTGAACTGAAGCTCACTATAAGTGCAAAAAGAGAGATTCATCATTAAAAGCTGATAGTCTTGAGTTGTGATGAATAATAAGAAGGTTTATCAAATCAAGTCCGTTTTTATTTTTGCTTCATCAATTCACGTCTGCTTATAGCAGTTAATTTTGTTGTCTTTATTAAAAACACACCTAAGAATAAATAGTTTTTTTCATCAGCCTTGTTATTTGGTTCACATTTTATCAAGTTAACCATCACTTAATCACCTGTTTTTCCATCTCTAATACAAATGTGTTTTATCATCTATCCAACACTAACAATCTCTGCTGAGACGCTTCCCTACCCTCAGTAAGTGAGCGATGCACATCTTTACAGATGTAGAGCCAAGCTTCAGCCTTCCGTGGCACATCCGCTCGGAGTGACGGGCTGCCATTCTGATTTAAGCTAATAAAAAATAACCTCCACTTTGCCTCCAGAGCTGACATATTGCATATACCGATGCAGGAGGAGCAGCAATTTATTTCTTCACAAGGGGTCACTTGTACTTTTAATAATTCATCCAGCATATGTTGAGATGTCAGTTGCTGCTCTTTGATCAAAACCTAGCCTGTCTCTCGCTGAGCCATCAATTTCCAATGAAAGTATTTGGACTTCAACACTCACCTGCCATGAATGAAGCACAGGGATCTTCCTAATATTCCCTTGCACAACACTCTGAGATGGTACACTCGTAGAATATTCTTCTGTGGTCTGTAGGAATGAAATGTTATCATCACATTCACATCATTGTGCTAAGAATATTGGAAAATAGTTGAGCAGTGCAGAGAGCACTGCTGCCTAGAGAGAACAAGGCTATAGAAGTTGAATTTTCAAATGTCAGAAACCTTCAGCTGCCCTCTTGGGACACCCATGTACATCTGACTCCCTCTCCTGGTCTTCTTACTTGTCACTGCTGTCAATGCACCTTAACAGGAAACATTTCTGCTGCTGCACTGTTGTAGGTGAATTTAATATGTCCATCACTCCAATTCATCGTGTGTTTTCCCCTTGCACACTTCTGCTGTTTGTTTCTTGATTATTTGCAGCATTTTTGGATTGGAATGCATTCTTGTTACTGTATGTTTTGTCCTTTGTGGCCATGGTACTGGATAGATAAATCTCTGTGTAGCTATTGAGTTAGACAGTTGGATTATGAGAAAGATATAACAAATTCACAGCAGTACAGTTTGTGTTGTTATCTCATTGTTGTTTATTCACACTTATTTGTTGCTACAGGTGAGAAATGGTTGCAGTGTTTATGTAGGCAGCTGAAGAACTAAAACACCACCACCTCCAACCAGTCTCTTCTGTGTGGAGAAAAATGATCTCGATCAAATTTCAAAAATAAGTTCAATAGTGTAAAATCCAAGTCATAAAATCCCAAGGGAATAGGAGATGAAACACGGTAGGGACTCGGAGATGAAAACACACACATCTTTCCATATATTATACACACACACACACACACACACACACACACATACATACACATTACTCACTGTTTTTTATTTGTAGTTTTATGAGAAGTTGTGATATTACTGTCAGACACCTTGTAGTTATTCAAGAGCCAGCTTAATATTCATACAAACATAATTAGATTGTAAGTGGACAAAGATATTTCCCACAAGGTTGTAAAGGGTAGTTGGATAATAAAGTTATGTTTCCATGGCAACTGCCGACATAGATACACTATCAAGAGAGTGAATAGGAGGGAATGGAAAAATTCATGACTTGCAATGTGCCTGTCCTCCCTCTCTAAATATGGCCATCTTGTACAGTTACATAGTGCGTAATCTCAGACTTAAAGGTCTACTTAGCACATATGCTGTCTCTCTGCACAGATGAAGCCACCTAAATTTTCCACTCCAAACCTGAGGCCTTTTGACTGTCAGCCAGTTGCCTCCATGGAGGTTTTAAGAGAAATGGATTCAGCGGTCAAGGCGGAGTCTCGTTAATTACTATGAAAGCTGGTCAGTGGTGCATGAAGCCAAAAACGTTCAACTACTGCTTCTAAAAAGACCCGGATGATTGACACTCCTTCTGTCATACTATACTTTCACACTGTTGAGCCCATAGAGCAGGCACAGGAGAGACTTCTCCCGTCGGAGTCGGCTAGTTTTGGTTTAGAGCCCCAGCTAACTTGAATGAGAATCAGTGATTTAACTATGCCGCTCTTCTTGACTTTCACAATGATGACCAAATGGATCAAATTCTGATTTTTAACATGGCGGGGGTTGTGATGTTTCAAAAAACGCATCCACAAATGTACAGGCGCCTCTTTTGACGTATAAGTCAATGGTGAAAAACGAGTTTTGGGCCCCATAGCATCATGTGACCGACGGGAAAGTTGTAATTTCACCGTTTGAAGCCAATTTGACAAAGTGACAAAGCAGATTGACCTCGTCATGTGTTCACCTGTAACCATGGCGCCCTGACTGTAGCTTAAAGTAAGTGCATGGTGAAGCTGCGCATTTTCGTCCTGGATCTATTCATGCAGTTTAACGTCACACTTTAGTATTTTTGCAAGGTTGTGGGATGGAGATGGAGAGTGTTATTTTGATCCTGTGTTCTTCCTTGCGTAATGGATGTGGGGAACTGTCCAATGACGTGCTTAAATAGTCAGAGATTATTTCCTTGTAGTTTGTGTTAAAAGGTTGGAGATGGAGACAAAGTGTTATTTTGTGCGTGTGTTCTTTGTAATGGATGTGGAGAACTGTTCAATAACGTGCTTAATTAGTCAGATATTATTTCTTTGTGATTCCTTGTGAGGATTTTGGAGCTAATAGAGTCGTGTGTGACATAAACGTAGATAGTGAAGTGACTCAAGTTCATGTTCAAGTTTAATTAATAGCGTATATTCATCTGAGAACTGATGACATCTATGTGTTACAGACCCTGGCTGTGTGCACTGAAGTGTATATTACAGTAAAGTAGTGAATCTCAATCTATTTATTCTTTAAAATATATTTAAATAGGCCTATAGACTTTTTTTATCCAAAAAAACAAACAAACAATTTTTTCACAGCAGCCCCTGCTCAAAATTACTTCCAGTGGCCCTGCTGTATGTGAGGATTGACTGAACAAAACGTGTGAATATCATAAATGGGAGTCACAGATCTTATTTTCTGACATAATCAGTTTTGGATTATGCGAACCAGTGCGATGCTTAACCTCCGGGTTTTTACGTCAGCCCTAGCACACTTGCTGCTCACAAATAATAAGGGTGGAAATAAAAATAATAATGTAAACAGTGAGTGATATTTTGTAGGGAACTGTTTTGGTCCTTGGGCTGTGGGTGACAGAGTTGTATGAATGAGAAAGGTCAGGTGGACGTGGTTTTGTGCACATAACGTTAGTTCAGTATTTAGTGGCTGCATGTGTTTCTTGACGAGCATGCGCAAATTTTTCGCTCCCCCGCCCGCCTCAGCCCAAATTCTGGCCAGAAACAAACGTGGACTGGAAATTGTGTGTACTCTAGGGGTGGGGGAAAAATATCTAGGTAACAAACTTTCTCAAATCACAGCTAAATGGTACACTAAAATAGGTAATACAAAAACAGAATACCAAGTCATAGTTTACAGCGATCTGAGTTTAGTGAGGCTGAAAAAATCTACTGAATAGACCTGCAGACTAGACGGTGACGCTGTTAGTCATCCTCTTAAACCTGCCCCACATGAGATAAACAGTTGTGATTAGTCCGTAGACCAGAGGGGCCAGACCTATCTGCCAGAACAAATGGAACATGGGTTTGGCAGATTTGTATGGTTTCCAGGCTAGCTTATTGGATGTATATAAAAAGTATACTCACTAAATACAAAGTTTACTTCAGGGTAATATACCATATATATTTTTATTTGATTATTTTTCCATTCCCATTGTCTCGAGAAACCGTAATGGCCACATTGTAATGAAAATCCTTCTCTGACATTTCAGTGTATCCAACAGCATATTTATTTATTTTTTTTTAACAATTTCTTTTAGGCCTTACATGCTGGGGACTGATGGAAAATGTATTAAAATACCAGCAAAACTAACACAGCAAAACTTATCTTGCTTAACGTGTAACACAACACGATAACAAACGGTAAAAAAGCAGCTTGTAAACAGCTTGTAAACTTTCATTTATAATGAACAATTTAAACAAACAAATAAATTGACACACAGCAAACTTAATCACTTAGATATAAGATATTAGTGCAAAAATGAAATAAACAGACCAACATATGCACATTTACTGCCTCGCCATATTTGTCTTAAACTAAACTAAGAACTTTTTCTCTGGTCCGAAAGCAGACAAAATAAAATAATTGCAGTTGTGCTCTGAAAGAAGATCCACTCTGTCGAGCCATTACTGCTGCCTAGCGTCTTGTAAGACAATTCAAGAAAAGTGCCAAGGCTACAGCTTCTCTCACTTACAAACAAAAGCAAGAGAAAGCAAACTAAGGTCCTTTCAAAATAAATTTCCACATGGTCGAACCTTCTAGAATTTGATTTATTTTGACAAGACGCAGTTCCCCAAAAAATGTATTGGGTATTTTTTTTTTCAGCCATGCAACCAGTGAGATCTGGTTTGACCAATGACCTTTCTCGACTACAGATTGGTCAACCAAAAGGGGGAAGCCCTAGTAATTGGTGGCACACAGACAAATGATTTTAATATTTTTATTTATGGTCATATTGAAACTCCATAATAAATAATCAACAAGACAAACTGTCTGGGCCTTTTTTTTTTTTAACCATAGGTGAATTGATTACTCTAAGAATTGCCCGTAGGTGTGAATGGTTGTCTGTCTCTGTTCGTCTCTGTGTGCCCTGCGATAAACTGGAGTCCTGTCCAGGGTTTACCCCGCCTCACGGCCGATGTCAGCTGGGATCGGCTCCCCCCCGCGACCCCGACCCCGGGATAAGCGGTTGAAGATGAATGAATGAATGAATGAATGATAGTATACGGCCTCACATAGGGCTGCAAAAAGGTGAAAAGGTATCACCTTGCCAATATCTTTTCATTTTTTGTTGAACATCCCTCACAACCAACATATGGACATTGCCCTGACTGATAAATGTACAGACACACAAATAGCCTGCAGATATAATTATAACAAGACATCAGCTAAAGGCTGATACTTAATCTCAGTGAAAGAGCGCTTCTACCAAACTGTAGTCAGAAATACAGATCGCTTCCAAAACAAACACCTGTCTATTGTTGTCAGTAACAACATCTGGTCTATTACCGTAAAATTTGAGATTTGAAAACACATTAAAATGCCTTTTGAACATTTTGCAAATGGAAGGCACAGCAGGAATGTTTAACCATTCACACAGATGTCATCTATGACCTTATGTCCTTGACTGGGAATCCAACTATTCTATTGTGTTTGTGTGCGTGTGTGTGTGTGTGTGTGTGTGTGTGTGTGTGTGTGTGTGTGTGTGTGTGTGTGTGTGTGTGTGTGTGTGTGTGTGTGTGTGTGTGTGTGTGTGTGTGTGTGTGTGTGTGTGTGTGTGTGTGTGTGTGTGTGTGTGTGTGTGTGTGTGTGTGTGTGTGTGTGTGTGTGTGTGTGTGTGTGTGTGTGTGTGTGTGTGTGTGTGTGTGTGTGTGTGTGTGTGTGTGTGTGCGTGCGTGCGTGCGTGCGTGCGTGCGTGCGTGCGTGCGTGCGTGCGTGCGTGCGTGCGTGCGTGCGTGCGTGCGTGCGTGCGTGTGCGCGCCTAACAACATTTCTTGGGGAAATCTGAAGTTACTGTAAATATTTTTTTATTTACTATTATCTCAAACAAGTGTTTATTTTTCTGCAACTTAGATTTCAATAAATCTACAAAATAAAACTAGTCTGCATGATAAGTGCTCTGTGACAAAACTGCTTGTCATATTGTCTTCTCATTATACCCAAAGTAAGAAAACACACATTACAGCTACTACTTGATTGAAAAAAATCAAAATACTATTGCACTGTAGAAGACTGGGTTGAGCTAAGACATGTCGCACAATATCATGAATTCTTCCAAGAATATTTTACTGTAGATTACGAATGGAGGCTGAAGGCAAATCAAAAGCTGAGGATAATGATGAAAAACTGAACGCTGGAGAAAGACTGCCTGATTAGAAAAATACAATTACAACTTACTTCCACAAAAACCGTTTTTCAGCTGCTGCTGAACTGAAGAACATGTTTGTTGTGACTGCTGAATATAGACTTTGTTGATTTTGAGTGCTGCATGGCTGATTTTCCAGTTGTGGTGTATCTTTCGCACACTTGATTTTATTTAACCATCCTTCCAATAATCTGACTGCACTAAACGATTTTCCTTTGCTACTCTTACTGTAATAGATGAATAGATGACCACAGAGATTTGGAAATTATCTCCAAGAGTCTTTACGCATGTGTGAAATGGGGCATTCACATGCTCCTCTGATGGTCTGGTTTCCCACGTTGGAAAGTCGTTCTTCAGACTTTGGTGTGTTCATGAGCTGTAGGTTATAATGTGGAAACAACGTGGACACTTCGAAGATGATGTGTTGTATTTCATTTTATTGCTGCATTCCCTGCTCACACATTTGGGCATTTTTCAGTTATATGGGAAGTAAAACATCTCTTGATTTGACAGTATGGCGAGGTGGTAAATTTCTTGGTCGTAAATTATTTCACTGCCTTTAATTTCGGAATGGTTAGATTTAATGCTTATTTGTGCAGAGATACTTTGTGATTATTACTGATGATGTGAGATGTGTTATCTCTACAATTATACAATCCATAAAATGGCTTTGCAGGTTTTAAAAGAATACCTTTTTAATGATTTAAAAATAAAATCGTATTTTAATTGCCTTATGGAGCTAGATATAATCACAGTAAACCAGGAAACGTAATATATTAACGGAGAATTCAACAATACATGTCAACTTGTACCATCCATTATTTCCATGGGCCGTATAAGTCCCTGTGAGTTTTGATTAAGTAGCAGGTTGTCCCACTTATCAAGGTAGAGCTTAATTAAACTCCCCATTTGCATTAGCGCTTAGTGGACCTTTGATTAATTCAAGTTTTTGTGGATAATGAAGTTGATATGAACCACAAAAAGGGAAAAATTACACCTTTACTGTGAAACATGAATCTGAAATTCTGAATGATCTTTGAGCCGAGTCTGCAGGATTTGCAGCACAGTCTGATCATCAGTACTCTAGTGACTACATTTTGTTGCTCTGATCAGCAAGGGCTTGATCTAAATCAACTGTTGCAAATGACAAAAATGTCCCAAAACTGCAGAGTTGAAGTTAATAACACCTGAGCTACAGAGGGGAAAACCCTCACAACACTGACATCTGAGCTATTCTCACAGTGAAGTTTGACACTGTATACAAAGTGCTAAATTACCTGCCAAACACCCTGATTTCCCACCTTATATTTTCCCCAGTACATGAGCTACTGTTCACCCCTGCAAAGTGTATTTATTTTCCCACTGTGCCTTTCTGAGTTATGAGCCCCCTTCCGTCTGAGATCATTGAAGAAATGCAGCATAACCTCGAGCTGGAAGACAACAAGGAAAATTGGATTCTCTCTCTGAATCCTGCATATACTTTTTTAGAATAAACGTTTTCTCTCCCATAGCCATTTAGTTGCTCAGGGTTTAATAAGCCATGATTTCCTTCAGAGCAAACTAAGAGCACTTAATGTCAACATGAAACTGCTGCATTTTAAACATAAGGGGGGAGCACCAAAGTCACCATCATGTCCTTCTCTGTGAAATCCCGTGCTGGCTTTAAGTAGCTCACATTAAAACTTGTTAAATACTGTATATGTACAAATGAAAACAACAACAAATTGGTGTATTAAGAATGTATAATGATTACATTACAGCAATGGTCTTTTTTAAATATAATGATTTTTTTATACTAGTACTTTAGTGCCTTAATATTATTAATAGTCTTTACTGATACTAAGCCATTAGTCATTGTTTATAAAGTTGCGTCATGATAGGAGTAGCAGTTCAGAAACTTTATTGCTGTGTCTTAAGAACCGAAAGGATTCGTTGATTAATACTGTGGTTGTTCAATAGAAAATGTATCGATTTTTCTCTAAATTATTTTATTCAGCAAAAGTGTCAAACATTTTCTAAGTTCAGACCTATATTAGTTATCAAATATTGGTCATAGAGTATTTCTTATTAATAAACACAGTGCATTCTTGATAATGCACATTAAACAAATTAAATCCCCTTTTTTTTCTGTTTCAAGAGTGATATTGATAGTAACAGAGTAATGAATCCAGCAGCTGAGAGCAGTGCAAACAGATTAATTAATTGTTGTAATATGAGTGCAACCAATAAATATGCTTATCCCATAAAGGTTGCTCAATTATATCTAATTACTGGATGGACAGGAAATAATTAGTCAATGCAATGATGTTTCAATCTTGAGAAAAGGATGAGTGCAATGTGTAAAGTGTCCATGTGTTATCATCAACCCTCTGTTGAGGATTAATGGGATGTTAATATATGCATTTACCAAGGGAGGTGATGCTAAGCCAGTGCAGGGCTAAAAACAGGGAATTAGGCAAACAGGAAAAGAACTTGGGGTCCTTTGATCGGATTACTGTATTTACCCAGCAAGTGTTTGTAACTCAGGTGCCTCAGCACTAACAGCGTCTGAAGCCGAGGTTATTATTTCCTCTGATTAGAACGTTGTTAATTCACTCTTTCAACCAATCAAGAATCACTCCTGTGACAAAGTAAAGCAAAACTTTTTAACTCTGAACTTCACAATATAGCCAGATTAACATTGCAAATTCTGTGAGACTGCAGATGACACAAGCATTGTTCCAGGCAGCGCTCTCCGCAATCTGCCCCTTGCTTCAGAAACTCCCCCCATTTCAGAAATTTATTAGGGGATTTGTATTTCTAATGACACCTGCGCCCTGCCACCAGAGCAATGTAAATAATCCCATCACAGGGCCCCGACTCATCAGCGACAGGGTAATCCCTTGTTTAAGGCAGTTACACCGACCCCACCCATTAATACCGCCTTCATAAAGACACAGCTTAGCATACATTATAGAGTTATAATGTGGCGAATGCTTCCAGCCAACTTGAGAAATCTCCCTCTCTGCTCCAGGAAGAACATGTCACCTCTGCTGGTTTCATAAAAGGTTCTGCCACACTGCATCACAGTCCCCTTTTTGGTATGCATGGAAAATTAAAAAAAAATACTCATCTCAGTGATGTATTGGGGCAGAGTTAGTGCAGTAATAAATTAGACCAAGCCAAAAGGATTTAGTCCCTGGAGAGAAATGTTAAGAGAAGTGGAGGAGTTGGACACAAGAACTAATATCTTATGACGACCCCTCTACCCAAGTAGTTGCTGTAGTTTTTAAACTTATGCAGCTTCATGGTACATGACTCAGTAAAACATGTTCTCCCTTGTTAGATGAACACAATGTATGTGGGAAAGTGAACAGTACTTTGCAATTTTATACAACTTCTCTATGTAACTATTTTTGGCCAAAAATAAGTTAATAACTTTTTTATTCATATATTTTTACTATAGCAAATATATGCAGGATAAAACACAAACGATGTTTATGATAAAGGTGATATCTGTGCTACAGTAAACTAGACGAGCTGCTGTGACAACACTCATGTTGTGGTTTCACAGTGTATAGAAAATTAACATTTATAACACATGCGACAGTCATTGTGAACTTTTATTTGTTAACTACGTAGCTATTTGGCACGCCAGTAATGTGATGAATATCGTTTCATCGCTGCTTATCATCAAGCATTCGTAAACCAGTGGCCAGCAAATATTCTAACAGAATGAGTGGTAGATGATTCGTTGTCATTGGCGATATTATGTTCTGCTTCTGCAGGATATGAACATTGTAAAACCCCTGTGTATAGTTCCTTCCTCGGACCAAACTACTCCTCCTCCACTAGTCTTGCTGGTGATACAAGCGGCTGGTTCTATCTACTTGTTTTTCAGGCAAGCCTAGAGTGCTGAAATACAAGGGCAAGTGAATCTGGAGCACTTTGTGTTTACAATGCACGGGTTAAGCGGACGGCGAACCGTACTCAGACTATCTCCCGAAATGACTTGGAGAGTAAAGGGTATATTTTGGTCATAGTTTAGTTATAAAATCCTGGCGCACATATCAGAGCATCACTCCAGCATGGCTCAGCCAAAGAGTCAATCATACTGGATGCCTTCCAGTGTAGGGGAGGTTGTATCAGCATGTGGTTCAAAGTAATGTTATGGATTCCTTTCACTATTGAATGACACATTTAATAAAAGTGATATGAAAACAATAACGTACCAGGAACATAATAGATTTGTTAAATTTTAGCTGTGTGAAAAGAATGCATTAAAGAGGTTTAGAGTATAGTATTGTAAATTTGAAACCAAAATCTGTAAATGAGTGTGAGCCAATTAACATAATTTAGCCATACAGCACTGCAAATGATTATGACAGAACCATCATCATGGTCGTTACCTAAGTTGTGATTACTTTCCAGTTTGCTTTGAAACACCAATAGCCTCATAGCGAGGAAGATATCTATAAAATTTCCTCTGCTGGTAGGAAATGCAAGCAGTCACATTTTACAGTAATGGTAACATAAAATGAGCACACACCGAATTTCATATTACATGTTGTGTACATAATGTTCCTCTGAAATTAGATCATGTGACAATAGATCTTTTTACAGATAGTTGTAGTTGTTTGACAAGATGTTGATGACAATACCCATATTGTAGTTGTAATAAATAAGTGTACTACTAGGTCAAATCATCAAATCAGTGTGAAAGACGAGAGAATGATAGCTTATTAACAACAACAACAACAACAAATAAGTAGCTGTGATGAAGTAGAATGAATATATATATATATAGATGGATAGATAAAACTATCACAAATTAAAAATATGAACTATCTGTGTATGACAGGAAAAAAAGAGCAACCTGTGTTAAAGGGCGGTGCCGGAAATACGAACTATATGTATCTAGCAGTCTGTACCACTGCTGTGTGAATCTTATGGTGTTTAAAGGGTTTGTTTTAATAGCTTTTTAGGTTCATCTGTTGAGAGTTTGCTTTGGCCCTGTGGGTGTGTATTGGAAAGCAGCACTTCCTGTGGCTGAGAACTGCTATACACTGAAACGAAAGCAATCATAATGGTGAAAACTAGGAAAATAAGGCAGAGCTTGAAAAGAACAAGAATAATTCTTTAAAAAGAGAATAGAAAGTGTTCTTCTGATTGTGTGTATTCTACTTGATTTATTATTTCTCAGGGTTGTTACACATTCCTACACTACTTCAGTGTCTGCCCAAACCTTTATACTGTGGCACTTTTGCCTGCGAGCATTTCCATTACAGTACTCAACATTACTATTTAATGGTATATTATTCCATTGCATTACAGCACTCCCCTCTCCGACTACAATCTGTGCATGCTGCATATGCTTGCATGCACATTTAATGCTTTTTATACATGTTGGTTGGTAGGGCATGTAAAGTATAATACATATTGTCTGCTCTGCTCCTTAACATAAAATCTGGTGGCCTGTTGAATCAACCTGAGGTGGCAATAACTAATGAAAACTATTTATTACTTAGAGTAATTGCTTTTTCATGTACATGTATTTTGAAGGCAATAATTTAATAATCCTACTTCACTAAGACGTAACACATTATATGCAGAGCTACAACTCATCCATTAGGGGCGTTGCAATATAACGGTATTAAGGATAACAAATTTAATATTGATATTGTTTTAATAATACACATGTGATAATATCTTGTAGATAACCCAGCATCTATTAAATCATTTCCTTGGTCACTTTGTCTCCTTCCTTTAACGCCCAACACATTGGATTATGTGTTTGCCTTTGAACTACCAACAATGTTGTATATGACATCAAAGTACTCTATTTACTATTTTTATCACATTTCCAGAACACTGGTGTACAGACTTACTTTAAATTTCCTCCGCTTTCTTACTGTTGTAGCTTTCCAATGCTCTAGTGGATCTTATTCCTTTCAGAAACTTTGTAATCCAGCCTTGGACAGCAGTGTTTTAAGAGACTTTATGAAACTAATGAATCCAACAATGAATGTCTTTTGTGTTTAGTCATCCATCCATTTTGAAAGGAGTTGTCTGTCTGTTGACAAATCAGAGGCTGTGTTTGTGACTGGGAATTTGTGCGTAAAACTGATGTCACATGGATAACTTGACATTCATGCCATCCTAGTACCATCTGCCTACACTTGTATCTTGAATTTAATTCATGTACCAAAAACATACAATAAACAAAGTTAAAGATGATTTTGACTGGTACCGTTATTTTATTGTACTTTTGGCCACATTAATTGTGTAGTGAAAATCTGATTGTGACAGCCCCATTAGACATCAGGAAAGATAATTTCCACCTGCTACTGTGCATCACAAAAATATAAAACTGAAGACAGCACAGCATATTTTCACAATATACTGTATATCGACATAACATCTCATAGCTAACCCCCATGTTGAAACTGTGTTGCCCCAACATGACATAATAGTAGTAATAGTAGTTAAGGTTTGAGCAAAGAAGGAAGTCAGGGATATTAAAGTTTGTGTGAGTGGAAAAGTGGGCTGAGGTGGGTATGGATGGCTGGATCCACAAAACATTGGACTTTTAACACAGGGCAATGCTGTTTGTTTCCCATCAACAACTGACAGTCAATGTTTTTTTTTAACCACCTGTTTATTATTGTAACCACAATGACAAATGTTCCCAACCTCATTTGAGTGGTCATTTTGGTACAACTCACCCCTGTGGTTTATGAAAGTACAGACAAATTATGTTGTCCTGCCAATGGGGGTGTCCTGTGCAGTGCATGAATCATTTAATGACATCATAAAAGAGCTAGACCTCTGCAACACCTGAATTGGCAAATGACCATCAATAAACAATGAACTTTTAAATAAACACAGATCTATACAGCCCAGCCTGTAAATTTTAGCAGTTTTGTAACAAAATGAAAAAAACAAAACAATCCATGAGAAGATACACAATTTTGTCATGTCAGCGTTTCATTGTATTGCTTGGCTTTGTCCAAACAGAGGCTAATGCCTTCTGGTTGGTTGGTCGATTGGTCACTCGATATGTGGTGTTTTTTTCATAAGGCCATGTGTCTAATAATAAAGCATTTTTATTCCAGCTGAAAATGCTTGTCGCTCTTCTAAAAAGGGCCTAGCAAGGAGTGCCAAAGCACTTTTAGGCGCAACGATTTTTTTTCCAGCTGATACCTTAAAAATGACTACACAAGGTCTCTACCTTCCTCTGGATTGAGGGAAAGCTGAAGCCCATAGGGAGAGGGGACAGATACATATAGTCCAGCAGTAGTTGTTCAGCACTTGTACATGTAGGATGTGACGGTTGGTCTTTTTGTTACTTGGGTTGGGTATTCAGTTTTCAATTTTAGTTGTATTCATTTGAGTTTCAAAAACTGTAGAATAACATAATCCTTAAAAAAATAATGACTTTGTTTAAACTGAAAGGCATGTCTTTCAGAGAGTTGCTGTCATCATGTTTATCTCCTCTCATCACCCTGGGGTTGGGTGTGCAGCAGGGAGATGCAGGAACGATGCTCTCTCAACCAATATTAGATGCTGTGTTTCAACTTAAAAATTATACATGCTAGCCGAAATTCATTGTGTTTTTTTGAGCAGGGGAAGGCCGCTAGCCGCTAGGTTAATTTATACATTGTAAACACTGAAACACTGCAGCACTGCGCTATCCATGTCAGCCAGGAACAGAGAAATGTCTCACTCTGAGTAGCGTTATAACCCAGCAGTCTAATGTGTGTAGAGGTCTGTGTGGTTATACTTTAGTAGCTTGGTGTCATTTTCAGGCAATTTAATGAAGATTAACACACACACACACACACACACACGCACACACACACACACACACACACACACACACACACAAACAATCTAAGTTGGTTGTTACAGAAACTGTCGATCTTGGAATTCGATTCATATGCATGCTATGACCATATCATTCTTACTTGAGGGCTATTTCTTCTTGACCACCAGAGTCAGTACGTAATGATACATACTGGGGACTATCTGTCTACTGTCCTCACTCGGGTCAAGAGTTTATAATGATCGTGTTAGACCAGAGATGACGACATGCAATAAAACCCTCCAGGGGTTGCAAGCTCCCTTCATGCTGAACTTTCTATCTTCTTTGTGAAACCACTGTTGCTTTGAACATTATCTGATGACATCTCGAAGAGCTAGTTGAATTTGTGTGTTCAGTCTGTATTTGTTGGCTTTTGTTTGCTGCTGGAGTAAAGGGCCTCAAGTCCGTGATTCTTGTAGTCAGAGCTATCTTCGAAACACTGGAATCTAAATAAGAGATACATTTCTAGAGGCATTGTAAAAATAGTGGTGACATAGATTAAATGTATGCCCTACGAATAATTAACAACCACTCAGCTACTCTTTACAATTTGAAAAAAAGAGTGACACATTGTGGAGATGCAGTTTACAGCTTAGTTTATAGAAATGGTATTTCCTGCTAACCAGATAAATGGGTGACTGAAAAAGTGACAGTGTTTCTGGCCAGGGATGATTTCTTATATTATGCATGCTTGTTGCTCTAGAACTGTTGTACATCACCATGAGGATAAACCTGCACTCACACAAAGGCGGCCGCCATTTATCTAGACCCAGACTCTCTACGGCTGTGCCTTTGGCCTCTAAATAGCTGGATCTGCTACTGAGAGTTTGATAATCATATTGCAGTTTCTGCACTCTCTGCTGGACGGCAATAGATCAGCCTCTACCTTGAAGGTACATGTGGCCACCATCAGGACCCGCATGGTAGAGTGTGAAACCAAACTGTAAGGTCTCACAGACTTCTTATCTGTTTTCTAAAGGGACTTGGTGTTAGAAGCCTTATAAGTTCCTCTGAGGGATTTGTACTGAAGCCAAGTTTTGAGTGCTAGAAGTGCTTTGTATGCTCCCTTTTGAACCCTATGGGAAGCCTTAGTCAAAGGGGCCGTCTGCCAAAATGGCCTTTCTTCTCGTTAAAGCCTCAGCAAAGAATGTGGGTAAGCTCCACACCTTGTTCATGAGCCAAGTATGCATGTGCAGGAACTCCTCATTCCTCCCCAAAAGACTGTCTGCCTTCCGTGCCAATCAGGCCAGTGAGTTGGCAGCATATGACCTCGCTAACCAACAATGTGAGGATGAGATATCAAAACAGCTTCACCCAGTGTGGCCTGGCTCCATATATGGAGGAAAAGACTGTGTTTTGCCAGTCTGAGTCTGTTTGGTCCACGGATCACACCCCATCCAAACAGAGACTCTGCAAATTGACTGTACAGATGAGGCATAGACTGCTGAGGTGTACAGTACAGGCATAAACTGTACCCATGCTCAGTTTTGTGTCCATGTCTCCATGTCTTGGGCTGTGCTGATGGGTGTGCTGCTTCCATCAAGGGACCTGCAGGTTACCAGGACACAGCTCTGCCAGCAATGACCAACAGATACTTGTGGAGGAGTATAAAACCATCCACGATGACAAAGGCTTTAAATGATTGGCTCTACCAACGCTGGGTACATTTGCTCCACATGCAGCCAAACATGCAGTTGACCACTTTGAGGACTCCATAGCCAGTAATCATGAATCCAAAGCAGCATTTCCAACAGGGCCATAGTTGAATCACCCACTAGAATCAAGCATCTAAATTGTTTTTTAATGTCTTTTGAACATGATTTTTTAATGCAAAATCTGTTAAACAAAAGGAGAACTCAGTGTGTATATGTTTGTCATGTGAGAGAGAGGAAAACTATGCTGAGATACGTTTTGCTGTAATTTCTGGTCACACTGCTACTGCACTAGGCATTGACTGATTTAAAATCTCATGTTCGATTATCTTGGCCAAAATCAACACGATTCATTATATCTCAATAATTATTAAACTGTGCTATTGCATCAATAGGTAGGACACAAACCTTTTTTCAGTTCAAATTAAAGGTGTTGTTCTGTGCTCATCTTTTAGTTTGGAATATCAGACTTAACTGTTCAACCCATTTTGGAAGGACTGAAAAGATGCGAGCTCCCTCTTGCCAATTAAAATAAATCAGGCAATTATATTTTTACAAATTTTTCAGCATGTATATAGAGAAAAATTCTCTACAGCTACTGTCCTGACTCAAATGGTTGATGAGGGATATGGAGGAGAGGAAAATAGGTGTCGTTATGCTTTATGTCTCTGCAGCATTTGATATAATTGATCATGACTTATTGTTAAAAAAATGTATATTTTATGTTTTTTTCTCAAACAGCATTATTATAGATGAAAAGTTATTTAACTGACAGACTTTTACTTTAATGGAAGTTTTTCAAAGGTAAGGCTTGTGGAACACTGAGTGCCTCAAGGAAGTTGTCTTGGGATGCTCCTCCACACAGTCTTTACTAAGGATCTTCCCTATATATTTAGCAGAAACAAATGTTGGTGATTTAAATACCAAATTACAGAGAGAGTTACAGTCAGTAGTAGACTGGATCAGTAGTAACAAACTTACTTTAAGATTATCTATAACAACTAGTTTTGTGGCTGGAACTAACTATTCTTTATGTTCCAAACCAAAACTAGAAAAAACTTAACACCACAAATAGTTAAAGAAGTAATTCAGGCTCTGTTTTTTCACACCCGGATTACTGCTCTGTGGTTTGGTCTGGCATTTCATGGGTACTATTAACAAACTGCAATTGATATAGAATAAATCTGCACGTGTAGCTCTCTCAGGTGGGTAAAGGTCAGATGTCAGTAAAATGCATGAAAGCCTCTTCTGGGTAAAAGTTAAGAATAGATTTGTGTATTCACTAAGGGTTTTCTTACGGAATGTCATAACAACTAAGACGTGTCACTGTGTATAAAAAACTATCTTTTATTACAGATACACGTCATAATCAAACAAGGCATGCAGTTGGAGGTTGTTATATTTTACCTAAAGCAAAAACCAAATCCATTTTAACGTTCTGTGACATACAGAGCAATGTGTGAATGCAACTTACTCATTACCCAATTTAGAAAGAAACAAGTTACTAAAAGCTTTTACATAGGCTAGATTGCAACTGTATTATCTCAGCAACCCGGAGTAGCACATAGGAAATGCATTCATATGAAATTGCTAAAGAAATTTCACAGAGGACTACTTTCGCACTTAGTTCTAGTGTCTCTGTAGAAGCAATGAGAAAGCAGACACGTGTTTAAATGTGTAACCCCAGTTCTTTCTTCTGCATTAAACAGCAAACAAATAAGAAAAGGAATATGCGGTAGTATAACAATTGCATGTATGAGACTGAGTCTGGAGATGAGGACTTAGACTTAGACTTCTATTTTTGATCCCTTTGGGATTACTCCCGCAAGGATATTGAATTTCCAGCAGCTTACAAAAACACAAGGCAGGTATAAAAACATACAGTATAAAATAACCAATAAACACTTAGCTAAATAAATACAGAAAGTATAAAAAAAACAATAAACAGTAAACAATAAACTCTTAATTAAATATGTATGAAGTAGAGATAAGAATACAGGTAAAATAAAATGCTGCTCTGGTTGCTGATGACGGTGTGCAGGGGGTGGCTGGCATTGTCCATAATGTCAATAATTTGTCCAACTACCTCCTCTCTGCCACCGTCAATAGTAAGTCCAGTTTCATGCTGACCACAGAGCCCGCCCGCCTGATCAGTTTATCCAGTCTGGTGGTGTCCTTCTTGGATATGCTGCCCCCCAAGCACACCACTGTGTAGAAAAGGACACTGGTGACCACAGACTGTTAAAACATCCACAGCAGTTTGCTGCACATGTTGAAGGGCCGCAGTCTCCTCAGGAAGTACAGCCTGCTTTGTGTCTTCCTGTACAGGTGGCTTGTGTGTGTTGTCCAGTCCAGTTTATTGTCCAGCCACAGCCTGAGGTATTAGTCCACAGCCTCCACCTCAGCTCCCTCTAGCAGGACTGGTCGCGGTCTTGGTCTGGACCTCTCAAAATCAATGACCAGCTCCTTCGTCTTGGGAGGTTGAGCTGTAGGTGGTTAGTGTGGCACCAGAGAGCAAAGTCCCCCACCAGACTGGATACGCCTCCTCTCTGTCACCCCTGATACATCCCACAAAGGCTGTGTCATCGGCGTACTTCTGTATGTGACACAGCTCCAAGTTTTAACAGAAGTCCAGGATATACAGGGTGAAGAGAAGAGGGGACAGCACTGTGCCCTGAGGGGCTCCAGTGCTGCTGACCACAGTGTCAGACGTAGTGCCCTTCAGCCTGACGTACTGTGAGGCAGATAGGGGTCCACTCCCATCCTGTTCAATTTGTCCTGAAGTATAGGGGGCTGGATGGTATTAAAGGCACTGGAGAAGTCCAAGAAGAGAATCCAGCATGTAGAGGGTGGAATCCTCCACACCAACATCTGGCTGGTACACAAACTGCAGGCGGTCCTGGGCGTGTTGCACCTGGGGTCTGAGGAGGCTGAAGAAGAGCCGCTCCAACGTCTTCATCAGGTGTGAAGTGAGTGCCACCGGTCGGAAGTCATTCAGCTCGCTGGGCCTGTGCTTCTTGGGAACGATGCAGGATGTCTTCCAGAGGGTAGGAACGCTCCCTAGCTGCAGGCTTAGGTTGAAGATCCGTTGTAGTGGTTCTCCCAGGTGCAGGTCTTCATTAGTCGGGGACACACTTTATCCGGGCCTGCTGCTTTCCTGGGTCGGAGCTTCCTCAACTGTCCTCTTACTGGTCGGAAACAGTATGAAGTTAGATGTAATCCTGATGTGACTAATTTCTTAGGAAGATTTCTGGAAATGACTGTATTCTGTTAGTTGTTGGATAAAACACAGTGTTAAAACGGTGCACCTTAAATTAATATTTGCACTTAAAGTAATTTCTGCTTAATATATTAGTCAGCAGGTCAGCTTAACATGCAGAAATGTCAAATTTGTCTTTCAGGGCAATTTTATGGATCATTGGTTTTACTGGTCATAAACATTTTATCAATATTCCTCTAAAACTGTAGTCTCTAGTCTTCACAGCTTTGCAATCTCTCTTAAAAACACCTATCATGTGTACAATCTATTTCCATTTAAATTACATTGTTCTTTTAAGGAAAACCAGAAAGAAATGATTAAGCTATAACAGGGTCACTTAAACATTACCCAACTTTTTCAACACGTTGCCTCTGAAACCACAGAGCCACCGTCTCTGTCATCATTTATGCATGATGGCTGTGGCAACTGACAACTTGATCAAACAGTCAGGTGCTGAGAACTGAAAGGAAATTATTTTGATCCGTTGGAAAAGTGAACATCTTTTCACTCATAAATAAACAGTTTATTTAAATGTTGCTCTGAGCATATGTATAAACTTACAAAACATAATTTACTGTGTGTCATGGTTTACTTAAAACACATCTTAAAGATTTCTCCTTTGATCAACATATTTTGAATTTGTCCTGGATAATATAGTGACACATCAGTACAAAGGAAGCACTGTTTTAAAGATTTGTCTGTTTGAATATTTCGACAGAATTACACATACATTTTGTTACAAGTGGAAAACAAGACAGGCTTTGAGTATAATACCATGGGAAACATCTAAAATGAAAAACAGATTTAAAGATTTAAATCCAAAACATATGTGAGTGTAGTACAACAGGTGTTAAACTGGATTTGTGAAGTACATGAAAGGGTTCATTTCACAGTTTGTGTCTCATGTGTTTGGTTTTGACTAGTCATTGATAATGTATCTGTCATTGCATAATTTCATAAAACATGTTTGATGTATAATTATGATGTAGATATGAAGGTGGAAGGTGGATGAACTGACACAGAGCCTGGGCTGCTTGTAACAACTCAGGATTCTGCTGTCACTAAAATCTGCAACTAGTCTAAGTGTAGTTAGCATCTTTTAAATGTTTCTGTTTGTTAGCTTGTTAGCTTGTAACTGTTAGTGGCGGACAGCTTTGATGGCATTGTGTTTTCTGTACTGACAGTCCGCTCTGTGGTGAAGGTTTCAGTTTTTACTGGTGTTGTGTCGAAGTTGTTCCTCCGTTGAATTATGTTTCACATATTAGACAGCAATTGGTTTATGGATAAGTGACATACAAACTAAAGTTTGCCCTGGATACTTTTGCATCTCAGATCTCAGAAGTGCACAGACTTTTCCTCCTTCAAAAATACCTGTCTACGGACATACTTTGCTCAGATACACGTCAGTACAGTACATTTCAGAGGCCATAAACGGAAGAAAAACACATTTTTTGAGTAGAGGGGGACTTAAATATTTTTCAGTTGGTTTAATGGTCTCAGACAAGAAGCCTATATTGTTTTTTGTTTTTTTAAGGAATGTGGCAAGCCACATCAAAGTGCAGGCCTGAATGTTGGGTAGCGACAATACAAAACACTGCAACAATCATGGAATATGCTAACAATTAATTGTGACTGATGAAAAGAACAAATGAATTGACAATGAAATGTGCACTTATTTACAATATATATTTAATGATTAATGATTCAGCAGGCTTCCACCGCATGTGGGCACATCAAAGAAATAGAGACTTGAATTAAACATTTACTGACTGAAGGATAGTTTTACTTGTTAACATTTATGAGCCCCTCATTTAAATAGCCTTTTTATTCCATTACTGTGGTCCCAGTAGCATCATGATAGTTACCGCAATCAGGATTTCCTGCAGCACTTTACAGCCTAGGCAGCTGCCTAAGAAACACACGCCTGCCGCCTTAACAAACGTCTTTCAAAAAAGAATAATATTTGAGCGACATTCGCCGTGTTAGTCTGTCCTGTTTTCTCCCTTTCATTCCCAACCGTGACCCACGCCAGTCTCTCTTCTCTGCAGAATGCATTTAAAATGTTTTTTGTTTTTTTTAATGTAAATCTAAATCTAGTATGCCTCCGAAAAATATGCCTTTGAATTGTGCAATGCGTCCCAACAGTGGCATGTTACCTTTACAGTTCGTGGCAGGTAACTTGCTTCTAGTGGTCAGGGTTTACAGAGCCGAAGAACTAAACAGCAAGGCGGTGGTTCCAGCAATGAACTCTGGCTTTATTACTCTACGGTGCATTCACAGGCATAAAAGACTCTTTGTTTTGCTAGCATTCTGCTGGAGTATGGACTTTGTTACCATCACATTCCCACCGTAGACTCACACCGATTACCACACTACACGTTTGTTTACACTACCTAGAACACACCTGTCCCGCTACGTCACACATAAGCAATTTTCCCAATAAGTAAATGCAACAGGTAGTTGAATGTCATCGTGCTATCATCGCTTGATATTATTTAGTATTAAGGGTTTAATAAGTAATTATTCAATGTAGTACTGTAGTCTATATCACACAAACAAGACCACCGTCATTTTCCTTAGAAGCTTATGCATGAAAGCATCAGTTTGGATTGCTGTGGTGCCTTTTTACAGCATTGTATAGACTTCATAAAAGCCACCAGGTACAGTTTAGGAAGGAGATGGTTACAGTACACAAGGGCTATTCAATTGGTGGTTCGAGCCTGCAAGGGAATATTTACTGGCCCTTTGAGGTGAAGCTTGTGTGAAAAAGTAATTCATGACCGCTGTCCTTTCTCGTATCCATCTCAGCGCTACCGTCTCAGCGCGTCCAATACCGGCGCGCTGGGACGCCTGCTCCATGCGCTCCCTGTAGGCGTGCGGTTACAACTCTATGCATGCTCCCGCTACGCTCTTCTTCGTGGATTTCTGAATCCTCTTGGAAGCAGCTTGCTAAGCTTCGCTCTGTTGTTGTTCTCAATCGTTTCAGTCTGGTTAAATCTGTTGTTAAATCATCAACGCAATGTCTCTTTCTACTCTGAAAAAAAGAAATGTTGTCACAGAAAACCGCCAGTTCTCCAGAGAATGGACAAAGAAGTTTTTGTTTCTGTCACTGTGAAGCCTGTGTTTACTCTGCAGCCATATCGGTGTGTAAAGAGGATAAGTTGATAAGGCATTTTCAGAAAAATCATCCTACTCTGCCTTTATGTTACGGTAATTTTTGTCGGTCCAGTTTTTGATGAATAAACTAATGTTTCATATGTACTTGTAAGCCTGGTAAAGTAACTAGTAACTGAAGTAATCAGATAAATGCAGTGGAGTAAAATGTAGAATATTTCCACTGATTTGTAGTGAAGTAGAAGTATAAAGTAGCATGAAAATAAAATACTCAAGTAAAGGACAAGAGCCTTTAGTCCGATAATGAGTGAAAACCTCTTGTTAACAGGCATGCTAATTTAACAAGGATTGTTTTTTGACAAGCTTGTTGATCTTTGAGGCCTATGACTACTATTAACATTGACAATATATGTACTCCTATGTCGCTGCATTGTTTTACAATATCCATTAATGTGATGCTTGTATTTTTCCCGGCCCCTAATTTTGGATCATTTTTGTCAACCGGCCCCAATTCCAAATTAATTAAATAGCCCTGCAGTTCACTATGGAAGGTTTTATTGGTCTCAAACATGGTGGTCATAGTCTCTGTGACGTCACCAACAGGTTTCTGACGAGCTAAAATTAAGCTTAGAGTTGGCTGCTCTGGCTACATTGGCAGGGCCTGATATAACTCTCAACTAATACAAAAATGGGCAAAGAGGTGGAGCGTTGAAGGAGCTGAGGCATGCTCAATGAAACCTACAGCCTCCTAGCCACAAGCCACTCAAAGCGGCCATGCATTTTATTGTGCATTACTTTTAAGCCTAAATATATTGAGTAATGATGAGTTCTATAAAAATTCATCCACCGTACAGTTGTTGTGAACCAGACTGTAAACATGTTTACCGGCTGTGACGCTGGTGCTGTTTCAACTTTTTGTGTGTGTGTGTGTGTGTGTGTGAACTCACCCCTGCCCAAAGGCTGTCAACCTTGGAAATACTAGTGGTTACAGCGCTGACAGAGTTGAGACTATGGTAGAAGTAATGTGGCCAACATGAGATAAACAAACAAACACACACACAGAGGTGAGCCCCATCTCTGTGCATAACGTAATGTTTTTTTCCTGCATGACTCTACGATGTGTGACAATAGCCAATCACTAGTGTTATGAAATCTTGGTACAAGCATGCTACGATATGGATTTTTTGGGGCAGATACCGATTTTTTTTTCCATCAGCCTTAGCCGATGATCGATGCGGACTGCTGATTTTCTTGAGCCGACATTTGGAGCCGATACTACTTCTGCTCCCTCAACTTACATCATAAAATTACACAATGATGTTTACCAATGTTATGAGTCTCAATTAAAAAACAAAAAACATTTATTGAACTTAAAAAAGGCATCTCCAGCAACACAGAGCTGCCTGTGGACGCCTGTCTGTAAATAATACCGGGAAAAAAGTATAGGGGAACGCAGTAGCCTGCATTGGCCGATGCCGATACACCTAAAAAATACAAATGTCGACTGGCCGATGTATCGGTCTATCACTACTATATACAAACTGGCTTACTGAAAATGAAGAGATTTACTCCTTAAGAATTTGAAATTTGATATTCAATGACAAGACAAAGGTAGGGACATTTTAAATTGTAGATTGTAATTGTAATTTTCTACCAGCCTGTATTTTCCAGTAATAGCATCTTATTAATATCTGATAACAAACACAGTTTATGTAAAAAAATAATTGTAAACCTGCATTAGGATATTGTTTTTATGAGGCGCAGCAGTGAAAATAAATGTTAATTAATTACTTACTGACAAATGTGAGACATCTGACAAATCCTCTGCTTGTTTGTTGTTTGAGTACAAATGGAAAGTTCCAAGTAATTAAGTACCTCTGTGATAAAATTCTACAGTGCAGCCATGAATCACATGACATTAACTACCATTGATTTGGATCAGATGAAGGGAGGTGGAGCATCAAGAACCCCATTGACAAAAATCTAGGTAAACAGACAGAGAAAGGCCATGTTGATTTTGAGAGTTTTGAATGGCTGTTGCATGCATAATGAATTCATGAGCGATGGTAAATCTCTATTGACGAAGAACTATACCTTCAAATTGTACTGTAGAGGATATAGAGGAGATTAACGTTAACGTTAAATTCGCTCTTTTATTTAACTCACAGATAACCAAGTCCCATGCTTGATTATATTGGTAGTAATGATAATTGTGTTGTCCTTGTCAATCATGAAATATTTAAAATTTGTTAGGGCTCATAAATGCAGATCTTCCTGGCACTTCTTAAGCTAATAGAGATCTGTCAGGAGCCAGACAGTTTGGCACAAAGCATATTTACAGGCAATATTCTCCACTAATTGTTATTGTGGTATTCCCATTAGACATACTGTTTTTGCTTAATTTCAAAGCCACGTCAATGTCATGCACTGATGTTTTTACAATGTAATTATGTGTATTGCTTGTGCTTTCTGAACAATTTACAATTTAAAAATGTTTATATTACAATTAATAAAAACACCTGCAAATAATGGACTCACTTTGCCTTTTAATATTACAGCTGCTTCTGCTTCCTGGTTGTACATGCAGCTATAGTAATTGTGGAAAAAAATCACAAAAGCACACAGTGAGAAAAAAGAAACTGAATCCTGATGGAAACCCACTCTAGCTGGCCAATGAACCGTGTATTGTATTGCTATAAAATCTCTCCACAGAATGCCAACAGTACTTGACTAAATTTAAACATGTTAAACAGTTTCTTGCAGCATTATGTGATGGCTCAAGGAACCCCAATTACAACTTGGCCTGACAGTCTGCCCTGACTGTCAGTAGGATCACACTAAAACTGCAAAGGCAGACATTTCACTTTAAAAGGATTATTAATGAAATCTTGCTCTTTACACAGTGTTTCACTGTGACATTGGAAGAAGTTCTTTCTACTCTGAGGGACTGTTAAAGTGGCTGAGTGGACTGAGTGGAGGGAATTGACTGTAATTGTCACTAGAGCTTGTGACTTCAATAGCGCTGCCTTGGGAAGCTTTGGTCACACTTTAAATCCCCTCACTGTACTTTGCACTGCACATTGTTTCTTGGCATGCTCATCATGAGATCATAGATGGTTGATATTGCTTTTCAAATTGTGGTTGAAGTGTGAATGAGTCACGGTGTAGCAGGAAGTATCACAGGCCCAATAATTAGAAGGTCAAATATGTGCTTTCAAACATGAGCATGATGTGAAAAACTGCTAATAATGTATGCACAATGAAGAGATATTCAACAATGAGAGAAAAATGCATTGCACCAAAACACAACATTAAGATGATCAAATATTCACACTCAAGCATTTGTTCACACATGCATGCATAAACAATCATTTAAATCTGCTTTCATAAGCATGTTTCATACATGTATCCCCCCTCCTTTGCATGCTTTGAGACAGATTGAACTTCAGTCCTTATTATATCACCAGCACAACTGTATTTTCCTCAGACGTACTGCAGTACAAATGCCTACAGAGCATAAGCTGTGGTTGCAAAGGGAAATCTCCCCTCTGCAGAGAGAAAGCATCAAAGTTAAATGATCCCAGCCTCGGTAGAATGTGCGTATGAATGGTTCTCCATCCTTGAGCAAAAACGGAAATACACTCACACATATACATAACCACTTGGGCAAAAGCACATGCTCTTGCCTCCTAATGTGGTGATACTGCAGAAGAGGGGAGGGATGAGGGATGACCCATAATTCATCACCCCGCACCTTGGACATCTGGTTGTGCATACAACCAGAACTAGGGGACGGCTAGGTATAACCATCACAGCGCATGGGTGTCTCTACAGGCTCTCAAAGCAATTGACTCATTAGCTCACTGCCAACAGTCTGATGATACATTATTCATGGAGGGGAGGGGGAGGGGGGTAGAGTGAGGGAGAGACTCTCACAGGTGGAAGGGGTCTCCTGGGATGTGGATGCAGTATGGATAAGGGAGATTGTCTGTTCACCAAGACATAAGGCAGATGCTGGGTGCATTTAGTGCATCCACAGCTAGACACGCTTGTGTAAAAGCTTCTGGATGGTTGCACATACTAAAGCTTTAGCTACTGCTTAAAGTCCTAGTTAGATGTAGTTGGCCAATGAAAGTAAATGTGATGTATAAATGAATAGAAAACAAACTTTTAAAATTGAGATGTGACTGTTTTTACTCATGGCAACTCAACGTTTTCTTATGTTTATATATGTACGTGCAGGGCATGACATTGGCACCCGCCCACACACCGAACGTGGGTAACTTTTGTGATTGGCGGGTGAAACTGTCAATCTACCTGCCACTTTGCCGTGTAGCCAATAAGACAACACAACACTGAGCAAGTGTGTGAGTGTTGTGTGTTGTTGACCAATCAGGTAGCCTATTGTTGCTAGCCAAGCCCCGTCGGTTACTTGGACTTTCAAAATAAAAAAACAGAAGAAGGAGAAAAAATTAAAAATGTGGCGGCATATTGCTGGCGTGAAGAGGCCGCTGGCTGCAACATAACAAAAAGAGGTTGAGGAGGACGATTTAAAAAAAAGTGACTGGCTTGTGTACGACGCCGGGATTGCGGTATGTATGGCAAGTGGAGGAAGCAGAGGGGAGTGTCTGCTCCTCCTCCTCTTTTGAGGACTAAGAGCCCTCAGTCTATGGTATATTTAAGTTTTTTAATCCGTGTCTGACCTTGATATTACAGTGTAATGTAGTTTGGTTTCTGTTAATTATTATGATTGTAATTGTTGTTGTTTATCTAAATGTTGTTCAGTCAGTTGTTATAAATGTAATGTTTACATTACAGTGACAAAGAAACAGTGACTAACGGATCACATTTGGGTGTTAACTAAATAAATCAGACAGTGAGATGATTGGCTGTTTGTATTTATTTTATTTACTATTCTAAATGCCTGCCACATCAGGTCAGATACAGTTGTAAGTCATTATGTACGTCTAGTCATAAATGAGATTAAGTTGGTTCATAACTCAACAGCGCTTTAATGTGTATTCTGTACAAGTTCTCTTATGCATTTTTGAGTTGATCTCCTTTTATTTTAGGCACAATTGGCTGGTACAAAAAAACTGTGGCAGGTGGATTTTGAAATCCCCCAGTGGCTAGTGGCCAAAAAAGTTAACTTCAGGCCCTGTGTGTGTGTGTGTGTGGGTGTGTGTGTGTGTGTGTATAATATATATATAATATATAAACGCAGACACACACACACACACACTGGAGCTCAAAATGAGAGAACAAATTATTAATACTGAGCTATTACGAAATATTGATATTTTTTACTTTTCAGAATTTGATCGAATATCCGCTGTGGCTTTACCACTGCTGTACTAGCATGTTTTTTTTAAATAACCAAGGCACTTCGACAAAAACCTTTTTCTTTAAAAAATCCCCAAAACTGTGAGAACAGTAGCCAACGTGTCAGTAGAGAAGGTTTAAACAATGTTTTCTTCTGGCTATAGGATTAAAAAATATAAAGGAAGTGTGAAGGCCCTTGCTTTGAATGACTTAAGCACGTCTGTGCCCAAAAGACATCACTAGTTTCTCAAACTGCTCTGGTTTGATCTTGGTCCATTCGTCTTGCAGTCTCTTCCACAGTTCAGTAACTGTAGAGGGTTTTCTTAACCATTACTTTGTCATTGAGGATTTTTCAGATATTCTCTATGAGGTTTATATCTGGACCCTGGGCTGGAAATGGAATGAAAATTGGCAGTGAGTGTATTGCATGTTGTTGAAGGAGGTTCACATAAACTTGCATTCACCCTGCCATGTAGCTGTACAAGAGAACCAACTCCTGCTGCAGAAAACATCCCCCAAACCATGACATCTACTCTGCCAAATTTAACTGACTTCTTTACATACTTTGGGTTCAGTCTTTCCCCAGTCCTACACTGAACATTATGTTTCCCATCAACCCAAATAAATTGAAGGTACTCTCATCACTGAAGTGCACTCTGGACCGGTTCTCCTCTGTCCACACAAACTGCTCCTCAGAGAAGGCAAGTCTAGCCTTTTTATTCTTTCTGCTGATGAGAGGTTTGGTCGCTGCAGAGTGGGCTTTTAGTCCAAACGTCTTAAACTGCGAGACACTGTGTGTCGAGACAGATCCTTGCCCTGACTTTGAACGCCCAACCAATGGCAGCAAGAGTTATCCCTTTGGCCTTCATCTGGACAACCTGCTGTCGCAGGGTTTCAGTCACCTTCGAGCAGATTGGCATCTTGCAAAGTAACCAGGAGAGCTTCTAGATAAATAGGTTGTTTTCAACAATTAGGTAAATTGTCACCAAGTGCCAGATTAACACCAATACAGATGTTGACAGTGATTCTTCTTATGAATATTTAATCCAATTAGACTCAGTATTCAGTAAAGTGGACATGTGCCCTCTAAATTTGCTCATTGTTTTTTTCACAAAATAAATGTTTTTGTTAAAGTGCCTTGGTTATTTAAAAAAAAAAAACATGCTAGGACAACTTTAGTATAACCAGTATTAATAATTTGTTCTCTAATTTTTATCCTCTGTGTGTGTGTAATTATATCCTTGTATGAGCACCTCTGAAGTTCATCATGTTGATTTGATCAATACATCCCACTGTAAAGACGACACGTTGCAATGGGATCGCTGGGGTCTTTGAGGTGTTGGATGATTTAAGATCTTGGATAGATTACAGTTGGTGGGCAAAGTCGAGCAGGGTGATGAGGTTATCAGGCAGCCTGAAGTCTAGAGGAATCAATGACAGATGATAATGCGACTCTCAAGTGATTGAAGCAGGTATCAGAAACTGAACACAGCACTAAAAACTGAACAATATACAATTTAGAAGCATTTGTTCTGGGACAACATGTGCTTTGTGTCTTTCCAATGGGCTTTGGTAAGAGTCGAATTTATCACCTAGAACCCCTCCAGTACAGGAAGAGATGGATAGCAAGAGGCTGGTAGTTTCTCTCCTCAGCACCGAAAGTCTGGGATAGATAGAAGAGAATGGATGTTGTTTCCTTGTATTGGGTGATCCTGAGGCAGGTTGTTGGACGCTACTTGGAAGTCTATTTTACATTCAAATTCTTACAGGAAAATATAAAAACCAAAATAATAATTCTTGTGTAATAAGTGAAATCATATTGTTCTGTTCACTGATATTAATGGTAATAGTTGGACATTTTGAACAAATGCAAAACAAAGAAACTGTTTTAGCAGTGGGTGATAACCCAAAAATAGCCCAATGTGTCTTTGTGAACATAATAATGGTCACTTAATGAGTTTAGTGTTATATATTACTTTACTGTTTTCACTATGTATTTTGCTTTGAGCTGCTGCAGTGTATAGCAATGAGTAAACTCTTTATAATTAAGAGACAGAGGGCCTATAAATACACGGTGTTGTATGACCTCTGAGGAAAAATTGTGATTTTGGACTATAAATCATCAATTATATCCACTTGACTTGGCCAAAGCAGCATTGAAAGAAGTTGTTTGTGCAACCTACAAATGCTGGCTGTGTTTGTGGGTTCTTATCTTTGTTATGCATGTGTGATTAGTGATGAGTCCTTATGGCTGGTTGAGGTGTCAACAGAATGGGGTCACGCTTTCTGTTGTCCTGGAAGATTTTAAATATATATATTTGGAAGATTGGTTAGATCCCCAGCACCTCCATGTAGAAGTGTGCAAGATATTAAACACTCACATAAAAGCCACTACGTGTTTTGAGTAAAATCTATCTGAAAACAAATAGGAGCATAGCCACAACCTATTGTTGGCTAATATAATTTTAACACTTTTGCTGCAGTGAAGCATGCAGCTTAGAAGGAATTATTTTCATTCGGCATTACGACCCGAGAGGTTTGTAGGACAGATTTTCCCGGCAATTGCAAGGTAATGGAAAGCTAGATTGGGGTGCAGGATGGGTCTAACACTCTCTCTGTGAAACTTGTCTGATTTTGTAGTGACACTGCAGTGTAAGTTGGGAAAAATGGGGGGAAATCGGTAAATTAGATATTTCAAAAAGAAACTGCATGACATAGGCATGGTATAGTTCAGTCATGCCCTCATTCTTTTGCACATTAAACATTTTATGCCCAGGTCTGCCGCCATTATATAATTGCTAATCAATGTATTGATTGATAAAATTTATATAGCCCTATTATAATTTCAAGACTGCTGGAATTTTATGTGCTTTGGGAAAGACAGAGAACTGTGACTAATCTACTTTTATTGCAGTGATAAAATCTGCCTTGATATATTGGAAACTACGTCACATCAGTTAAGTCTTGGGAGTTCAGTTTTAGTCTTCAATATACAATGCATTTAAAAAAAACAACTCTCTTGCAAGTAAGGCCAATTAAGGTAGCCTAGCTGTGTGTATGTGGGTATGTGGCTGAGTATTTTACTCTGTATCTGTACATTAATGTTACCCTTGGGGAGGGGGGTGTCTTAATGACACAACACTGCAATCTCCACTGTAGATGCTCCCTGAAGAGAGAGAGAGAGTGTGTGTGTGTGTGTGTGTGTGTGTGTGTGTGTGTGTGTGTGTGTGCGTGCGTGTGTGTGTTCAAACACATATAGACAAATCAATGTGATGAGGGCTTAAAGAGCAAACATAATAATCACTGAAATGAAAATAATTGTGTCTGAGCAGTAATTACAAGCCCCAAAACTGTGAATATGTTACTTGCCAAACAACATGCTAACTACTTGTTAGCAAACACTGGCCTCTTATCATACATACATTTCTCACAGTGAGATTTTCCTGATTAATAACACCTCTTAGATTAGGGTGGATCATTGGCATCGAGTGGATGAGAAGATAATATAAGATAAATCCTCTGTAGATGTTGGCTCTTACTCCAGGATTTGGCATCAGCTGTCAAAGCCTTTGTCCAGCAGATAGCAACACCACACCGAGAGTCATTTTTTGGCCTCATGCAACCATAGCCACTAGTCTTTGACATTTGCAGCATCGATTAGACTCTCAGGGAACTGCATTGTCTAACTTGACAGGGGCTGAACAGGCAAACAAAAAGGAAAAGAAATATCCTTCTCTCATTCACCTCAACATCTCATCCTTGTGCTGAATTGAAGCCTTGATATGTGCCGGCTGGCTCAACTTAGCTCAGGGGTTTTATTAGCTTCTAATAGGTATGTCATTTGAAAGTGACAAATCTGACAGCTATTTTACCCAGGGTGTACTGTATAGTGCCTCTGTTTTAATAAAGCCAATGGTCTGTTTCCTGCAGAAAAGACAGAAGGAACTAGAGGAGTCTATCTTTTTGTCGTTTTTTTCCCCCTCCTGACTTAATGTGAGCTGCAGTGCAAAATCTTTGTTCCACAATGAAGGGGATTGAGACGGATTCTGCACCATTCTGTGTTGTAAAAAAGCAAGGGTTGATACTTAGGTTGCAAATTCCAAAGACAGACACCACTCCCCCGGCATTCTCCCCAAGTCACCCTTGATGGCTTGCATTATGCTGGAGCTGTGCAGACGATAGAAATTTCCTGTGATGTGCTTTCCATAACAAGATGGTCTGATAAAGGAAAAAGGGGAAAAAAAGAATCAGATGGCTGAAACCATTGGATAGAAACTTTATAGATGGGGAAAAAATAAGATCTCTTATCCGTCAGCTCTATCTCAAATGTAATGACAGCAATTTAAAGAATATTTTCATATGCATATTTGTACGCTGGACATATTGTACCTTGGTGCATTTCTCATCCCACAAAAAGAGCAAGCACACACTTTAACATCCACTTCACCCTGTGCACCTGTCACTGAAGACAATCTATGATTTTATCAATTTAGTGCATTATAATCAGCATGTTACGCTGGTAGTGACTTCTTGAATTATCCCCAGTACTCTCTGTTTTGTTATTATTATTATTATTATTATTATTATTATTATTATTACTTTTAGTAGTAGTATTATTATTAGCATTAGTATATTTCTTATTCTCCTCAGCTGCAACAACCCAGGTATCATTAAAGTTAAATCTAAAAAATGAACCACAGATCTACTACTTGAAATTATTCTGCTCCTATAAGTAACTGGTGTAGTAACATATTATGACAGGCATAAATTAATCATCATTTTGTTGTGATAACCTCTTTGGCAGCAGCAAAGAAAATATACATGCGGTATAAGATATGTTTTTTAGCAACTAGTTGTCCGATTTGTTTGACTGCAGCATAGTTATAAATTCCTATTTGTCTTTTCGTGTTATTTAACATCTTTAGCACATTATCCATTCACATAAAATGACTCCAAATTAAAATTCACAAGAAAAAAAATTCTACTAAATTCTCTGTGTCTTCACATTGCTGCCTTGCTCAGTGTTGTCCACTATGGCGCAGTGGAGTACATCTGCAATGCAGGGGGCTCGACAGTCTGCCCTCTATTTCACATGTCATTGCCTAACACCTTTCCTTTTACTCTTACTCTAAGCATCTGTCAGTGAGGTTTACCACATGGAGTCAACCATGTGTCTGGGTGGTGGAGCAGATTATTCTGCAACTACTCTCCCTCTTTTCCAGCCAGCCATGATCCTTGCACACAAATGGAGTTTTTGAGTGAAAAACAGCAGTGTTGCACAGGAAAGAAAAAAAAAAAACAGCCTCTGTAGTCTGTGCCCTACTTGTGTAAAAGTACATAAGTTAGAGGCAATTCAATATCGTAAAGAAAACTGAAAAAAATGTGACCATAATATAAATTTGAGGGGTTATCATGCACAAACACAGCTTACATTTTCAGTAGAAAGGTGTGTGTGAGTGAGTGCGTGAATGCATGTGTGCGTGTGACATACTTTATTCCCGTCTTTCCCGTGAGTCCTCCAACTCTCGTTCCTGCCACCTCCCTCCCATCCCTATTGGTGATGGATCCACATTAGAATTCATCCCTCATCATCCTGCCGAGTTATGACCCAGTAATAGTCAGCCCCTGTGGCCTCAGCAAATGAACAATAAAACCAGAGCCTTGCAACAGATCTCTGGAATAAAAGGGAGTCAGGTGCCAAATCCTGACTTTCACCCAGTCTCACAATAGCATGCATTCCTGTTGAGTGAGATGAAGACAAGACAAATGTAGCTTCACAGTCGCTACTTAACCTTGGCGAGATTTTATACAAACCTTGAATCACAACAATATGAAGACGGAAGGATTATCCCAAGCACCCTGATGTGTTACGCGTGTAACACTAATAGGCATGCTGTCCTTAGATACACAAATCAATGCATGAATGCACTAATGTAGTGAGAGCCATGGACACAAAGATGCACAGACCCATGACTTTCATGCAAATATATATGTCTTGCATGAAATCACAACACACACTTGGAGATGGTATGTGAGTGACACACACAGTAAATGGCAAGGGCAATGACCCTGTCCGATCGTGTTTTCTGGGGTTGCTGTTTTTTACGGCAGAGCTGGATTATGATTAACTTGACCAAGGTGCCACCACACGGGGAGTCTCCAGAAAGGCGAGTGGAAAGTTGTTGTGGTGTAGAAACCGGTCCGATTGCAGGCTGCCTTGGGACTTCACAGGGATCAATACAGGCGGAGTGACAGCCATGCACTTGATTAAAAGTGACTGCTACATCTGGCAGGCTTGGCCATTACTTTCCCACTCACAGTCCCCGGGGTGAAAGAGCATGAAGTGACAGGCCTCAGTCAGCTCTCCATTACCACCTTTCAGCCGCCGCTCAGGTAGCAGCAGGCTAGGGCAAAAATAGACGGACAACCCGGGGGGAGATGAAACAGAGAGAGAAAATAAAGGTGCTGCATGTCGGTATTCCTATGAGTCTGTGTATGTACGAGTGTGTCAGTATGTGTCAGACTGCATGCCTTTGTCTGTGTTTTTGAAACCACAAGTAAATGCAGGTAGGTAGATGAGTTGTTGAGCATAACACAAAGGTCATGGTCAGGTGGAGAAGAGAAAAAGCTAAAACTGAATGTTTAAAAAAAAACAGTGGCAGTTGTTGACGTCCAGGTAGTAGAAATAATAAATGAAGACCATGCAGTGAATTCAAACTTAACAAAATTTCTTTATAAATAATTATTACACCAATGCAGTAAAAGAAGCTCTTTCAAATGTCAGGGACATCACCCTCTTTATACAGTGTCTTCTTACACTTTGTGTAAAATCTGATCAATCATGCCTCAAATGGAAGTGCCAAGTATCAAAGGGAGACTGACATTCAAAGAAGCCACTGTGTTTGATTTTGTTTATCTCTCTGCCAGAATACAAGATGCATATTTGCAAGTGGAACAGGGTGAGACCCATTGACATGCGCAGAGCTTTTAATAGAGCAATAATGGACAGGACACATGTCCCCAATTAAGGCTTTGAGTACAGATGGAGCTCATGTGGTGCTAAACAGCTAAACCAGTGCTGGTGTGTGTGCGTGTGTCTGGTGGGCTATTAACATCTACTTGTCTTTGATTGTGTTTAACACAATAGCTAGTTATTTAGAATTTTCAGACATGAACTGGAGAATTGATCAATGAATGTTGTTCTGAAAAACAACCGTGATTGGTAGTTGATGGATGGATTGATTGAATTGTTTATGACGTAAAGCGAGAAACCTTTTTTAAAACGCGATTGTGGAAGCCAAAAGGACAAAATTCAAAAGCTATTGATAAAAACTTCTTACCTGCACTTTTGATAACCTCAGTTCATGAATTTCTGTCTCCTGTCAAGTACCAGGGTGCCATCAGTCTGTTTTATTCTGTTTTATTCTACTACAAAACCAATCTGGTCAAAACCTGCTCCAAGATTCAATAGAAAGAACCTTGAATGTCTGAATATTTATCTAGACATTTTGGATGTTTGACATTGATGTGCATCAGAGATCCAGTGTATTCTAAAGAGCAGTATGGCCTAAAATTTATATCACAATATTATTTGAAGTATTGAGTGTAACCGTATATTAGTTTGTTTTTTTCAAATTTCAATATAAAAGCCTAGAAGTGGTAAAACACTATGGCAACTGCATGGCAGCTAGGACTATACTCTTAACTGTATTATAAGGACATATTTCACATAGTATAGAGCATTCTGTCGCTACCATAATGGCTCCTCTGTTTTAACAGTGTTAGGCTGAAAAAAATCATGCTGTTTGTATTAGGGATAAGCATGAGTCATCGATTCCTTGATCTTGTTCACTTCGAGAACCACACTGTTGAGCTATTACTATTACTCGTGCACAACCTTAGTTATATGTTCATGTTTGAATAATCCATACACATTTGTTTTACAGTCCTGATAGATAGATTTCATAAAAGAAGAAGTAAGTACACAATAGACAATGCTCATTTTGTACATTAGGCTTTGTTCACACTGCAATCTGTAGACAGGCCACATTTAAAGATGTAATGTGAACAGCCACACAAAAATCGTATTTGAGCAATGAAATCGTAATTGTGCGTTATTACTGTTAGAGAAATTTAGATAGATGCTCAGGACAGATGAAAAAGGAGATTGAAGGCTACAAATTGTATACTGCAAAGGTAATAGATTGAAGAAATCCTAGTCACTGACTCTTGTCTATTTTTTTGTCTTTTCTATAAAAAACAATGTCACACTTTCCCAGTAACTTTCATCCCTCAGTGATTTCATTTGGTTAAAGTATTACCTCCTTCCTCTCAAGAGTTGCCTAAACTGTCACCCACCTTCCAGCCTGTGTCTAAGATGCAGCCTCTGTGTGTGTATGTGTGCGCGTGTGTGATAAGCCCTGCTCAATCTCAGGCACATAATACGCTTCAAAGCAAACAGGACAACCTGCAGACTCAGCTGCAGTGGGTCATCAAAATGATTCAAAGGGAGCAATCCCATTTAACCCTAACCTTAAAGCTGGTGTTCCAGAGACCCAGTTTCAAATAGCCCCCTTCCTTGCCAATCTGTTACAATCAAAGAGCCCCAAGTCAGGGACAACATACGTTTGTCTATCAACTATACGGCTGAAACTATTCTGAACTAATTTCTTATAATCAATGATGCAAATTATTTTCATCAAAATTTCGTTTAATTAATAAATTAATGTAAATATTAGGGCTGCCCCCCCCCCCCGTCATTTATAGCGATTAGTCGACTAATCGACGCATATATATACAAACACTGTATATATACTCTGTCGTCCTCCAGCCTTTTAGGCCAGCCCCCATTCACATAGATTTTTAATTAATTTTGACAAGACACGGCTACAAATGTTTTTTTTCTTCCCTAAGACCAATTGGCTAATGAGATTATGGTCGGCCAATGAAGCCCTAGTAAATATACAGTGTACTGTGCTGTACTGTTTTCGCACAATGGACAGCTTATGATGTTGACTCTGGACACCAAATCCATGGTGCACACATGTTGTATAGAAGACGTGTTGGCACAGATTACAAAGCGGAGGAAGAGAGAGAAAATACAAGGGGAAGGTGAAGAGAAGAGACGGGCGAGAGAAAAGTGTCAAAAGCGTTGGATCATTTCAACACCAACCATCTTACCACAATAGCACAACATCACTGCTTCAGCATCTCAGCAGAAAGTATCCAGACTCCAAGGAGCAACATGAGACAAGGTAACATAAATTACATTATAAGGTAATAACACTTGGGCGACTATTAACCGGCTCCGCCTCACTGCTGCCGGGCAGCACATGCAGATCGAAACTGTGCAAGATGCAGTCCCAAAATTTCACAGGTGTGTAGTTGAGATCAAAATGAAGGCAAAGTTCAAAGATGGTGGTTCAAGCAAGGGTGCCAGGTAGGGAAGTAGGAAGTAAAGAAGTGGCCATTGCAGATGGTGTTGTGAGCATTTTAAGCAATACAAATGTAGAATTTAAAAAAAAAGGCAACAGAGATTTTTTATCTTGCTTTTTCTTTTGAATTTGTCTTTTCTATATTTGCTATTGCTCTTAAATCAAGCTAAAATTATTTCTTTCCGGATTACTCGATTTATTGATAGAGTAATCGGTAAAATGCTTTTTATCAATTGTGCAACCCTAATTCACTGTGCAGGAAGTTGCATCCTGGAGCTGTCTAATTGATGTAAATGTGATGCCTTTCCGCAACATGCTTCTTTCTAATTACTTTTAAGATAATACTTGGTTTGTTCATCAAGCATTTGACACAAAAAAATACTATCGGATTTTAATTTCAACAGCGGAAGACAAGAATTAATTAATCATAATATCTTTGAGTGGAGCCAGTGCTGTATCTGTAGGTGTGCATTATCTCTCCCACGTGCGCCCCTTCTCGCATTCAATCATGCAGGCATTAATTAATGCCAGGCTGATGAATATAGCTCTCAACTCTGCACTGATAGTCAGTGTTGAATGAAGCATCCATGTTACCCATGACATAATGTCTGCTCCTTTGTGAAAATGCCATGCAGCATGGAGCTGATCAGGGCAACCATGACAGACAACCCGGTAGCCTATTCTCTGTTCTCATTAGTGGTAATGCTGCATATTTACACATCACAGTAATGACACTATTAAAGCAGGTGACAGCAGCAGATTTTCCGTGCTGAGCCTATCTGTAGCTTGTGTGTGTTGGGTGGTTGGGCTTTTTGTTCTTCTCAGTAATATTGTACTAACCCCTAGAACACCTTGCCATTATGGATACATTCTTGTCATTGATAGTCAATCAGGTTAATTAGAATAATCTTTATTCATATCATTCATTCATGTTTTATTTATTTATTAGAGACCAACATATCAATACTTTTGTTTCTTTTTACCGTTCAAACTTTGATAGAATATCCGCTGTGGCTATACCACTGCTGTACTAGCATGTTTTTTAAAAAACAAAGGCACGAAGAAAACAGTAACCAAAATGAGAGAATAGTAAACACTGTGTCAGAAGAGTTGATTTGAACAATGTTTTCTTAGGGCTATAGGATTAAAAAATTAATAGTGTAGAGCCCCTTGCTTTGAATGACATC
The DNA here is from genome assembly GCF_963691815.1 of Echiichthys vipera. NCBI lineage: Eukaryota > Metazoa > Chordata > Actinopteri > Perciformes > Trachinidae > Echiichthys > Echiichthys vipera. The sequence goes on from NC_139831.1 coordinate 9,970,955, forward strand.
ACTAGTTTCTCACACTGCTCTGGTTTGATCTTGGTCCATTCTTATTGCAGTCTCGTCCACAGTTCAGTAACTGTAGAGGGTTTCTTAGCTATTACTTTGTCACTGAGAGTTTTCCAGAGATTCTCTATGGGGAGACAATTGCAGTGAAGGTGTTGCATGTTGCAGAAGTAGGTTCACATAAACATTTGCATTCATCCTGCCATGTATCTGTACAAGAGGCAATTCAGGATAAAGGGAGACGGCAAGCAGGCGGCGAAGAGAGCAGGTCGGGCAGATACTAGCACACAGCCACCAGGCCTCCACAGCGCCCACAGCAATGAAAGCGGTGAGGAAGTTGTTGTTGGTGAATGACAGAGTGGGCCAGGCAGACCCGAGCACACAGCGCAGGACCGCCAAGAGCACCCAGAGCACCCAGAGCACCCATGACCGGGAAAGCAGTAAGGAAGCAAGGGTGGATGCCGGGACCCGAGCAAGCAGCCGGACAGCCGGGAAATAGCTGGGGGACCTTCGCTGTGGAGAGGAAGCACCCAGAAACAGAGCCAGCCATTCAGCCATGAGACCATGGACACAAAGAGAGAGTGGCTTTCCCACACCTGAAGAACAGTGGCCTGCGTCTGGCCGGTGAGACTCCAGCCTGGTGGACCACAGGAAGTCATTCAACAAGTTTGTCAACATGGAGCTGCAGACGCAGGAGGCCAGTTGCTGGGCCAGGCGGAAGGGGAAGGTGACTGGTACAGTACGTCGGCTGGTGGGTCATTGGAGAGCTGGTGGGTCGTTTCAGCGGGGGGAGTGAGTGCCGGGGAGCAGTGAGTGAATCGTAAAGAAGAGTGCCTCTCCCGTCACCTGGAGAGTGGGAGGTCAGACTTGAGAGACTGTAGGACATTGGGAGCGACTTGGGGCATGGGGCATGGGGATATTTTAATATTTAAAACTTTAACCACGCCACGTGTCCAACAATAATTTAATTGTCAACAGGTGTGATATTAGCAACAATAACTGGGTGGTAACCAAAAGTGTTCTCTAATTTTGCTCACTGCTTTTTTCACAAAATAAAGGTTTGTGCCTTGGTTATTTAAAAAAAACTTGTCAAAACAAGTGGTATTGCCACAGCTGATATTCTATCAAATTTTGAACAGTAAATATAACGATATTTCAAAATAAATTAAGTATTAATAATTTGTTCTCTGTTAATAGCAGTGACAACATCAATTTGATTTAAGAATAGAGACATTGGCGAATAGTGAAAGCTTATCACAAAACGATTCCATAAGCATCAAGAATTGGCACCACAAGGCTCTATAGGTGCAGTATTTCTGTACTGTAATAATATACAAGTCAAAGAGAAATAGTTTAATTAGGTTTGTTGGCAACTGGTTTAGCCAGGCTGCCTGGTTTCTTGCCCCCAGGTAAGCTGTTTCAGAGCCTACAGGGACAACATCATGTCAAGTACCTTGTCACCCTACCCTTTAATTTAGATGATATGACTTTGCTTGTGGCTATGCCACATGTTCATCAGCATAATATTTAATTCTGAATCTAGCTAAAATCGTGTGCAGAGACATTAGAATGAGAGTATATGTATGTAAATGTGTTTGTTTTATTTATTGTCATATCAGAGGCACATTTTAACAAAAAGGAAGAGAGCTTTAGGAAAGCTATTAATCACTTGTTAATGTTTGCACCATAATTAATCTGCAGATGCCAAGCAGCAGGTTTTACATTAAATTGAAAACCTCATACATTAAAACCTCATTATTGTTGCATTTATTTTTTTGTGAATTTGATAAAATACAGACAATTTCAGTGTTCAAATTTAATTTAACCAAACAGTATAATTTTGGATTAAACTGCCTAATGCTGCTTTTTCCCTGCATGTGTGTTTTCCCTTATAAAGAGCAGTGGATAGATTCTGGTTATTGCACATCTCAGTAGGGTTGGGTACTGAAACACAATAGGCATGTTTCCATTAGCCCTGTAGAGTGGCCTCCAGGAAAGTTTCAGTCCACGCCCTCTCAAATGGCCTTTCACTTGCCGTGTTTCCATTACAAAAAAAGGTGACTGACCACTCTGAATGGGTTTAAATAGGTTTAATCGCCGGTGCTGCTAGCTGCCAGCTGCTAGTTCTTCCTCCAGAGAAATACAAAATAGTTGCAGTTTGATTTAAGATGGCCCGTATGATTGACCACGTAAACTTATGTACAAGTAACATGAAAGAAAACACTCCACCTTAAATATACTGTAAAAGTGTTTGTTGACAGACAGGCTGTCACCCTGCGACAGTACGGGATGTGTGTGTGCGCATTTGTGTGTAAATTGGAGAGAGAGAGAGAGAACTCAGAGATAATTTTCTGGGCTGTGTTCTTCTACACCACTGGATAAAAGTGTCTACTCTACTTCGCTGTGTTCTGGTGGCGTCTGTACGACCACACGTCACATCCCGCTGAGAGCTACATCCAATCAGCAAACGGGTATATCTCAGGGGAGAAAAGAGGCCATGCTCTCCGATAGTTGGTCAAACAGCCTCCTGAGCGACCCACATGCATATTAGGGGCGTTTTGGCGAGATAGACCCGCCTCATTCAGGGTAGTCTGCCATAGTGTAAACACACCTAATGCCTACATGGCACCGGTTCCTAAACAAACGGTATCTACCGGACCAAATGACAATGCAGTTTTCGGTGCCGCTTAAATTCCTGCGCTGCTCTCTGGTATCCGAAACGGACGTTACAGGGTTCAGAACTGGGGTGAAGTTAGTTTTAAGTTGCTGGGACAGGAGTGAATCTCCATGGGATATCCAACATTAAACTAACTTCACTCCAAGCTAAGCTTCACTGCACTTGAATGATGTGGGTAAGTGTTAGTAAACAACATTAAACTTGGCAGCAGGTCATGTGAGCCTCCCCTAAGGTAACGGGTAATCGTCACCAGATGTAAGACGTGAGCGCCTCTGCCTGTTTGTGCGCAGCAGCTCCTGGCGAGCTGAGTGACAGCGACTGTAGCTTCTAATGAAACTCTGTGGTCTGAAGTTTACTTTCTCTATTAGTACGTTCAGATATATTCTTTAATTAAACCGTTTCATATTCTTTCAGTTGAATACGACTCGGGTTAAGTTACTGCTGATGGAAACCCAACATTTCTTGATTTTGCCGCCTCGCAATAAATGGGTTTACAATAACAAAATAACAGGGGACTTTTATTGTTCGGAATTTATAGGAAATGAATGTTATTCATTCACATCACACCCAATCCTTCATGGTTGTATGACAAGGGAGAGCAGCTGCAATACCTTAAATAAATAATAACAATAATTATAATAGGCCAATAACAATAAGCAGTATCAGAAAAATAGAGTTCTATTGAAAATTGCGTAAACCACACGTTTTCACCTTGGGCTTATTTTGTAATTTTTTGAAAGTATATCTTCATAATGCCATGGTAACGGCTTTGCAAACTTGTGCCAGACGGCTCTTGTCCCCAGAGTCCCGCGGTCATGCTGCTCCTCCGCCCCGCTGAACAGGCGGCTCAGAGCGGTCTCCTCCGACAGCGGATCCCACACGAAAGGAAACTGATCCACGTCTCTCACTCCCCCCTGCCCACCAATAATAATACACCCGGTTCATGTTTGTCTGTGGAGAAATGTCACAGACTTCCACGGTCCGACTGGAGCTCCAGGCCGGGTCCAGCTCGGCTCCACAGCAGCAGTCGCGATAGCGAGGATGTCGCTCCGGGGCAGGCTCCCCAGACGGCCAGCTAGGTGGTCCTGCACCCGGGGTAAAGCTACTTGTGATGCCCCCAGGAGACCCTTTATTAAATCACCTAAGCTTACCATTCTTCCCTCCTCTGTCTTGAGCCCTGTCTTATATGTCTTATATGCTGAGATTGTACATCGGGGCCGAGTTTGAAGCCATGCTACAGTTTGCCTTATGAGCAGCTGCTCTGTTGCAGCAGTTCTGCCTGATTATAAAGTGTCCGGACTTCTTCGCCTGGAGAATTGAAGTTTGTAGAGGTTTCGGGTCCGGGATTTTGGCCTACACAAGCACGTGCAAGTGTGTTTATGACCTCTTTATTATTTAACATACCTGCAACCAAAGCACGCGCTGACCACATCTGCATGGGTCAAAATACAAGATGGTGGCAGTGCCTTGATGACGTCAGTCAAGGTTCATTCAATATATTCAGAGTTTCATTCCATATATTCAAGGTTCATTCAATATATATTAATTTCCTGAATGGCATGCCATAATAACTATATAACTATATATGTATATTATATAAAAAATATCAAATTTACAGTAGTAATATATAAAGATCAAAAGTACTGTAATAATGTACAAAATACCGTTAAAATGTGCAAAGAACAGATTGTATATTATTGAGTCTGTATTACAGAGAGGAGGTGACAGACTCTCCAATGGATGCAATGTATAGTTTAATGACCACAGGCAGGAAAGATTTCCTGTGGTGCTCTGTGGTGCATCTGGGTGCGAGGAGTCTTCTGCTGAAGGTGCTCCTCTGCTGGGCCAGTGTGTCGTAGAGAGGGTGGGAGACATTGTCCAGGATAAATCGGAGCCTGGACAGTATCCTCCTCTCTGCAACGGTCGTCAAGGGGTCCAGCTCCTCCCCCATGACATCACCGGCCCTCCTGATCAGTTTGTCCAGTCTGTCGGTGTCTGCGTCCTTCAGCCCACTGCCCCAGCATGTAACAGCGAAGAAGATCGCACTGGCCTCAATGGACGCATAAAACATCCTCCGCATCGCCGGGCAGATGTTAAAGGACCTCAGCCTCCTCAGGAAGAAGAGTTGACTTTGGCCCTTTTTGTAGACAGCCTCTGCGTTTCTAGTCCAGTTCAACTTATTATTGAAGTACACCCCCAGGTACTTATACTCCTCTGCAGTGTCCACAGGGACCCCTGGATGGAGACAGGGGTTACAGGTGTTTTCACCCTCCTCAGATCAACTACAAGCTCCTTTGTTTTAGTCACATTGAGCTGCAGATGATTCAGCTCACTCCAAGTGACAAAGGTGCCCACAACAGTCCTATATTCACTTTCATCCCCCTTTCCGATGCAGTCAACTATTGCAGAGTCATCAGAAAACTTCTGAAGGTGTCAGGACAATAGGTGCAATAGTTGTCTGAGGTGACGAGGGTGAAGAGAGAGGGAGAGAGGACAGTCCCCTGTGGGGCCCCAGTGTTGCTGAAAAACCTGTCAGACACACGTTTTGTAGGCGTACATACTGTGGTCTGCCCATCAGGTAAGCCACAATCCAGGACATGATGGGGGCCTCCACCTTCATCGCAGACATCTTCTCACCCAGTGGAGCCGGATAGATGTTTTTTTTACTCTTACGGTCAACAACATGAATTAAACATAATTGTTTTTGAAATAACTAAAACATTATATACTGGACACTGGAGAAACACATAGAGAAAGAAGAGAGGGAGTCTGTGTTTGTAGACAGCATGTGTGCGACCACTCCTCTTATGTCAAAGTGAATATTCAATTTGCCCTCCCTTTAATTTAGAATGCCTAATCAATATTTCCGAGACGCCAAGCTACTAAGACATCTAAAGTAAATCCCTTGTGGCCTCAGGGACCTCCAGTAAACTATGTTGCCCACTAACACCTCCTGCTGTGTAGGCGGGGAAAAAAATGTAAACACTTCTAGACCATCCCACAAGGGGAAACATTTGGGTACTGCCAGATCCTTGTTGAAAGGGCCAAATCCGGACGTGTGTGTTATGTTGATGGGCATTAACATTTTTTTTAATAAACACCTTGAGGAGCTTGTGACAGCAGAAGGCATCCTACTTGACACTCTCTCTCCCTAGGCTCATAGAAACAGCTGTTGGAATCACCCAGACGTGGGCTTTGAAGCCCTGCTGGCATGTCTAGCCTACGCAAATGCACCCGGCTGAGAATACACACTTTATTACATGCAAAGTCTCCCGGGGGTGCATAATACCTTTAAAAGTGTGAGATGGGCAAACAGGGGAATTGTAGACTCATTTTTTAATCTCCAGCTTTGAGCTAAAAACATAGGACACAGTGCCTCAGTTGAATGAGGTGTAGAGTAAATCATCAAACTCTCACTCACTCTATGTGAATGACATGTTTGGTATGTACAATTCGCTGAAGCATAAATTGCTATCATCAAAATAATTTTAAAAAGGAAATTATTTTGTTGCACAAGAGAGAAAAAGCCGTAATTATTTCATCCTCCTTTGTCATTACAGTCGTAGCCATTTAATTGTTTTAGTTGAGACAAACCTTGAGGGGCTGCTGTGCTTAAAGTAAATTGAGGATGCTATATGCCAAGGGTGGTCTGACTGCAATGGATGGATGAATGGGTTGACACAGAGTGCACAGCACATGAATATGAATAGAGCCTCTCCGTTTGTGTTCACTAGGCTGGAATTAGTGCTTTTCATTACTGATGGCTTATAGGCTGACTGTTTGGCTGCCGGCTGGGGTCACAATAAAATGATGTGTTTGCCAAAGGCAGAGAGGCTGGGTCACAGGGGACTAAATGGCCCAGTTATGAAGAGCAGAGCTTATCTCCCTTTCTGAATCAACCCCTACCTCCAGCTAAACCAAACATACACCATGTCCTGTGGAGAGCATCTCTGAGAAAACCGACAAAACAACAAAAGATCACCATCTGTCTTTCCCTCTATCATATTACTTAAAATATACTTTATATTTTTAAATTGTTTCGTCTTTGTTCAACAAAATGATTAAATATGACATTATTACAGTTGCCTAATTTGCGCTGTTCCCCACATATCAAAGCAGGGACAACTCTTCCAGGAAAAAAGCTTCACTTTTGGATATCATGCAAAACAAAGACTCATGTCCTTTATTGATTAGACCTCCCACTGGGATCACTAAGTATGATATAAAGCCATCCCCATATGTCTGTGTTTAAAGTACCCTCTTAGAACATAAGCTTGAAATGAGCTTGGATTCAGCTTACTGTTGGGGATGGTTACCAATGCTCTTGACTGTCTTTAATCATTCAATGAATAACAGAGTGAATTAATATATTAGTGTTTTTCAGTGAAGAGTTGAAATAAATTGTGATGGTATTAAAAGATTTCCTTGATGTTGCAGATTTTAAGATGGATTTTCACATTATATTCATCTTCTTTTCTGTTAACATATGTTCTGAAATTAACAATAATATTTGGTAACATGACTTGTTTAATTTTTGCTTGGTTTACAACATGATTATAAGTCTGCATATTAGTAGTTCTGTCATCCTTTTGGGATCCGTTCTTAAGTCTGATGTCAACACAGCTTTGATGATTTTATTCTTTGAATCAAATTTCCATATCTGCTAACACATGTTACAAAACAGTTATTGCATATGACTGCTACAATGTAGTCGACTTTTAGACCTCATCAGGGTTGGGGAGTAACGAATTACTTGTAACGGATTACTTGTAACGGATTACTTTTAACGGCGTTACGTATGTAAAATACGAAATAAGAGTAACTGTATTCCGTTATAGTTACAGTTTAAATTGGTGTATTCAGAATACAGTTACTTTTTTCCGGGAAATGTTATCACAGAAGACTACGACGAGCCGGAAAGGCTGCAGCCTCTGCTGTGTGGAAGAAGTTCAGAGAAGTGGAGAAGGACTTTCGGGCGGCACCATGTGCTTCTGGAAAACCATTGGACACCTCAGGAGAGGGAAACGGCTTCCAAGCTGTTTACAGTTAGGACGGGACGCTGGTGACCTCAGCTGATGAGGTAATTGGGCGGTGGAAGGAGCACTTTGAGGAACTCCTTAATCCGAATAACACACACTCTTTTGTAGAGGCAGAGCTGGAGGCTGATGGGGAATCTTTTTTCAATATCTCTGTCAGAAGTCATTGAGGTAGTCAAACAACTCCACAGTGGCAAAGCCCCGGGTATTGTTGAGATTCGTCAAGAAATGCTCAAAGCTTTGGGTTGGGAGGGGCTGGCTTGGTTGACATGTCTCTTCAACTTTGCGTGGAAGTCTGGGACAGTGCCTAAGGAGTGGCAGATCGATGTGGTGGTTCCCCTGTTTAAAAAGGCGGACCAGAGGGTATGTGCCAATTACAGGAGTATCACACTACTCAGCCGTCCTGGTAAAGTCTACTCCAAGGTGCTGGAAAGGAGGGTTCGTCCTATAGTCGGATTCCGTCCTGGACGTGAAACAACGGACCAGTATTGCAGTCGCTCTACCGCACCGTTGTGACGAAAAGAGAGCTGAGCTGTTTTTGTTTTTATTCACCTCCACTAATTGTAATTGTATAAGGCACGCAATATTGACTTGGATAACAAATAACCAAACTTTATATCAATATGTCTGGAAACAGGCAAACTTTTATCATGGTGTTTTTCTGCTCTGACTAGAATGGGCTGGTTGTTGGTGGTTGATGCTATTGACCATTGATTAAGTGTAAGAACAGTGAATTTTCTGCTTTGTCCTGGTTTTTGTTTTGAATATAACTTATACTATACTATACTACTACTACTATATCTATCTATCTATCTATCTAATCTATCTATCATTTTTAAAATGCCATTAAAAGGACGTTTTAGCACTCAAAACTATAGACCTCTGGCTCTTATGTCGTTTCTCATGCGGACGTTTTGAAAGGTTGATTCTGTGCCACCTGAGGACCCTGCATATACTCATAGCCACATACAGACATGGAAAGTTCACAAATGCTTAAATGCATTCATCGTACCAGCCCGCAACAGTGTCAGCGAAGCAGATTGTTCAGGGCTGCTATTGCAGAGTGGACAAAACTATTGTTGATTGAGGGGACGATCAGTGTCCTTTTCTATTGTAGGAATATGAAGGCTCTGGGGTACATATCTGAGTGAATTCGAGTGAGAAGGAAGATGATTACTTGGGGCTCCAAATCAACATTGGGGTCCAAGTCAACAAAAAAATTGGAGTTGTCAAATATCACTGACATCCTCTTTAGGAAGGGACAGACGGACTGTTCTTCCTGAGGAGACTCACCTTCAGTGAGTGCAACAGGTTCCTGAATATTTTTTTTAATCAGTCTGTAACCAGCAAACTATTTTTTGCTGTAGTGTGCTGGGGTGGTGGCATCAAGGCTGGCGAGGCCAGCAGACTAAGGAATGCCAGCTCTGTGGTCGGGCTGGAACTGGACAGTCTGGGGGCAGTGGTGGAGAGAAGGATGAAGGACAAAATTAAAGCCATCCTAGACAACCCCTCTCAGACCTTTTATGATGAGCTATGGCAGCTCATTCAGCCGCCGCATCATCCCACCCAAGTGCAAAGCTGAATGCTTCAGGCGCTCCTTTGTACCTGCTGCTATCAGACTCTACAACAGCAGTGAAAACAACAAACTATAACCCCCACCTCACCACCATACACAGACCCATTCTACACAATGTCTGGTACACTGTGACATACTACTCTCCCTCTCATTGTTTCTCTGCAGGATTTTATGCCTATTATGTATAACTTGCTATGTATGTTGATACATTGTCGTTTGATATACAGTATGAAACAAGCAGCATAAATCATGCAATCTGATTGGTTCATAGCCGTTATATAGTAACTACAATGTCCCTACAGTATCTGTGGTATAATTGCAACATACCTCAGCCTGTCGTGAGCTATTGCTTATATACTTATTTTGTACTATACAACGCTGTACAACACACTATTATATTATGTTACACCAGTACTATACTATTTTATGCTATGGTGAATATTGTTAACTGCTGTTAATTGCTACTGCTATTAAACACTACCGTCACTTCAACCAATACCGCATTAACTCCGCCTTACATGTCTCCATATGTTCTTGTATAGTTTTCTTATTATTCATTTTTTTACTTTCTATATTTATCTCTACTATTGCTGCCTTGTGCTGTTGTAATAACCAATTTCCCCTCTGGGGATCAATAAATGTTTATCTAAAATCTTCTAGGAGCTTCCTATACTTTTTGTCTTTTCCCTTAAGATTTATTAGACATGGTTTAACTAACAGGACGCTCAGGGAACTCCTCCTTGCTGAATTATAGAAATCATTTCCCATTAACCATTTTAATAGAGAGAAGAAATTCAAGGACACCCTCAATGTTAAGATTATCACTTCAAAGACAAGCTGTTGACACTCTGGAAACTGTTAACGATGTAATGAATGAATCATGAGCATCGCTTTCGGTCAGAGGGCTGTCCCTCCTCCCAGCAGTGTGGTCTGGCCCTCATCTGTGCTGTGTTTGTGACACCCTGCAGCAAGAGTCCTTACCTGACTTTCACTCTGTCGCAGTGACAGCTGGGGAAAGCAGTGAACGGAGAGAAGTTCTTTTTAAGACAGTGAGGTACAAAGGGACCTTTGCCGGTCACCTCGGTTTTTCTGATCGTCTGCTGTCGTGCCGGAATAACAAGACAATTAAGTGCGGACAAATGGCATGTTAATCTGTGTCTTCAGTGCTACAGATCAGCAAAGATCGTTAAGTCCCTTGTTATCTTTAAGTAATTCTCTAGAGTAAGTCTTGGTCAGGAGACTGCATGTATCCTGGTAACTGAGGCATAAGCATGCCACAGATAACGTGCCAGTCACTGTAAAACATTAAAAAAGTGTCACCCACTGTATCATTTCATTAACACCACTGAACTCCTAGATGATTGCTGCCTGGAGTTTGATTAAGAACAGCATGAAGAATCTTGACATTGATTCCTGTGAAAATGTGAGTTTGTGAAACAAGTGGTTTAAGAACTGATGCAGATTGATACCATAAAAAAAGTAATTAGATAATTGGCTCTGCCCAGCCACAATTTAAATCTGGTAAATCTTTTTGAGAGCTTCTGTATATTCACTGCTTTATCTTCATCGGAGGGCAAAACTAGAAGAGCTGTTGATATAGCTGGCTGTATACATTTTGTACGATCCCCCACGATTGTGTTACAATGTGGATGCTGTTGCACAGACCGCGTTGCAATGATTGGCAAGCTACGGGACCCGAAAAATCTATTGGCTGAGAGCGTACATCCGTGGCTGAGAGGTCCGTTCTTGGAGCTGCTGTGACTGCGTTCAGTATGAAAGACAAGACTTTGGTGGGGACCGCACACACCGTCCACACCGTCCACACCGTCCACACCGCACACACCGTCCACACCGTCCACACCGTCCACACCATGCCGACTGCAAGAAGCATGAAACAGACATTATCAATACTCAAGAAAGAATGAAAGGACTTTGCTTAGAAAATCCAAAACTTGTTTAATATACTGTATGAGATATTTTCCAATTAGGTCACTGGTGTTTCTTCAGTTTCACACAACAAATGCTGCCCATGTAGTTATAAACACAACCATGACGTAGTCACAATTCAGTGAATCACATTGTTAGCAAAATGCTACACGTTGGAGAAAAGTTACTTTGATATTGGGCAAACTGACAATTCTGACTATTAAACTAGTGAATGCATAACGTTGGTATTACGGCTCTAATCAGAAACTAGTACCAATTTAAGAACAGTCTTCCCGGCCTGTAATACTGACGCACAGGATGCAACAAGAGAGAAATGAAACCGATTATGATGAGAAGTGAGAGGATGAGTTTGTTGGGTTCAGTGGGCGGATATTTGAGTTCTAAAAAACAACCAAGTGGAAACATGGAGCACGGTTGTGTGCAAATTGTGCAAGAAAGAAAAAGGGAAGTTTACAAAAAGTTAGTGCTCAATGATAAAAATGAACACATTTTGTTGTTTAAACTAATCTTTGTGTCTATTCATTATTTATGTCATATACCAAAATCCATTTAAATTGAAAAATGTTGCTTCCTGTGTCAAATATTGATATGCGATTCATCGCGATTAATTCATTACGAAGTTTCTAATTAATTAGATTAATTTGTTTAATTGTGTCCCACCACTTATAATAATGTCATAAATTCAGATGCAGCTATGAATCCCAGGCCAGGACAAAGACAAATTTTTCCTTTTAATTTGACTGCACTGGTGGATCCCTCGCAAAGCTAACAGTGATTTCTTTTTAACCTTTCTTACGGTGTTTGTGATTTCTGTCTTAAGACCTCTATGAAATCACAAACGGGGAAGGAAGAATTACATTTTTAATTTCAAAAGATAAGAAACAAACCCTGTTATTCGTGTCTCACAGCTACCAAAATGCCCTGTGGATGGCTCAATGCCCTGTTGCTATAGAATAACTCTGAAGAGAGTTAGGCTCTGTGTGAACTTGACCTAAGCGGCAGCATTTAATGAGGACTAAACTCTGGACGTGATCACATATGTTCTATCAATTCAAACTTTAAATAGAGTCTGCTCACCAGGCTCCCATTCCATAAAAGCCGTGGTTGGGGTGAACATCCATCAGAAAGCGTAGGAGAATAGGAGTGCAGCAAACATGCAGCTCTGAGTGCTGTCAGTCAAGGCTGTCAGAAACACTGAGGACGTGGTTGAAAGAGAGACCCACTGCAGTTCAGAGTCTTAGGTCAGCACTGAACTCTCAGCTCTCCCCTCCCATTTTCCATGAGAGCTCCCCTCACAGGCCGGCAGGCCAACGATGTCCCCACTGACCGCTGTGATCTACAGCCAAGTGGCATCTCCCTTTGCCCGATCAGACCAGCACCTCTTGTTAGCTGGCCAACTGGCCTTCTTCCCTGCAATCCTTGGCCAGGGCTCCTCCTGGTTCCGTATGTTCTGTGCTTTTTTTAGGCCTGTGATGGATGCCAGCCGTCCCTGAGCGCTGTCCGACGCTGCACCAGAGAGGGGGATTAAACAGATTTCTCTTTTTTTCAGAAAAAGGGGATGGATGAGTGTAATCACCTATAATCTCAAATTCTAGGCCTCTTGATAATGAACCAGGGGCTGTTTGGATCAGCTCCCTCCAGTCACCTACTTAAACCATGAAAAGGACCGGACATAACGGACTGGAACTAGTGGAGAGGAAATTGAGTTGAGGTAGATGGGCATAGTTCTTCTAAGTTCTATTTTCTGCTCAAGTGGGTCCCACTGTCAGACTTTAGCTCACTCAAGACTGAATGCTGAGGACCAAAGTCACTTTGGCCAACGAGCACTTGGCTATTGATCCTGGATAAAATGGAAACCCTTAGGAAGTTAAGCTCTCATCGTACATGTAATGGGGAGGATAAAACAGCAGACTAGGACATGCACTCTGTAATCTTATGAAAACTAAGAAGTGGAGCAGCATTTTAATTTACTGGGCTAAGAAGGAAATGGGGAAGCCTGCTTCCCCTGCTCCTTCAAACATAGGAAACATTTACATTTAAAACTTCTTTAACTTTTATAACCTTTGTTTATTTTACTTAAATTTGAAATCAAGCAACGCAATACCTGTAATCTCAGTTTTAGTTTTTGTGAATGTGAATGTTGATTTGAGGTAAAAGACTCCCGTAGTGTCAGAGATATCGATACTGCCAGACAGCCAATGCACCGGGGTTGTGCTCGAAAATAAAATCCCTGAAAGAAAGAATAGTAGAGAGAACAGGTTTGAAAATTAAATGTCATTTCTTGACAGGGATGTCTGAGAATTATGCTGGCAGTGAAGTATGACAAAACTGTTTGGTGACAAGGCAGGAGAAGACAATTGTCAACACTTCTTTTCCTTTCCCTTCCAACAATCGCTGGCACCCGAGAGAGAGAGAGAGGGAATGGGAGAGAGAGAGAGGGAGAGAGGAAGGGAGAGAGAGAGAGGGAGAGAGAGAGAGAGAGGGAATGGGAGAGAGAGAGGGAAGGAGGGAGGGAGAGAGAGAGAGGGAGAGAGAGAGGGAGAGAGGGAGGGAGAGAGAGAGAGAGAGATGCTTTTTTAAAATACATATACGATGATTGTGTGACATGTGCGAGGTTAGCAATGTTTTCACAATTTCCTCCCACAGATGTGAGTCATAGTAGTAAAGACGTATATGTGTGTATTTATATATACATATATACATGGATATAAGGGGTGTTTTTTTGAAAAAAATCCATACCCCAATTTCTTTTGGGATTCTGCCGATAAGGATAATTGACAATATTATGCATCACTCAAAAATGTGTGGCCTATTATACTAGCTATAGATTTAGATTTTATCGATTCTGCGATATAAATCAATATTCTTTTTTTAGTATGGATACATTAATTCCTATTCAAATCCCTCTGTTATTCTGCTCACTGCCCATTTCCTCCACCGTTCGCTTTGCAGGAAGAGCTATTAGGTCCGCCAGCCCCTAGTGTCACTGTAGAGCATTTCTAGCTGTCTGTCCAGCAGAGATGGGGACTCGAGATTTGAGACTTGTGAACAATTATTTTTGTACTTTTTGGAGCATTAATAGCTTTAACCATTACACCACGTTTGAGAGGCTGGAGGATTTTTTATTTATTTCACAGGAAGAGCTCGCTGACGATAAACATCTGTTTTTTCAGAGTGCCCTGAGAAGGACAGCAGCACAACTACCAACGTTTCTGAAAAAAACATAATGACCAGCCAATACAAAATACATGGCTATAATACAATAAAATATATCAAATAAATATCAAAAGCGAGCATAATCATGAATTTCTCATGCAGAATATCTACAGCCAGATGTGTCCGCCTCCAAGTTATTATCAAATGTCTTAAAATCCTCCAAGGAGAGCAGGACCTGGAGTTTCAGGTGTGTCTGTAATTAGTTCAGGTAATGGGAGCAGCAAACGTTGTTCATTTACACTAGATTATAAGGTGTCATTAGTTGAAACTTTGTGTAAGTGAACAGTACGGTTGCACTCCAACTCTATTTTATTCTTTATCAAAACCATAAGAGACTTGATTAGGACTTGCTGCTTCCCTCAGAGACTTGACACTTGACTTGACATACCATCTCTGCTGTCCAGTCAGACCCATATATTGTGCAATGGATTCTTTCAGTTTTTATTAATTCAATCCCAGTCAACGGAACACTCACAAGATGTCAACAACATCACACTGTCTCTTTGAAATCTTCCAGAAAATGATGCAATTGTATTGTATCGAATTGTATGGTGAACTGAATATCGTGTATTGTATTGAGATTAGTGTATCGCTACAGCCCTATTAATGATATTAACCAAAAAACTTGTTCAAGAAAAACAGGTCTTATTTATTAACTTAAAACTGAGTTATTTAAGTAAGTAATAAACAAAAACACTGAAATCACCAGTGCAAGTATTGAGATTAAGCAGTGCAAGTATACGTGATCTATTTCAAAGTGGTTTATAGGATTTAATTTACAAAATATTGACAAACTATCATGAGAGCATTTTAAACTGACATTTCCCCCTAATGGCAACAATAATCAATCATATTTGAACTACAAGGCATGAACATCAGACTGTGGATCCACATTTAACTGCTGTGCTGTAAGGTGAATTGCAATAACAAAACTAAGTCTCCAAATCCAAGTGTAAAATATTGTGCAAAGAAGGCTTTTGTCACTCCCTTGCGGAATGACGCTGCCAAAGTTTGCTGAGTATGTTTTCTTGTTGGTAGCTTGTTTTGCCATTCATGGTTGACTGTTGGTGGTTTATTTGCATATGGTGAAACAAGTTTGTTGAGCTGTCTTTGACGGCAACTGCTTTCCGACAAGTTTGCAGATTGGTGTCTTTTGAGCAACATCAGTGTTTTCGAAGTCAAACCACCTCAATGCCAGTGAGGATGATCTAACCATGTCGATTCCGATGCAGGTAAAGTTTGTGTTTTGTCTCCTGGCACAGTGTTCACTAATTTTTAACTTCAGCCATACATACAGCTACGTTAGTTTGATTTGTTGTTGTTGTGAAAAGTGAACACGGCATGTGTTCTCAACGCACACGTGGTGTGGTCAGGGTTGCTAAATTGAGATTACATTTTCAAGCATGACACACACAAAACCTTACGACTAAAACACCTAAACCTTTTAATAATAATCCGGTAACACCGGCAGTAGTCTGTCCTATTAGGCTTGATCATACAGTCAATGTGTGGCCTCTCTAAAAAGTCATTTTTTGGTTGTTTTTTTGCAAAATGAGGGACATACTCGATATTGTGATTACGCTCATTGTTAAAACAACAATGAAGATACCCCTAATATCTATGCATACTAGGACTGTCAATCGATTAAAAAATGTAATCATAATTAATTGCATGATTGTCCATAGCTAACTCACGAGTAATCGCAAATTCATTACAAATTTTTTTATCCATTCTAACTTTACCTAAAGAGGATATTCTTTCCTGCTGAAAGCCCATATTGACCTGAATGTAACAATAATTAGTAGGGCTAGACCTGAATATTAGAATATTCAGATATTCGATCGTTGGGTAGGAGTTTGGTTTTCAATTTTTGTGTACGAGTGGTATTGAATAATCTTAGACTCAGTAAGAAGGCCAATAAGCGTAATCCCCCAAAATTTAAATAGTTGTGGTTGATTAAATGTCTGTCCTCCAAAAAAAAAATGTTTTAATTTAGGTGAAAAAAATTAGCCAGTGGTAGCAAGTGGATGCTTTGGTGGAAAAAAATATCTGTCCCTGATCTGTTTATTTCTTTTAGCCGTCTCTCTTATTTGTCTAACCTAACGATTCCTTAACCATAGCAACAGAGTGCTCTTTTTAAGCTCTTATGTACTTTTTTAAAGAAGACAAAGAGGATTTCTAGAGCATCATGAAAGTGAGTTCTGTATGTCTCTTCTTTTGCTATTTATTATATTAAATATTGGAATCAGGGCATATCACAACATTTTTTTGTGCTTTTGAAAAGCTGTTGGCAAGTTGAAGAGTTTCTTTTGTAAAGAGCTCATCAGTTTTATGACCTTGAGTCCAAGGAGTAAATGTCAACCAGCATGTGCCCTCTGTTTCAAAGACATGCTAATGTGGACCTCAGTCCACAGCTCAGTCTGTGCCATCTTTCCAAATCTGATGCTCTATGATCTCGTGATCATATCCCTGAGTCCCTCTTTGATCAAAGTCCCCAGTAAGCAGCTAGTTTTCCCATTATGGCCTCATCCGATTACAACGTGTAAAGTACTCCATTAGTTTCTCTGTTCATGAATCATTAAGTGCTGGTTATGATCAGCCAGCTTCATGATGAACTGCAGATTGAGGAAATGGAAACTGCAGGAGCTGCCTGAGGTCACCGGTGGATGCAGTTCTCTTTTAAGGCTAAATGAACAAAATCTCATATTAAGGTAGTGTTTGAGGTCAGGTATGCAAAATCAAGAACTGCCCGACCGTACAAAGACATTTCATATCAAACCAAAGCAATTTAAGGCAGCTTATTTCATTTTAGATGCAGGAAATCCCTTGAGATAAAGATGAACATAAAAAACAAATTAACTTCAAACCACGTTTGCTCTTTCCTCTAGTGTCCTACGCTTATGCAGGGAGAGAGAAGCATAGTGTTAAGTTTCACACCTTTATTCATTCAACATAAATTCCAAACAAAAATATATTTGACACACACATTTCCCTACTGGTTTGATTTATGATTTATGATTTAACAGTTTTTTGTGAAGCATAATGAATGAACTGTGTACAAATATGCTATACGAAAAAAGCTGTGACATTACTTGTGTACTGCTCTAGAAGGGGATTAGTTTGGTGCCGCATTGGCTGAAGAAGTATCCATTTGCTTTTCCCGCAAGGGAGGGGCGAAAAGAAGCAAGAAATGAAGAGAGCTTTACAAACAGTGAGCTGGATGACTAAGTTGGACTTGAAAAAAAGAAAAACCCATGTAAAGATGTTTCAAAGAGGGTGAAAGACGATGGCAAGTAGAGTGAGTCATGGAGGAATCAACAGTGACTGTCCATAAGCAGTGCTTGAGAGAGTGAAATTGATGAATTCATCTTTGTCTCATTATTGTCATGATGGATCAGATTGCTGACTTCCCTCAAAGGCGGCTTAATGACTCGTTAACACAAATCTGAATGACTGGCTTCACCGGTGGCGTCCATTAGTGTGCAAAACAAAGCTCTCGGATGTGCTTAAACAAAATTGATAATTACCAAGTGCTTTCATCATTGTAATGAATGGCATCAATAAAGGGACGATTCTTGCATTTAATGCATTCCATCCTGCCACCCAGGATGCCCAGGCTGTTATGAAAGTCCAGTGATGATTTTTAACTCACATTTATCATTCCTTTGTTTTGATGTAGCAATGAATTATAATAATCCCCAGTGACAAATACTTCAGAAAAACCTGTAGAAACACAATAGAATGCTACTAAAAATGAAGTGATTGTTTCATTGGCTCTGTGTCTTCCATTGAGCTATTTTCATTGCCAGACTTCATGCAATACAGGCTATAATAACAAGGTGGCATTATTACCATAATTACAGCTCTTCTTCCTTGTCCAGCTCATTCCCTCTCTTCCTCTAGCCCCCCTTCTCTGGTTTGTGTTGTCTCTTGCCGTTGTTAATGCTCAGCCTCTAATGGCCATGGCGTCTTCTCCGACAAGGCTTAAAAACGTTTGTCTGTCTCCTCCATCCCCTTACTTATTTAATAATGAGACCACACAAGGCAGTGTCTCTATTCATAATGGGGCAGCAGCCGAGCCATCTTGGTTGGAATACAAATCATGACGGGCCAGGGCAATACAGCAGGAGAGATCTAATTGAGAGATAAATTAGACCTCTGCTACTGATTGACTCAAGGATCAGTTGAACTCAGTGCCTGTCGATATGGGAGCGGGGGCTCTGTGAGTCTGCATGAAGTTGCTACCTCCTGCGTTTGAACACACACACACACACCGCATGATTCTAAATATGGAGATGTGAAGGCATTGGCAGGTTTGTGCCGGTGTTGTTTCGACATCCGGATGATTGTCGATGGTTGTGACACGCCTCAATGTTTATTCCTCACTATTTGCGCTGTAGAGTTCAGGATCCCATGCCACTCTGTCTCATCCAACAGATAACAACAAATCATCTCACCCAGTTTGAAACAACAGGCCTGGAAGTGAGGGATGGCTGGGTTGGGTAATATTTGCTTAAAGTATGATCCAAGCATGGTTGAATGACATAAAGCCAGACCTACAGGTCCCTGTGTTTCAATACATACAGAATAAGAAAGACACACATACACAAACATAGACACACATTCATCTGAGAGAATGTACAAATGAGTATGTAGTAAATTGAAAAATATTCGTTCTGCAGATGCATTTATAGAAACATAATTTTAATAGTTCACCTGCTCTACATTACATGCAGTCAAATAGCAGCAATATTTCACCCTTACATCCCCAGAGCATCCCGATGCGTGTTGACAATGTGAGAGGAAGCAGTGATAAACAGGGACAACACTTAGTACGCAGGTGCTTGTATGAGTTTAACAAAAAGCCAAGGAAGGCCAGCAACTGTCTGTGGGGATTTAACCATGTTACAGCTTTGATGCATTTTAAATTGACCTCGAGCATACTTTGGAGACGAGGAGAGAGGGCAGAAACACACAAAGCAGACGATCAATTACTATTCTATAATTGGACAGGGCTTTAATGAGGCTGGCGGATGCAGCCTTGTGCACCTTTGTCAGCCGGAGTCACTGACGTGGGTGGCCCAATCAAAGCATGTTCTCATTAGCATATCTCTGCACATGCTACACTAGCCCTCAGAGTGACCGACACTTAAAATAGAAGAGTTTCTTCTGCGGTCCAATTTCCCAGTGATGACTGAGCCCAGCCATTTTTTGCGTTGCATAATAACTCAGAACTGACATACTAATATTTAATTAATAAGGGCACTAAATCAAGGGACATCATAATTAATGCAAAAAGGCAACAAATACTGATTTTATTAAGCACAAGAATAATTGGATCATAACTGTTAAAGAGAATATCAAAGCAGGTGTTTAATGGCATGCTGCAACAAAATACTTACCTATTCAGTTTTTAGCTTTAAAGCATTCATTTAACTCACACAGTGGGAGGTTGAAGGTAGTAGCAAGTGTTTTGATCTCCTACATCTGCTCTAGTGACCCACTCATCCCCCACATCAGAGGTTCTGACTACTGCAACGTGAAATCAAAAACAAGTACATTTAACGTTTAAGCAATCCTGTGTGTGTGTGTGTGTGTGTGGGGGGGGGGGGGCTTGCACAGCTGTTTTTCTTTCCTATTTGTGTGTTTAGAGAGGGATAGGAAGAGATGATGAGGGTGCATCATCTTTTTGAGATGATGCAGTGTTTTGCTTTGTGTTTTCTGTTTTTGTGAATGCTTTACACCACTGACCAAATGAGTTTCCTACATGTACGATAAGATAAATCTGGGCTTAATCTATACAAACAGATACCTGCATATGGATGAAGAATTCTACAGTATACAGTTCTGGTTTCCATTTGTAGTCAGTTTGTACTCCATTGACCAGTCACATTTGAGTGGGTTTTGGTTGCATACAGGTACTGTTAACAGTTTGTGTTGATAGCAAAGAGGATGTACGCATTGGCAGAATGCAATCTCTAAACCCATTGACTGTTGTCTGATGACGATTTAGCTCCTTGTTAACTTTTTAAAAAATGTATCTGTATCTGTAAGAGGCTGAATCATTGTCACATTGATAGTCGATGGGAAAATGGCAAAATACACTACACTCAGCCCACACTCTTGAATACATATTTCGAGATAAGTGTAAGCTCGAAATGTAGACGCCAGTCCAGCTGCTGGTGGTAATACACCTTCACGCTGGTTTGCCAACCAACAATTGCCATCTAACTTCAACATGAAAACAATAATTAAGTTCATGATGCGTTGTCTGAATAGAATTATATGCTTTACTGTTCTTTCTGATATACACATTAACCACATGTACTGTATATAATTAGTAGCAGTTTGGGGTTCAGACAGGAGGAATCACAGACCCTACCCTGCAATTAATGGATCCCAAATCCCATAGTTATGAGAAGTGCATTAATACATACATCACCAGTCTCATGGAATACAAGACCTTTGGTGATTTTTGAAAGTGCAGCATTGAACAAGAAAGCATCGTAAAGCCTATTCTAAGCACATAGACTGGTCAATTTCTAACAGGACTAAAGAAATGTGATGTAAAACCTCAAAACTTTGTTCTGCCTCAGAATTTTATAGAGATATGTTAAATGTTGCAGTCAAACCTTCTACTCCATGTTCTGGAATGACAGAAACATTTAAACATCTTTTCAATGCACTTACAAACACCTAGCAGTGTTGGCAGGACCTTTACTTTCTGTAAAATGGAAAATCTTTCCTCAATTAACTACTTTAAATTTCTTATGAATAAGAATACAGTGACATTTCCAATGTTATTCCTATTGTGGTTAAATGTAACATAAGCGTTCTTCTTTTACGTTTAGCAAAATGTAGGAAATATTTGCTTTACCCAAAATAATTTTTATCACACAGAAGTAGTCCGTCAAAATATAGATTTTTAAATTCGTACAGTACTTCTAGATAGCTCTTCATGTAATTACTTTATTATTTTACACCTTCAGCACCCATAATGTATTTTTCTGCGTTTTGTTGGTTAAGTGGTACCTCCTCATTAATGTGATTTAAAATAAAAGAAATCCAGCTTGTGACCACACATTTGCATAAGCGATGGGTTAACAAATTGTGTCCTGAGAACTCTCCACTTAGTTTTAACAGGTACATGTACCCTTTTATCTGCAATTAACAGTAATATGTCACACAAGTAGGCACTTGACTAGTTGGAAATGCCTCAAGTTCGGGTACTGGGACAGACCTTAAGACTCTACATTCACTGTATGATTTATCATATACCCAGTGCGTGGAGGGCACTGCATCAATACAAAGCAACTTAAATTGACTGCTCATTGTTTTTACAATCAAAGTCAACATCCTGTGTTTATTCAGTACAGCTGACGCCTCATTATGGTTGGATCACTTAAACCATAATGTTGTCTCCAGGAAGCAGGCAAGTATTCATGTTTATGTATCCTGAAACATAAAAATTGACATTTCAAACTTTCCTGTCTCAAAAGTTACAAGACAGGATATGGCAGAAGCATACAGTTGGAGGAAAAAGTGCATATTCAACTGTATATAAGAGGGATGTTTTGAGCTTTTTCACTGCAGTTATTTTATGATAATTTGCTTTGTATTTATTTAAAAAAAAAAACTTAATTCCTCGATTGATATGACTGTAAGCTGAAAGGTTTCAAATCTATGTGATTAGTTGTCAGTGAAAAAAAGATGCATTAGTGTGTAAACCATGTGTGGGATATATATTTTCCTGAAAGACCTTGGACCTTTTCTGTTCTGGGTGAAGAAGCACACTATCCTGGGAACCCTGGGAAATTGACTTGTTTTCAAGGTATAACTTAGGCTACCGTCAATACTCATAATTCAAGCAACACTAAATGCAACAAGGATAAATATGCATAATCTTAAGGGTTCCCAACATGACTGCTTTAATCTATTTTGCAGAATACAGAAATAATTAGTGTTATTAACAATGATATAGGCAAAAGAACGCCATGTATGTTGATCAACATAAGAATTAAAATAATGTTCCTAATATGTATTACCAAGTTCATTGCCTGTGATCTGTCTGCTGAGAACCGCTGCATGGAAGTGACATTTGACACATTTTCATAGTATAAACAAACAAAACTTGTTAAAGCAAGTAATTTGGCATTTTCAAAGTCAACCTGAGATGGATTCCATATTCTGTCAGAGGACACACTTGTCATGAAGTATTTCCATTCAAAGCTGGTGGCAGAAATTGTGTTGTTAGCCTAATTTAGTCTACAATAGATACAATCTGCCCTACCACCTCCCTACAACTAGTGTGAAATACAAAAACAAGCAGTTCCTACTCAAGAACAATATAGCCTATGTAATCCAGGCAGCAATTATATTTCCCATTATGAGAAAACAAATATTAGTATTATATAAATCTAATTTCTAGGATTCAGTGTGAGTTTGCTGTACACTGTGAGCAGGATACAATGACATGACAGTTTGAAGAACACAAGGACATACACCATGCAATGATATTGAGCAAGCCCCAGCATTTTGTATCAGCCAGTGTCACTTATAATGGACCATATGGGCTGTACTAAAAAAATCCCCCCTCTTGTTTCTGTCAGCCACTAATGGGTTTGGACAAGGATATTTGCAATGTTTGACAGAGGACTTTAAGTAAAGAGAATGCAGAATCTAGAAAATGAGTGAACAAATGCAAAGCCCCCTCCTGGTTAGCCCAACTAGACAAATCCAAGCCCTTACAAATCTTAACCCAATCTTCCATTGAACAAAAGGGGTAATCCTTTATTTATTAATAAAATCAAATTGAGCAAATGAGACTTTTGGTTGCTGTCTTGTCTATTATGCTGAAACCTGAAACCGTGGAATTCCTTTCAGACAAATTGAAGTCTTGTCTCCATGCGCGCCAGGCGTTTTATGGTAGGTTTAGCAGGGAAATCTCATAGGCTCATTAGATGTCTTCTGGCGCGGCTTGGCAGCTAAAGGGTATCTGCAATTCTTATCTGAAGTGGCAGGCTCCACTCAGATAAGACAAGAGATATTATGAAATTAGGCTGTGCAAAACTTTAACAGACAGGGTAACCAAGGAGGAGGAATATTTAATATCCTTGCCATATTGGGGGACAGAGGTACTTCTAGCCCTTGAGCGGTGTAACCCTGTCTCCAGTTAAACTGATAGGCCACATTATTACCAGGCATCCACACCAGTGCGGATAGAAGGACAGACAGGTACCAACAGGGAGAAAAGGAAAGAGCAGTGACTGAGATCAGCTCTGTGTAGCTGCTGGGGCTCAGCTGCCCACATATGCAATTCAAATGCAGAGGCTGGTGTGCAGCGACAGGGCTGTGCTGGACCAGGTACATCTGTATCTCTTCCGGCTCAATGTGGAGGAGGTGGTGAGTGACAGCAGGTGGGGATGCAGCCCAATTAGAGCAGGGCTGTTGGAGGATGATGAATGGGGCTGGCTTAGAGAGCCTAGGAGAAGCATAGGCATAGGCAGGCTCGAGATGCCCACAGCTGTCTCACTGAATGAGTATAAACATGCTGAGGGGCTCCTCCATACAAAATAATGCAGCCAGCATCCACAGGCTTGTGTGTGCTCTCCTGTCTCTTTCCACCTCTCTTTCACAGGTTTTGACAGTTATGAGCTCACCTCCTTGACTGGCATTTCCTTGATCTAAATTTAGAGAATCATTCAGCTTGACACTCGCCCCCTTGTCAATACATATAAGTATAAGTATACACTCTACAAAATGCAGTTTTGTGAGTATAGAGTTATGATTGTGTGCAAAGAAGGCTTTTGCGTGAAGTGTTAGCAGTGCCCCATAACCTGTTGCTAGGGAATATAATCATGCTGCCACTACAATGTCAAGCATCGTGACATACTTAGAAATGTAGGTGTCGGTTTGGTTAGGGCGGTTTTAGCCACAAAAGGTCAGCATTTGTAATTAAAAATGCATTTTTTATGGTAAAATTGAATGCACAAAATCTACTGTTGAACATTGATGTAGTTTTTTTCTACAGTAATTTAATTCAATCAATGTATTTGCTACAGGAATCACTGTACTGGTGTCAGGAATAAGGATATAACAAGAAATGTAAATCAGCCTGTAACCTGTGCTGATTGGTGGGCTCTGGCACACCTGCAGGTGAGAGAATATCTTCTAAAACCTCTGTGAAAGAGATTAGTAGAGGTTTATAATTCAATTTCATTACTGTATGAAATAGGAGGAGACTTCTTGCAGGCCACCTGTCTACTCCTGTCTTTCTATGTCATTACCTTAATCCCCTGGAGTTATGGGGGAAAGGCGCTTAGCTCCCCTTCTCCTCTGTAATGTAGGGTTGGTTCAACAATGTCTTTGAAAGTTAATTATATAAACTTCTTGTTTGCGCACTGTGGAAAAATGTATTGGGAGGTTTTTCAGGGTAGGGTGTGGTGCAGCACAGCAGCGCTTGAGATAAAGAGCATGCATTTCATGTGTTAATTCCCCCATGAGTTACCTCGACTTGCATCAGTTGAGGGTGAATGAGCAAGACGATCGGAGAATAGATACAGTAGATCAAGAAAGAAAAACAGCATTAGATGACTGTAAGAGAGAAATGAAGAGGAAGAGAAGGGTGCGATCAGGGATGAAGTGCGGAGAGAGAGTACATAAATGAAAGAGAGATGGTATGACTGTGTGCTCTATTGGTGAATAAACTTGTTTTATTGCACCATCTGCCACAGAAACTAACCCTTATCATAATCGATGGTAATCCATGACTTGACTGAAACAAAGGAAATCATTACTGTACTGTATGAGGATAGCCTTCACTGTATAACCACTTCCATGAAGCAAAACTAAGAAATGAGGGAGGGTGTGAAATTTACACTGCCCACATTCACCAAATGGCAAAGATGACACCATGCAGAGGATGTGTAAACCTTTTAGTCTCTGAGTTCCACAACAGCAAGTCTTATAAAAAGCCTGGCCTGCTTACCGATTTAACACTGATATGAAGAATACAAGCCTTTTTCCAGTTTTTAAAATTTTACCAGAATTGGCAAAGACAGACGGATAAATACATAAAAGCTTGAATACAAAGATAATAAATAGGACACAGAAGCCGCAACTAAATCAACCAGCAAATATATTCTAACGATGTGAGCAATTATTGGAAGCAGTATTTTCAGACTAAATGGAGATGCAGGGTTATTATACCAAACATATTGATTATGAACCTTGCTGTATGTTACTAGTGGGTACACAACTAAGGACCATTGTCACAATTATCACTATCATTTTTTGATTAATCTATGAACTGTTGAATCTTTAAAACATTAGAAAACAATGAAGAACGCCCACAGTACTTAGATTAGACTTGTTGTGGCAGTCAGTCTTACAAGCAACACTGATTACACTACTCGCCCACCACCCTCTCTGTTGTTTCGCTCTATTATATATTCAATAAACCCATTTAGTTGATTATTGTGTATCATGCACAGGTCAAAGTCTCTGCCCCTCTCCGTACAGCAGAAGACTGACAGCACAGAGTAGCAGGAGTCAGATTTCACTTGTATCACAAGACAGACAAGATGATTGCAGATCATTTGGTGTCAAACTAAAAACTAGTTTTGCATATATTTATATTGTTTATAATAGATTATCAGTGTGTTTTCTTGCTAGATTTACTTGCAGAGAAAACTAATAATAAACTGGATTGCCAGCCGGTTAACATGGTCGCCGAAAGGACGTAAGCACCACTTAGTAGCTATGAAGCAAAGGCTTGAGAATGGAGAGGCCAGAATGGTGCATTTGTGGTATAATCGTTAACACCAGTATTGTCATGAGTTCATAAACCGATGGATTTCTGATTTCTTCGTTTTGTCCGACCACCAGTACAAATTCCAGAATGTTTGTATTGCAATGATATAAACAGTAAAAATTTAGATTTTTGATGATGAATCATACAGTGAACGTAGAGTCTTAAGGTCTGTCCCAGTACCCGAACTTGAGGCATTTCCAACTAGTCAAGTGCCTACTTGTGTGACATATTTCTGTGAATTGCAGATAGAAGTGGAAGGTTCTCAGGACACAATTTGTTAACCTGTTGCTTATGCAAATGTGTGGTCACAAGCTGGATTTCTTTAATATCACATTAATGAGCAGGTACAAATTAACCAACAAAACACAGAAAAAAAGATTATAAAAATGGTTGCTAATTATTTTCTTTTCATTTTCTGTTATTTAATCTAGTACTTGAAGTTAAAGCTGTAATCACTAATTAACAACATATGTTAACTTGCATAATGTAACTTTACACACAGATGAATACACAATTTTCAATGTGGAAAATGTGTATTTTAATAATGGTACTAAATGTTCTCTGCGTTCACCTCGAAATGTGATCAGAATGTAGATGTTTTTCATTTAACAACAGGAAAGTAAATTTAGTTGAAAATGTATTGATTTTAAGACATGCACAGAGTTTCAATTCAACGTTTTGCTAAAGTCAAGATTTTCACCTTTGTAGAGGTGAAGGTTGGGGTCTCTAGGCTGACAGGCTGATAATCCATACTCCAAAACGTTTGTGTTCAAACACTAATCACCGCCCCCAGCATAATTGACTGATCCAAGTTTAGCTCGGGTTAATTTATGTGTGCAACAACAGGAAAGCTTAAAGACAATCCCGGGGTGTCATCTATGTGATAGATCTCCCCCCTCATGCCCTTGTCGCTGCGTGAATTCTCATATGTTTACATATCTAGATTTGACAGCCTTGGTATTAAAATGCAGGCTTCTAGGCATTTCCACCAAATGGTCCCACCTACAACTCAAAATGCTGAACAAACATGTCTTTGATTATTACGAGTAAAAATCTGCTGTTGATGGTTAACATAACTAATGAACGTTTTATCACAAACATGCATCATACTTACAAATATGCACTGCATGTATTTTAAGACATGTAGCACGTTTCCATGTTTAGAGTTTCGTTGGGGATGTTCATTCAAGGGAATTAACAGTATATGAATTAATGAAATGCTCTGATTCTGTAACTCTGATGTTTGGCTTTTGCTGTTTTAACTCATTGCTATACTGAACAGCAATATACAGGGAACAGGGAACATGTCTAAATTATATATCAAAGGCATAAATTCTGCAACTGCTTCATTCATTCACATTTTATCCACAGACCGTGTTCATATTGATTAACTTCCTAGAAGATAAACAAAGGTCTATGTAAGATAAACACGTGCATTTAAGTTACTGATATTCTATATTGTCCTTATTTCTCAATAAGTCCTAGGAAAAGACCTACAAATGCAAAAGCTACAAATATTACTCCATCTCTCAATACTTAATGACTTCCCTACCGTGTCCGTGGCGCTCAATTTGCTTCTACTAAAGACATAAATCTTGGTTTTAAAGTTGTTTTCTTACAAAAGGCTAAATAACAGTAGCTATTAGTAAATTATTGGAATTAGAGTAATCATTGTTGGTTTGGGGCGGTACGGTGCTGTGGTGGTTAGCACTGTCGCCTCACAGCAAGAGGGTTGCTGGTTCCAATCTGGGCTGGTGCCCTTCTGTGTGGAGTTTGCATGTTCTCCCTGTGTCTGCGTGTGTTTTCTCCGGGTTCTCCGGCTTTCTCCCACAGTCCAAAGAAATGCATGTGTTAGGTTAATTGACTCTATATTGCCCGTAGGTGTAAATGTTAGTGTGAGTGTGAATGGTTGTCTGTCTCTGTTTATCTCTATGTGCCGTGCAATCGATAGACTGGTGTCCTGTCCAGGGTGTACCTTACGCCCGATGGGATCGGCTCCAGCCCCCCTGCGACCCGATAGGGACAAGTGGTTGAAGATGGATTGTTGGTTTGGGTCAATTGTAGTTTTTTGTTGACCAGTAAAAAAAAACATTAAAAAACATAATTTGAGCATATCCTGAGTATTGTGTTGATACTCAAGTTCCCAAGTTAACCATATGATCACGGCAAAAGGGGGTCAGCTAGGGTTCGGGTAAGGACTACGAAATGAGGTTTAAACTTGTAGGGTCATGTGAAGGAGTGGCAGGGCTCTGTAACTCCAATTGCAACTCTGCAATTTATAAGCACTTCGGTTACTCCTTATTCTTTGGAAGATGGCCAGCAAAAGAAAAAATAATATTTTTTTCCTCTCAACAGCAATGTCCATGAGAAAACGCTCACGTTACAAGCAAATGTGACGTCAGATTTTGGAGAAATGTGAGCATATTAGATTTTTTTCCCAATCAGATCTGTGGCACTTTCATATGTGGTCCTAAATCCGATGCACATCTGATCACTTGGCATGCGGCCGCTGTGAGAATGGTCATATCGAAATTCATATGTGTTTTTCCACATCTTGCTCTATTGAGCAGGCTCAGATCAGTGTCTTTTCCGCCTAGTCCCGTGATTGGTTAGTACTCGTTGGCTCCATGCGTCCTTGTGATTGGATTCTATGCAGTTATGAGTGACAACTCTGTCTGGCTAATTTTAGCTCCACTCATTCAACCATACTTTTACGCTACACTTGTTACAGAAAGTGTGCAAAATAAAGTTTCCACTCATCGGGCGAAAGCAGTGTGTTTCCTACGCTGTGACAACAGTGTGTGTTGCAAATAATTTGTTCTGAGCAACCTCCCATTAAGACCACTTTCCAGCAACTTGAGATCTGACAGGTCCATCACAACTGTTTACAGACAGAGGAGCGTCACCGTCTGGTCTGTTCAGTACAACTTACCATGCACATTTACTATTTGCATTTCATTACATTTACTTTGTAGTAAACTGTGAAACTAGGCAGTGCTGATCGAATATGAATTAAGATACTGATTCTGTATTTCCTTTTTTTTTGCCAAAACTATTTTCAGAAACACTTTAATTTTGAGAGTTTGTGACCAGGCTGCTATTTTCTCCCTGCTTTAAATCATACAAGACACACATAAACCAAAAACAAACTCTCTTTTGGTCTGCATTGTTACGAACCCTGGTAATTGAAAATTAACTGAGAGGTTCCAGACTCATATGTGATTCCAGGCTAACTAATTTGCAACATAATTATTTATTATTTGTTTCGGGCCATTTTTATGCATTCTATAAGATGATGATAGGAAAAGGACAAAGTGCAACAAAGGTCCACAGTTCAACACTAAACATTGACCTTGGTGTTTATGGTGAGCATCTTAACCCCTAAGCCATGGGAAGCCATTTGGGAAATAGCATGTCTCTATTTGTATAAAACCAAAACCTTAACTCAACTGCTTTTGACGTGTTTCTAAACGGTCTGTGAGAGCTGCGTGGAGGCAATCCAAGCTCCTTGAAGATGCATACCCTGGTGTCTGGTATCAAAGTCCTCTGCCATCCTCCCCGCACACCTCCCTACATCTTTTTGCAGTTAGAGAATGTGCACTTCCTTCACCCAAAAAGACAAACAAAAACGTTGCCACTGAACAAAATCTGGGCACCAATTATGTTTCCCTCAAAACACAATATTAGTGTATGAATGTAATTTCTCAGAGGCAAGGTTAGCCTTCAGTTTTACGAAAGCAACCCCATCTAAACAACAGCAAGTTATTCAGGAAGGCCAAAATTCCTAATGATTTTGTCTCTGAATGAGTGACTATGATTTTTGGCAAATGCCAAAACTAAGTTTGGAAAGTGCAAATTTGTAGCAGACAAATGCTTTTTACAGCAGATGCTGTATTTGTTTTGAACTTATCTGATCTACATTTGACAAAAGATCAAAATCGGGTTGCTACCTGCTGGTGTGCAGGCATAGCTGTGGTTTGGAGATGTAATTAGTTGTCAGTGCACTGTTTGTTTAGAGGTAAACATGCTGCAAGATGGTCCCAATGGTATCTTAGATATGAAGAGAGACTGTGTCAAATTGCCTGCATCTCCTACGAGTTGTTACCAGTAGCCACAGGCTCAGTTCCTTTCTCTGGGAGTACAAAAAACAATTACATCAGCTACTACTTTGAAAAATTCAAACCCTGAACACAACACTGACCTGCCATAAAATTCTTGTTTGGAGAATTAAATGAATTATGAAAGTGTAGAAAAACAATTTAGTCTTGCATATCCAGCTGCCGTTCTAATAAATCACCGCCACCCCAAAATAACTAATTTGTGTTGTGTGTGTACTGTGAGCCTGATTGATGAGCATGCTCTAGGTTGCAGTAAAAGAGACACAGTTCAACAATGCTGCAGTATATCTTTAAATGTCTGAGAAAAAAATTGTCTTTAATCTTTTCAGATGGCATCCATTATTGACATAGATGTACCCAAACTTTAATGTATGAACAGAATTCCTCCCAGGCAAATGCCAAAAGAAATGCTTTTTCTGTTGTTTTTGTTCAGCACTGCAGAAACAAACATTTGACAAACACTCCACCTTGAAATCATGCATAGCAGCTGTCATTTGTGACTTTATAGTCTGAATTTATTACAGTTAAACAGCAACCATATTGCCACCGTGCAGATTCTTCATTGTAGTTGGCTACAATAAAAGCTAAACTTCTTTGTTCTCACTTCATGTTTTTTCATATGAGTAGAGGCAGCTGCTTTTTAAATTATACCTGCCAAAAACACCCCCAGCTGAGATCATGTACTAATGACGCTGTGTATTAGCTTGTGGTGTCACACCTTGTTATAATTGTCTATGCTGTGATATTTTATGTGTCCTTTAGAGTCATTTGGCAGATGTCCCACAGTTCTTAAACCCTTTCGGCACTTAAGAAAATTGACAGGACACATTGACATTGTTACATACTAAAAACATTCAACACAAAAAAATGTGTTGTTCACATAGCCTGCAATCATGCACAAACCTCCCCTTTGCAACAGGCAGAGAAGGAAACAACATTGGCCTTATTGTTGAGTAGGGGCAGATCTGACACAGCAGACATCAAATTGATATTAATATCTATGAGAAGCCTTTACCTTTTGAGTTATCGCTCTAGCGGTCAAATGCCTTCCAGGGGCGAGGCACAGCTGAGAACATGAATGTTTAACAAGACTGCTGCATAGTTCACCTCAATGCAAGCCTCCAGCCCTGAGCTGAATTATTAACCACCGCACGCCTGGTCCAAATTCCTACTGAGATTACATTTATAGGTCTACACTCAGCAGAGTGTTGAGAAACAACAGTTGAAACTCGAGAAATCCTAAATGCAATTTAACCCTCCACAAGAGACAATGGTGGCAGTTTAATTTGCAAGGACCTCAAATGGAACAAAACACACCACTAATACAATGGAGGCATTACATATACCTACTTTACTGTTTGTGGTAACAGTGATTCATTATGCTTGCTAAGACTGATAAAAAAGAACAAACAATTAATAGATAAATATTTACAAATATATAATAGGCAAATATTTACAGTATGAGTCAAACAACATTTCATATTCATAGTTCATAGTATGTTCCCTTTCTGCTTACATCCAGAGACAAATGTAGTAGTACCCATTCATTTTAAATGAGTGCTGACGGACAAGTAGTAACAGAGAGCATAGCGACAGACAGCAGCAGAGACATCTTAGTGACTTGCTGGCAGGAGAAAGTTGAGTTCAGTTTAACTTTAAGCTAATGGGCAACGATGTGATCCAACAACAGCCAACTGACGGTCAGCTGTGCTCACCTTTTTTTTCTCAACTTCAAACTTTTTTTTAAACTTAACTATTACACTGCTTCTATCAATTTCAAGTATAAGAAAAGCTCATTGTAGTCATTACTGTGTTCCCTGAAGAATACAATGTGCTCCTGCTTATTTATAGGATGTCACCAAAAAGATACTATGTTCAGGGTCATACAGATCCCCAGTGAACTTTTTTTGAAGGTATTGCAACTTCCTAATGAATATATAAGCAAAAAAACATAGTAGTGTACGATTTTGTACTTTCTCCAAATCTCCACAGTATAGACAACAAAGTCAACAACTGACAGAAGGCCTGGCACTCACTGAACACACACCCCACTTAGTTACTGGGATAACATTGGGAGAGTTACATGAAATTCATAGTGATTCTTAAAACCATGTTTTTCTCAACTTCACACACTCACAAACACACACACACACACACACACACACACACACACACACACACACACACACACACACACACACACACACAAACCCATTTGTACTGCACACAGAAAAAAGAACATGATGATGAAAAAAAATAAAATCTTAATACAAAGAGCAATAATTGACAGTTTGTAGGTGTCGGGTAGTTTAGACATATCTTTTTTAATAACACTCTTCATGGAAAATAATTTGCTGCAATATTAATTGGCAGTGCTAAAATCAACTTTTTAATACATCTTATAGTCTGGCAGACATGCCATGCATGGTTGGTAAGATACAGTATGAAAAGAGATGGGATTTATTTACCCCCCCCCCCCCCACACACACACACACACACGCACACACAAACATGCACACACACACACACACACACACACACACACTTGCTAGCATGTGCACAGAGAAGAGCGTTACAATCTTGTGCTATTCATGGTTTAACTGCAGCTCCACTAGAATCATATTAGGAGTGGGATTGGGGAGCCCATGCTGCACATAACGAACAAAACTTGCACCATATGTAGCTGTTATAAAGTGCAGATTAGAATGGGCGAACCAGGAGTCGGCCAGATTGGCAGCTGCATTGATAAACAGCTCTCTAATAGGCTGTGGATAGGAACATCCCATCCATGACTGACTCTGACAGCTATCCTGCTCTGCTTCAAAGCAACACATTCACTCTCTTCACTCCACAACCAGGCCTCATTTTCAACAACTGCTTCAGAAAAAAAGACATGGATGGCGGCCATCTCAACCTCTAAACCAGCCGCAACACCCACCCACTTGTTCTGGTACAATGCATACTATACTGTAGTAACACTGTTGTACGTTAACACTGAGAGTTACCGTCACAGACGTAATTGCCCGATCTGCCTGAGAAGCGATGGTCATGAATGCAGCATGTAACCTCTGTTGGCTTGCAATAACTTCAATAGAGGTTTCTTTTGTTGATGGGAAAAAGTGTAGGGAGATGTTGGGAGTGAGAGGCCAGTAGAGTATGGTAAGAAATCAAATACACAGAGATATTGTTCATAAACCACACATGCTCTGCTTGGTACACTGCTGGAAGCACCTTGTAGTGGAGTCTGAGATACAGTCAGCTTCCCCAGGCGCTGGTACAAGTGAGATATGTTAGTGGCTGGTCTTCTCTATCAAACAGCAGCATATACAGTACTGCACTGCACATCCATATTCTATATATTGCCAAAAGGGATTGGACTGCTTCAGAAAGGTTCACTGTAAAGAAAGATACCATCATTGCAGAATGTATTGTTGTCTTCACTGTAATGGTGATGTACAAGGACTCATGGTTTGGGTTACAGCATTCTTATGATTGAATGATACAGGTTATAGCTAGTATCAAGGGCATTATAGTGACTGGATATTTATTTTATAAGAGAAAACTCTAACTTGTTTTAAAAAAATTGCATCTAAAATGCTATCCAAACGAAGGAGTCCATTGATGATTTATCAAGGAATTGGTCGAAAAATGTCACTCTGTTGGCAGCATAAACATTCTTCTTCGGTTTCTATAGGCTCACAGTACCAACAAGCACAGCGAATAATGCCTGCACCTCTAACTGTAGCCCACTTCCGACAAAAGATGTTCCCACCCCTATGCGTGACATGTCAATGCTGCAGGGATATTTGCTGTTTGGGATTTTCCAAACCTTTTACATCTATTATTTGACTTATATTTCAACAAACTGCTGCAACACTTGAAATAGTTTTCGCCCCAAAATACAAAGAATTAGATAACTGAAATGTTGCATGATGGTTGTCACCGCAGTGACCAAGTATATTGACCGGCATCTTTTATCCAGCCTCTAATAGCATAGCTGGCTAGTCTAAGAGGGGGAGGGGGTTAATTCCCTACCTTAAGGACATAGATTAAAAGCACTTGAATTATTTTCTAATTTTTAGCAAAAGTGTTTATTAATAGGCTTATATTTATACCCAAATAGGCTATTTATCATGGTTTATTGGGAGAAACCAAGCATCTTTATGTAAAATCAGACATTCAGCACCCCCAGAGCCAGAATGGAATAATCCATTGTTTCATAACCAAATTTTGTGCATTTTCCGACGATTCGACTATGAGATTGGCAGTCGAATCAGTTGACTATTCGGCATCACCCTAGAAAAGTACTGAGTGTTTTCTCAATGTATGAAGAACTTTAATGAAAAATAAACATAACCGTTTCAAGTGAAATTATAGAGGAACGTTTTAAATTAATTACAGCTATACATTGAGTGTTTAAATGTATGAACAAAAATAGTACTTAAACCGGCAATCTTCAAATGATATTACAATATTTAACATCTGAATTTCTGAGAAATTTGAGTAAGTATTTGTTCTTTATCACAACATTTAGATATATGATTCATGATTCCTCATGATACGATTTCATTGACATACATTAAATTATCATATTCAATTACCGTCAAGCTCCGCATTTGATATTATTTTGATACATCTTTAATACATTTTGCCATTGAATCAGGGAGTGCTTGTGCTTCAGATTTTCCTCTGACATGCAGCTTTCCTTCTTTTGTTGTTGCTGCTGTTTTTTTTCCCCATCGATAGAGTGGGCTGGTCAGGAACATAGAGTAAAATAAGTACACAGTTCGCCCAGCCAGAAGGTCACTATCCAACTGGGAGCCCTTAAATGAGTGCAACCTTGAAAGAACTGTTGCTCGCTGAACCAAAAAAGCTGTGGTTACTGTGGAAAAAAGAACAAGTACTTTTTCTTGTAAGCACTGAGATATCACAACCAAGAACCTGCTGCTGATATTGCCCGTCAGTCTGGCAAGGCCATTTGACAAAGACTTAAGGATGAATGAAGCATTTATAGTTTTACAGTTTCACTTTTGTTCTGCTTATGAGTGTACCTTGTGAGAAAACCCTCTTTCCTCCACCGCCTTCTGTGCCTCATAGCCTCTGTTGTAGCAAAATGTAGACTAAATAGAAAGTGTGAAGGAATTGAGGCTTTTTTTTTTCATAAACGTCACCTGCAAACCCTTGACTACTATTAGTTTATAAGTTATTCGTTTTCCTGCTGGGATTTTCATTGGGTTTCAATTAAATTTGTACCCACAAGCATTTTGCAAATAAAGTTAGCAACATCCTCAATTAGTCCTTGGCTAACAAAGCAGCAAGGACACAAATGCAAACACATTCCCATGTTTCAAAATGTTTTGGTAGCACTAATGACTAACAAATAGGATAATTAACTGAGTTTGGTAACTATCCTTAAACCTAGGTAGAAGGTTGTGAAACACAGTTGCTTACTTTTAACCACATGGCAATACGCAATGTTGACCTAATTATTGCTTAAAGCTCAAGTTGGTAAGTTTTCATAAATTAATTAAATATGTTTTGCCTATTTTCCAAAGTGATCACTATATAATGACAGCTATATAAGAAAATTTGTGAAAAAAAATAATGTAGCTCTGCCTCGACCTGCTGCCCCAAGTGCTCGTAGTGGCATATGCAAGATTCCACTGCGACCGACCTAAAATAATCAATGAGAGCACTTATTGACTCAGTGTCAATGTGCCTGTGATCAATCTGTGAAATTAGGCAGCGCTGATGAAACGCCATCATCACCATGATGTAGAGGAAAAGCAAATTAACAATGCACAGAGAAATCCTTACCCAAACCGTACTCTTACATTGTGAGGGGCAGTGAAAGTGGGGTGAAAAAAAAAAGATTTTGGTATTTTCACCTTTTATGTTATTCCCAGCTCCGTGAACCAATAAATGACATGATTCAGACTAAATGTGAAGATTGTGCATAATTGACAATCAAAACATCAAAACAATATGATCATTAGTGCCTCTTAGGGAAATCTGAATTGTAAAATTAGTACTCAAAATAATTATGCAGTTGAAGTCTTCCACTTGCTCCCTGGATGCAATTCCACCTACTTTCTTTAAGGAAGTTATGGATAGTTTTATTTGTGATGTATTAGATATTGTAGATTGTTCTCTAGAGGCAGGTGTCTTTCCAGATGCACCGATAACAGCTCTACTCAAGCCTTTACTTTAAAAAGCATAATCATGACTCTTGAGCAATTAAAGCTTATTCCTAACCTGCCTTTTCTAACTAAGGTTTTGGAAAAGTTGGTGTTAAAAGGGTTAAAACAATTCTTACCGAACAAGGAATTCCATGAAAATTTTCAGTTTGGTTTTAATAGGGGACACAAATGTTTCCATTCTTGTACTTCATGATGTTAGCCAAAAACGTTGATTGGCTGCAGCTTGTTCAAAATGCAGCAGCAAGAATTTGTACAATAACCAAGAAGAGAGAACTTACTGTATTACACTAGTACTGGCATGACACTGGCTACCTGTAACATTGAGGACTGATTTTAAAATTAACTTGTTTTTAAGGCTCTAAATGGTCTTCTACAAAAAAGTATGATTAAGTGCTGGTATATAGCAAACGTACGCACGTTTTCTGTGCAGTGGATCAAAGAGATTATTACTGTTATTGGAAACCTCCATCGTAGTTATGCACACAGATCTTATTTTGCTCATCACTGCGCTTAGATTCAGTCCATCAGCTATTCCCTAAATGTCAGCCATTCATATCCTAATCCATTTGACAGGTTTGAAAGAAGAAAAAAAACACATTTTTGATGATAATCAGGGGTGAGTATAAGACAGCACATTTTTGGATTCTGGACATCTTTAAATTATTCCACTTGTGCATATTCAAGGCTAAAGGGCTCTGAATGAGGGCTGATATGAAAAGCAGAGATAGAGGAAAGCATTAGTTGCGATGCTGATACCTTAGTGCTGCAGGCCCAAAGTCCGCTGCTCCTCTGCCTTCTAGTGGGAGGCAGATAAAGTCATCATTAGAAAGGGCTTGAGAAAAAGACGCTTGAGAGAGAGAGAGTTGGAATCAAACAGAGAGAGAGAAATAACAGGTTTCAACTCAACTCCCTGCTCTCCCTCATTCTCTTTGAACTCTCAACCAATTTTGCATGCTTGTGCAGACCTACGCCTCTAAGCCAGAAGAGCCCAGCGCTTCCGACATCTAACCCCTGTGCTCAACCTGTGGAGCCTACTCCCGCTCACTGCCTCAACTGCCTGCTTCAGAACAAGGGCCAAAGTTGAAGGAGATGAGTTGACACTACCCCTTAGCTCCAGTATTCACCTGTGGCATGTTTCTTTTTCTCTGCTGCCCATATGACGCCTGAAGACATGCTGTTTTACAACAGTAAGTGTGGCAAAGCATATCTTGACAAAATGTTATATATGTACTGTATATATATATATATATATATATATATATATATATATATATATATAGATTAGATGATGGTCAGGTCGCCTCTGCCATCAGTATGAATGTCAGTGTGAATGGGTGAATGTGACAAGTAGTTTAAGAGCACCTTGAGTAGTCAGAAGTCTAGGAAGGCGATATATAAGCACAAGTCCATTTACCATCTCCACTATTCAGGAAAATAGGATATGTCTTTAATGGGGAAGGGGCAACTCTGGCACAGATGTTTGAGCATTTGTGCTTTAAACCACAAGGTTGAAGGTTTGATCCCTGGCTTTTCCTGTCCAAATGTTGAAGTGTCCTTGAGCAAGACACTAAATCCCTAATTGCTAATCTTATTCCTTAGGA
Source organism: Echiichthys vipera (assembly GCF_963691815.1). NCBI lineage: Eukaryota > Metazoa > Chordata > Actinopteri > Perciformes > Trachinidae > Echiichthys > Echiichthys vipera. Next base: position 10,009,135 of record NC_139831.1, read on the forward strand.
TGGATTAAAAGCAAAAGTCAAATTTCACTACATAGTACATAAAATTGTATGTGACCACTGATCAATAAAGTTAAACTTTTAAGTTGAATTACAGAATAATTGCTGGAACATACTGAGTGTGAAGTAAACATTTTCCCATACTTGTTTGAACCAAAGGTGAACTGATGAAACTTTATGTGCATGTATCCTTGGGAATGGAAGTAGGGAAGAAAAGATCCCGAAGCTGCATTGCCTTAAGATATGTCAATTAAAGATCCAGAGTACAAGATAACTCACAGTATTCAATTTGAAAGAAGACTCAAGATACTGTTTCAGTATCAACGTACACTAACTGAGGATAATTCTTCGGATTTTTCTTTTTGGCCCAATCTCTGTTTGTTTTATAGGTGCACAATTTTTCATTTAATATGGTCTTTAAGAGAACAGCCTAAAGAAATATTTTAGTTGCTGTGGTTGAGTCACTGCTGACTGTTGGCGAATCTCCACTCATGAATCAGTTTAAGCTTGAATTAAATTGCATGCCATCACTTTGAAAAAGTCTTTGCTTAAGTCAATGCTGTGAATTTGTGGCGATCAAATGGCAACAGTTTTGGTGTAAGACACAGTTTATTTAAATACATCTAAAACAAAATGGAAAGAGTCTATGTATCTCACATTTTCTTGATCAACTTCACACTTCTCAGGTATATTGCTGAGGACTCTAGGAAGGGCAGTGTCGAATGTGAGCTCTTGAGATCTACGGGACAGAATATTTATTTGTATTGCGTGATGTACATACTGTGTAGTGTATTGAGAGGGCACTCCTATTATCTGTTAAACCACTGAGTGGCATGCAGGTTCCAGCTCCGTCTCTGACACTTGCTACAGTACATTCAAGAACATATGTAACATTCATTATTAACACTTTTGTTCCTGGTCCCTAATAGCTAGCTGTTAGAAAATGGCGCATTTACTCCATTGCCAGTGGACACACATTGCTAGTGGACACACCTATAAGATGCAACCACATTTGCAGTACAGTAGCAGTATACATCATGATAGCTTCATGTTGACACTCTGCTAGTCAGACAAGTAATGCTCTTTAAATTCTTAAGAGACAAAAAAACATACTGTGTGAAAAGGCATTTGACTTTCTTTTCTATCAAAGAAGGCAAACATCTGGGGGGCAGAACATCCACTCTGTTCTCTCTGTGTACATCCACCCACATGTAGAGTGTCTCCTTACTTTGCCAACATTGCGTGTAGTGAAAGGAAGCCTCTATTACAAATGGTTCTATTAAGTGCTATCAATGGAAGATTTTTAAGTAGCCTTGTGATGGCTCCCACCTTCTCCCTGCTCTTTCTCTTACTCTTTCAAGATTCTTCTTAGCTCCAACAGACCCTGAGAGCACTAAAACATACTTGTCTCCTCATCCCCTTTCAACAACAGAGAAAAGAAAATTACTTCTCTCTCCTAAACCACCCCTAATGCGGTGCATATCTTTGGCACTTTTAAAAGGGGTGCTACAGAATTTAGTACGGCCGTTTGGTATTCAGTCAGTCCAGCTTATGATAGGGATGAATGCAGATCAGTGCGTTTACTTGCGAATGTTTGATACATCCAAAAATCCCTTGTAGCAATGATTATGGATTCTGGGGGAATCTTGGGCCCTGTTTGAATAGGGCGAGCTGTAGGCTCATTCCACTGTTAAGAAGAACAGAGGAGATCAGCCTTCATTGTCAGGCTTGACAAGATTAAGCCGACTCAAAAAGCTGATCAAACCAAGCGAGATTCTGCGTGGCAAGGCGAGAAGTGGTGGCATAGGTGGCTGCTCTGTGGTGTAAACAGAATTCTGACATTGACAGCGACCCTTCATCTCACCCTGCAGGGCCAGGCAGAGGCCGTACTCCCTTGCGGCACCACAACCACCTTGTGAGGAGATGCGATGACCATGAAATCCTTATCTCTCTCACTTCAGCAGCACTAGCAGATATTGCTACACTGCGGCATGGCTGCTACAGTTAAGTAAGTGGCAGTCGAATTTTATCTGTCTGCAAAGGGATGAATCAACTGGTTCTGTTTTCTGCAAAAGTGATCATTATCTTTAACCTCATTATTCTGGTGGGCCTATTCATGTGTGTTTATGTGAGAAATTTCCCTCACCTCAGTTGCAGAGCTTTTTTTGCTCTGTTAATAACTGTCGCCTAGTAATGAATGTGGTTATTAAAGGAACAGCTGTACAGAATGGTATTAACATAAATCCGACTTTCTGCTGGAGCAGACAAACCGTTTTAATAGCATAACAGATAAATACATCTCATTTGAAATGTCACGTTGTGTACCCATCCCCCATCTTCAGTTATTCTGTTTTATGTGTGGTCTCTTATGACCAGCCATGCTAGTTGATTATAACATTAGAAGAGTTGCCTGCTCAGCAGTCAAAAGTATTACAGTCTCCACTACTGTAACAGCCATGTGTCTTCCTCTCGACATTTTCATCTCCTATGCAAATACAGACCCAATGGAGCCAGTAATCATTCATCAGGAACCTGTCTCCAAATGGTAACTGCTTCTGTCCTGCTCATTCATTATTCATCTCCATGGACGGGTCAGGCAGCAAGAGGCTCCACCAATACCACATACACAGCCAACCTCATTTCACTGTTTATCTCTCTCACTCTGAGTATTGAAATAAGGTAAAAGTCCAATGTTCACTTACTTAGCTCTCCGCTGAGTGTCAGAAGTGAGGCCGTGTAGCTCGGTTCACTTCTCCACCCTATGGTATTGATAAAACACCTTGCCTGTCGCTGATACGCCTGTTCGTTATAGTGCTTAATGAGACTCTTCTGCATACATTGCACACACAGTGGATGCACATTTCACAAATACGAGGGAATTGTGTTTAGGAGGAGCTCAAGGCAGAGTTTCATCACAAATATGACAGGCAATATGACATGTAAGAAGCACCCTCATAAACAGGCCAATATACAAACACCTTTGCGGAAACTAGTACCTTTAGTGTCTCTCCTGCTACCGTGTGCAGTGTTTAATTCAAATTCATTTCATTCAAAGTGGCAGCGAAAACATCAAACCAACATGTTAGCCTAGCAAAGCTTCCATGCGTCTTTCTGGTGTCTCGTCTTGATCCCTCCAGGAATGTTCTGTCTGTGTATTAATAACCACTTCAAAGCGAATAGGCTACCCTGAATGTGTTGTGCATGCATTTAGAGCTCTATCTTCCTCTGTTATGATCCCCCGCAGTAGACTACATGTAAACACACCAAAGGCAAATGCATGCCGACCTACCGGCTTTAGCTTGTCACCGTGTAAGTCAACCGTCTGGGTTTTGAGTTTGATTTGTTTTGAAGCAGAAGCCCATACATGTGATGCATGATTTCCACATGTCATATTCATGACTGGCGAGTGGGTGCATTCACATGAATTGAAAAAAAAACTATTTGTTTAATGCTATGGAACTATAGACTGGCCCCATTTGAATTTACCTTTCTAATGGAACACATCCAGAAATATTGTATGCTTTCTGTCTTCAATATTGATGATAAGCTAAATTTATGGTAGGTGACTTTTGCCCTGCAGTAACAACTTCAACGGGGGATGCAGGAGTTTTAGTTTTTAGCTGTGAGGGTTTTGTGAAGTTTATAGACAGGGCCAGGGTACATCCCCTCTAGTCTGTCATCATACTTAAGTGGAGCATTGTCTAGGCCCTGCAGCTCCCCCAGATAAAACTGCCAGTGGTGCAATTTCCCCAAGACCCCTCAGGGCCCATAATTCTCTTTGTAGGTTGTCTGACAATTTGCTAAGCAGTTAAGTCAGGGACACAGGAAGACTGAGAAGTGCTGCAGCTTACAGAGTGATCACTGTACAAGAGGTTCTGCAGACAATTCTGCAAGGTCATGTGAGCCTTTTAACTTTGAAATTGCATATATAGCAGTGAAAAGGGAAATATCGAAATCCTCATTTATGGCTGAGAGAAGCACAGATGTGCAAACACAGGAAGTCAATGAATTCAAATAATACACCATGGTTTTTCTTTCAGAGAGCAAATATTTGTTTTGTGGTGATCACCAAAAGAAAATAAATTCCAACAGATGTACAGTATGATCCTGATGAGCCATAAGGCAAAAGGTTGAAAGCATTTTGAGAACCACTTTATCTAGCACTGATGCTTTCTGAGCAACCCAGATTTAGAGCCCCGCATGTGTTTATCACTCTGCCAAGTGTAAAAATTGTTCCAAAGGAGGGCGTTGGCTTTAAGCTAGAATGACATACTGTACATTCAGCCAGCTCTGACTGATGTACTACTGCAGGTGGTGAGAGCCAAGTCCTGTAATGATGCACAATATTCCCATCAACTTCTCATGTTGCAGACATGATTATGAAGGAAGTTGTTTTTTTCGGGTGTTATTTATCAAGCCATCTGTAATACTGCAAAACTATCACTATGCTGTTCACAAGGACACACTGAAAAGTGCAATTTATGCAAAAATCTGTTGCTGCCTGTAAAGAAGTGTGTGTGTTCGTGTGTGTGTGTGTGTGTGTGTGTGTGTGTGTGTGTGTGTGTGTGTGTGTGTGTGTGTGTGTGTGTGTGTGTGTGTGTGTGTGTGTGTGTGTGTGTGTGTGTGTGTGTGTGTGTGTGTGTGTGTGTGTGTGTGTGTGTGTGTGTGTGTGTGTGTGTGTGTGTGTGTGTGTGTGTTTGTCCGCGTGACACACAAGTAAGGGGATGAAAAGGACGGCAATAGACAGCCTTAAAAAAATCTATTTTGCCCCATATTGGCACAATTTCCTGTGGAAGTGTAATCATATTTCCAATCTTTTTTCACTTTTTTCCCCTCACAGTAAACCATTCACAATCAACCTGTAATTGATTGTAAGAATGAAATCTTGGAATAGAATTGACGAAGGGATGCCATGAGGGAACTAAATAACACATGAGAGGACAGGATGAAAGGCCATGCTATAGTTCACCAGAACTGAATTGATATTAAATCTTGCACCCATTTCACAGAATAGCCAATTATGTCTTCAGTGTGTTCTGCTGTCTCTGCTTGAGTTTTATTCCTCAAAATCAACTCTGGCTTATTCAAACCCAGTGTGCTGTCAGTCACCTATTGGTTTATTATGAAAATACCTTGAAACATACAATTATGCAGATATTACACATAATTAAACAGCAAACTACAATTATAGTATTACTGTATTATTATAACTTGTTAAAACATTACAAAGCCCTTTACTCTTTAAAAACTTTTATACTACACTAGCTCTCTTGACTGATTTTACGATGCAAAACACACAAGGGCTCCAAGGTGACATGAAGTATGAGTCAATTCTTTATGTGAAGGAAGTAATTAATTAGGATGTCAAATTTAGAGAGCATCCTCGCCTTCATTTTTCTCCTTAATTGGGGAATAATTTGGAATTTGGAGAGGCAGCAGATCACATGTAATGAAGATTGACATCTGTTATTTCTTTCTGTCTCCACCACCCACAGCAGACTACAATTTATTAATGGCCATGCCCTTCTGTAAGGTTACATTCTTCTTCTTCCTCTGAGCTCGCTGTGCAGTCACAGGGGTTATGTCCCGATAGACAGCGACGATTGGTGGGCTGCTGGGCGCCACCCTTCAGGGCGGACCTGGTTGACAGAACAAGACTGCTCTCTCGAGCTTGACTGCTCATATCCAATGTAACAGCTGTCTCTCCCAGAGTGATGACTTAATTTTGACTGCAACGATCCCTTTTGGAAGGCTCCTCGATGGTATTGCCTCATTGAAACTAATATCTGCCTTAACATCATGTCGAAAGGTCAAATACTTGTGTTTTCACCTTTCACACAGAACACGCATGCTATGATCCCATCCCGAAATTAAAGCTGCTGCCTGGATGTGGAAGGAAGATTAATTGCCCTCTACAGTCTGGTCGTTCTTAATCTCACGTCCTCAAAGTGTGGCTATGTGAGATTAGGTTGAACTAAGCCACTAAGCGCTTGGTATACACACGGACAGGGCCATGTCTAATTGCATGCACACATATGTAAAACATAAAACACACACATCTATGTGGGTGGTAGCTCAAACATACAGAGATACAACCGGAACAAACACATATAAACAAATGCTACACATGCACACAGGCACATGCAAAGCTGCTAAACCAAACACCAAATGTTAATTTTCAGTCCAGAGTAATTCAGCAGAGACACAGACCCATGGCGTGTTGTAGCAGGACTCAATTCAGCCTGTTTGATTCTAGTGCGGTTCGTTTTTAGTGAGAATGTGATGGGACCTGGGTCAGCACTAACTGCAGAAGTCACTGCGCATTTTTGGACCAACCCAGCTCCTGTAGGCAGCTATGAGATTGACAATTAAGTACCTCCCGTCACCACAACAACACACCAGCATGCGTCACCGTGGACAAACCTGGAGTAGTAATGTAATATCCGAGGACCAACGCCAAAATCAATCCACGAAGTTGTCTCTCCATCGTGACGTCACTTGGCAATTCTTTTGTCCCAAACCTTTATTGAGCCAAAGTGCAGCTACATTTTGGTTTATTTCAGCTCGTCATCAACTGATTTGGACTAAATCAAATGATTAGGTGTGAAAGCGAACCAGACCAGCTGGAAAAAAAAACATTATTTATCGCATCTGGTGCACACCAGGGAAGTGGACTAGAAACGGAATCAGGTGTGAAAGGGCCCTTAATCAAACCTGAGCGCTGTCAGTCCGCTGCTCATCTTTTTTGTTCCCAATAAAACAAATTAAATTAAAGAGGTTGGAAGGTGTGTGGAGAGAGAGTAACTGGTCTGAAACATGGGCAACAGCTCCATTGACAGAAAGACTACATAATCATTGTTTGCATGTAGCAGATTGGGCAGCTTGAAAGGGTTAAGCATGAGTGGATTAAAAACGACGGCACACATCCTTTCCCTACTCTAATCCTCTTAGTGCCCACTCCTAATACGTTTTTATATCTTTCCTATCTCTCACTGAGGTGAAATATCAGCTTAGTTACCAGGCTTTGACTATATCTTATTACAACTTTATCCAACAATGAGCACAAGCAACAATACTTCACTGGGAACGGGCCTCATCACTTTTTTTTTTAGGAAATGCAGATTTAAGGTTTAAGTGTTTATTGTAGTTATTGAGATTAGTCCCTAAAATAGATGATTTGTCCATCATCCCCTGATTTGCAGATGTATTACACTTCCATGTTCTCTTGTTTACAATGATGTCAGAAATCACTTCCTCTCGCCAGTAATGCAGCTGATTGACATGAATTAGTTTTAGTGAGTGTCGCAGGGGATGTGATATAGATGTGTAAGGGCGAAGAAGGTGAAAGTGGATCCAAGCCTTCCTCTTTGTTTTTCTCACAGTGGGCTGCAGATGCGAAGTGCCCTGAGGGGACCCATCATGTGCAGACAAGATGGCTATTGACTCTGACATGTTTAAGCACATTAGTGCACACACATACACACATATACAACGCATGTAATAAGCCACACCTAGTGTAAATACTATAAGCAAATAGTCTGTCAACCTTAGACCTAAATTCAATTTATACGCTTTCCCTAGCTGAACTAAATCTCATACTGCTAAAATCGATAATTTTCTTGCAAAAGTTAATGCAATCTACGAGAACACAGGAGATGAATCAATTGGCGTGTTATCATGGAGGCATCTCTGCTGCCATATAACAGATTGTTTCACAACTCTTGCCTGTAGAGATGATGACCCACGGCATTGCAAAAAGCTTGTGCAGTGAACTAATGCAGCTTGTCATTCACGCCAAAGATTAGGTGCACTTTAACCTAACAAAGTCCATTTGGAACAATGCCTATTCAAGTCACCTTTACAGAGAACGTCTACTTCAGAGCTGCAAAATAAAGACTATGCTGAGTCACTTTCCAGTTCACTCTGTAGCACTTTAACTGTGTAATAGTACACACGTCTTTTTGCCTCCCAAGAATGGTAAAATATCACACAGTAGCAGGTTATGTTGCTTCATTCATGACATGTTTGAAAAATGGAAACTTCCTGTGACCATGTTATTTAAAAATGGTTCCATGCTTAGCTAGCCCTGTAGTCACACCATTTAAATTGGAAAGCAGTTTAAATTAGCAATTGTAATTGAATCACATATTTCTAGTTGTTAATCAGCAAGTTAAACCACATATATACCAACTATGTAGGCTATTTAGATAATTTTAAATTAAACTGAATTATTTGTTCTTGTGTTGATATCTGAATCTTTGAACTGACAACAATGGCGCTTTTAAAAAATGTAATTGGCACTGGTTTGTTGACGCTTTCAATTTCTTTCTAGCTAGCAAGTGGAAGATATCACAGCTGTCAGAAATGTCACGTCTCTGATGACAATAAGTGGGTTGCGGGTTGTTTTCCCTTTCAGACCCTTAGTTTTACAGTCAGTACAATATGATGGGAATTTAGCAGACAGTATGTGCTTGAAAATGCCATAAGTGGTAGGCACTGATGGTGAAAAATGTGTTGTTACTGTCTGCTTCCCTGTTGTTATACTGTTTCATTTTTCTATTATTAATTCTTTATTGTTGCTATTTATCAAACTGGAGTTATAATTTAATTGTTTTCATTTGGCCATGACTTTTTCCATTGTATGTATTTACATTGGTTTAAAAACAAACTATTGGGTGCATACCTCTGCCACCATACCAGTCATCTAACAAAACACAGTGAGCCACCCATTCACACTAATATAATGTCAAACAATGCACCTTTGACGTATATACTCTGCCTGCAGTGCTTGTACAGTATACTTTGCCTGCAATGCAGTGCACTTTCATATCAGCATAGAGAAGGCACCAGTTAATCCACAGGGTTATGATAGTGAAAGTCCTTCTTTATCCACCTTAAGATGAGCCTGCTTTTGCAGTCCTGTGCAGCACAGATATCAGTCGAGAGCAGAGGAAAAAGTACACAAGTATGTGTAGAATGTACATCCTGAGGTCTGCAAGGACCATGATGGCTCACCAGCAAACAGTGTGCAGTTGTTCCACCTTTGTGATCAGTGAGGGACACAGCAGAGGAGGACCCAGACTGCAACACTGACCGCATTACGAACATTGATGGGGAAGTTTAACAGAGTAGCTGCAGCAGAGGCTTTAACAAGCAGTTTCCCTTCTCTGTCTTGTGAATAAGGTGGGCAGTGATAAGGCAAATCGTCTGTGTGTTTGTGGAGGGCATCATGTAAAGGCACCCTGTTGAGTTTTTGACCATTAGTAGTAGAGGAAGGCAAAATAATTGATTCATGTACAAACTGCGGTTCTAATCTTCTAAGATTACAAATCGATTCACAAATTCCACTTCCAAACTCTTTTTCTCGTCTCACGAGCATTAGCGGCTTCCGTAGTACAGCATGGCAGCAAGCTACTGACTAGTTAGTCACTGTCAGCAGCCTGTCATTGAAGGCAAGTGTTTGGGCACACTTTGGATTTCACAGCCTCCAGGGGAAGACAGATTTTGACATGACTCATTCAATATGCAAGGTTTGCAAAATGAAAGTCAAGTACTTCGGCAACACTACAAACGCCAACTGCGGTCGAGTAAGCCACCATTCGCTTCTCAGTAGTCAAACCAGTCACTACTATATTTGTAGTACGCCCTGTGGAATTTCAGGATAAAAGGTCTTTCAAAATAAACTGTACACTAATATATTATTTTGTATTAAAAATTACAGACTGGCAAAATATCAGTTTTGCAATATTACTTTTGTACAGTTTGATTTTTGAAAGGCCAAGATTCTATAAATAAGGCAGCCACTAGCCTACGTGTATAATTTAATCTATGTTAATAGCACTTTTATTTTTGAAGTCACTGAGAATTGAGATGTACCAAAAATGTTGCAAGTTGAGTATGCATAAATTACATTTGGTCATAGATTTGCCTTTGTGTGTATACATTATTGCAATCAGTTGTTAGCAATCAGTTAGTGTAAGTATAATCTTATGCTTTCATGCCATAATTTCCCACATTGCCTTTCTTAGCTCACAGAAGACTGGAGTAGATCCTGAAGCATGTACTAACTCAAAAATCCATTTTGAATCATTATGAACTGAGAAAAGTTCTTGAACAAAGAATAGTTTTGAATGGGAAATCGATTCTAAATTGAATCGTGAACCCATGAATCGGAATCAAATCATGAGAAACCCAAAGATTCCCACCCCTAATTAGTAGAGCTATTGAGCAAAGTTTTCACAAGTAGGCCCCCATTTTGCTCTTATCGTACATGCTGTAGTACGCAAAGCAACAAACAATGCATCACAGAAAGAAAAGTCTATCATATAAGGATGTAAACTGATTTAAAATAAGTGTTTAATGACGAAGGATGTCAGTCAAAATGTTTGTTAGGCGTCAATGATACGCATAATGTATTTTGACGAGTAACAATGAATGTTTAGAAAGCAGGTTAGGAAAAAGTGTATTCGTTTTTATAAAATTTAAGTAATTTGATTTAGTTAGTTCTATTCAGGTTTAAAGAACTAAAGACATCTGAGGCTGATTTTTGTTCTGCATTGTTGACACTAACCATGTCCTTTATACGTATAAATGTCAGTGTACTGCTTGCTAGTTTTCAAAGTTTGCCCAGTTTTTTTTTTTTGGTGTTTCCTATCCTTTATCCTAAAATATAACATTTTGGGATAGAAGATTTTGGCCATGTCGCCCAGCAGTATGCAGACGACGCATGCAGGTCTTTGAGTAGGACTATCAAACATTTTGTTTAATTAATTTATTTGTCCATTTGTTTCTCTTTTGCTTATCTTATGTGTGATTAAACCCATCAATATAGTCAGAAAAAAAGAATAAAAGTGCTGCTCTTTAAAATATGAAATATATCATAATAAAATTATAATTAATATTAAATATTTAAATATATACTATTATGATATTAAAATTCAGAATTACACCATCTGTGCTCAAGTCTGCATGAGTTTTACCTCCAGTGCTGCCATTCAGAGTTCACTTCCACAGTGCATTGATCTTGAACTACATCTTGGAATATAGCCAGTGCCCAGGGAGCAAGAAGAAAACTGTTGAGTAGCATTTCCAAAGATGTCTCCCTTCTTTAAAGAACTGCTGACATCATCTGTATCTCTTGACTTATATGGCTCTCATAAATTCAAATACATGGTTGGTTAAAACACATGAATGAGAGTGAACAACTCAGGTGGAATACAAATAACGAGACTTTACAACCAAATCATGAAGTGGTTTCCAGGGAAGAAGAGCACTTGAGTGTGGGCATCTCTCTTGTTATCTCTTCCTTTCTCTTTATCTCTGGCTGCAGCGTGAGGCTAGCTATGGGGAAATTACCCATGAATGAAACAACTGTTGACACAAAGAAAATTATTTTTTTGCCCTTGCTCCACTGTACGGGCAGTGGATTATGAAATCCTGTGATCCATCCTCAGTCCTCAGGCCTCGGTAAACATTAGCTGACACATGGGGGAAAGGAATTCCCATAGCCTCAGGGCCAGATTGCCTCTTGCCAAAATGAGCAGCACTGACCAACCACATAGTAAGAGAGATAATAAAGCCAGGAGGTGCCAGAAAGAGCAATTATCTTGGATATTCAGGTATTAAGGACCTTAGCATGCCTTGAGGTTGTACGATATAAAACAGGAGCTGAAAAAATGCGGCTGAAATACAATACAATACAAATAGAAAGCGATATAAACTTTATATATATACTGTATATATATATATATATATATATAACTAACCTTGGGACTCGTCTGAATCACTTTCTTTGTGCCAAAAATGACTAATCCAGAAGCTGTTGAAGCCTAAAGATTAAATACAATGAGTTGTCAACCTGTCAAGGACCTCTAGTACCCATATCATAAGCATAGGTGGAAGTAGTGTGATGCTTTAGTAGTTCCTTAAAACCTCTTGGCTTGGATGTTTTCTGTTTGTATTCCATGTCCTACCAACAGTCAGCATTTGTTTTTTTTTGTTTTTAAAACCACCGATGCAAATTTTCCCATACCTTAACCATGTAGTTCTTCCTGTACCCATGACCAGTACACAATATGAGGCGTGATGCCATCCCCTTGTTAGCAAAATGACTATAATAAAACCCCCTTGTTCTCCTGCCGTCCCCTAGAGAGTGCAGGCACAGAGGGGTTGTTTGAATATGTAAGTCTAGTCTGCCTGACTCATTGATCCTTTATCTGTCTGAGGTTTATGCAAGTTTGAATCTATGGCCCGCCGACCATGCCTCTGTAATATCAGTGTCCTATCTGTGTATTGATAAATCCATGACGCTGTCCGCGGTGCTGAAGTAGCAGACATATTTTAATTAGTGCCATTTGCTCTGAGTCGTTTCATCTTGGAAAATATTCTCTAAAATATAACTTATAAAGCGTGTTATTTAAAAGAACAAGTCTTCTCATTACTAGGTAGTTCCCATTGGGCCATCCCACCTGTTAAAACAAATCACCTAGTACCCATAAGACTGTTATTTTAACCCGAACCACTTTTTTTTTCCTTAAAATTAAACCAAGTAGTTTTTTGTGTCAAAAACATGCAGGTGCACAACTGACCAACACTAAGCTCACTTCAGCTGATTGTTTGTTATTTGTAATAGTAAAACTTTTTACTTGGGAAGTGAAATTTTAACATTTTCTTCTGACCTGTAGGAGGAGCAGTTTGGTGTAATTTATCCCCCTATTCAACCTCAGTCATTGTGCTACATCGTCTTAGCTTATTTAGACTTCAAACTAGTCCCCAACTAAAAAATATCATAGTTGAATCTGATTCGTCACGTCTTGCCTAAAGTCGACTAATCGTCTAATCATTTTCTTATTTTATTTTGTTCATTAAAAACCCTCTGATCGGTGAGGGGGGGTTAGGGGGGCATAGACATGAAGCAGAACATCTTGTTAAAAGTATTTGTTGTTATAACATAAATGTGTATTGTTTTTATTTTTACTTTGACAATAGCTGACTGTATATTTAATATTTAGAACTGTAGTTTCACTTTCACAGCGCTGTGTCAGGCTGTGTCTGACCTAACATCTATAATGAAAAACAACAAATGGGCAAATATTTAAATGAAATGATGCTGATGATTAAACAGTAGCAGACTGTTTAATCATCAGCATCATTTCATTTAAATATTTCTGATTTCTCATTTCTGATGATAGATTAAAAGCCCAGACAAGATGTGCTCTGACGGTGTCGGATCCTGGATAGTACAACTTAGTGTCGAGGGGTCGCGGGGTTAATCCAGCACCTTAAGGAGATAGATCAAAAGCACATGAGTTATTTTCACAATTTAGAAACAATATTTCATAGGCTTATATTTTATCCCAAAATAGGCTACTATTCAGGGTCACCCCTACTTCAAACATGACATTCTAATTTATTTAGAAAGTAAATTAGGCTTAGCTTGTAGCCCTGATGTAGCCCAGTTTTTCCTGTGTGCATGCTGCAACTGTCACCATCTGCCCCGAACACTGTCTTGGGTGCTGAAGTCATGAGACGCTGACTTGCTGGATATACAATAGTAACTAAAGTAAACCTACAATATAATTCTGTATTGAATTTTGCATTAACTGCATTATATTAGAAATTTTTACTGTACCTTTAAGGACTTTGTTTACTGCAGTGGAGCTTCAACCTGTGTCAGTTTGTCACCATTTCTAATGCCCATGGAAGTGAAGAAAAGCATCAGAAGGCAAAGCAGACTCATCTCTCAGGCCTGGGCTTGGTTCCCCTGAGCTTGAGTAAAGGTTACAAACTCTAATGTGTTTATTTTTAAATGTTTAGGACTTCCAACTCTTCATGGATCAAAATATGATGTTAAAACACAATCTGCTTATCCCAGACCACTCTGTACCGCATGTGCAATTAGTGTATACTAAACAGCATGATATGCCTTTCATGTGCCATTTCCTTAATCCCACATTGCACAGAAGGATATGAGTCTCCCAAGGAAATAAGTCATCCTGTATCCCTGCGTTTTCTCTTACTCTGGAATCTGCGAAGGGAACTGCCACCTTACCGTAGCACCTTACACCACCTTTAATGCCAAAGGCTTTGAAGACAGCTAATTTCCATACTAATTTCTTTCTTTTTTCCCTCCCCTCACCGCGATTCCAGACCAGGCACGAGGTGAGAAGACATGTGTCGCTTGATCTAATGGCAGAAGACTAATTGCATTCTGGGATACATGCTGGGAATTTAGAATTTTCAACACAAAACATGTTGTGCAAGCAGACCACATACAACATCGGGACAATTAATAACCGTCCTTCAGGGGGGGAATTTGGACTGTCCAGCCTCCCAGAAGACTGCACTGCTGCCTTTATTGATATCTGTGGCCAGATAGACAGGCCTGCCATCCCTAGGCAGCGTGACTCCACTTGGGCTCCACTGTGACTGGACTGTTAGGAGGCCAACTTAGCCAGCCTGCTCCAATCATAGGAGTACAAACAAGCCCCTAACCACACTGAATGCTAAGCCAGATCAGTCTCGGGGGTGGTTTGTCAGGTTTTGCAGGGATAACATAGCATGAGATTATTTTTTTCTCTCGCACACTCAGTCTCGCTGTCTCTCTCTCTCTATTTCTATCTCTGTCTGTTATTTTGAATACACATCTCTCTGAGGAGGAGAATGCCTTTTTGACACATGCTGACACGCACACACTTGCATCCATACATAGTGGCATAGACACAAATATGCCTGTGTGCTTACACCCACACTCACTCTCACCTCCTATCTCCTCTCGACACAAACAGCCAAAGTGTTCGAGGTCTCCATTTAACTGGTTCAGATATGGTTCAGTGGTGAAATTAAGATGAGGTGTTGACAAGCTAATGCTGAAATAACAAGACCTACTAATTTGTGGCAAGCCTTATGGAGCTTGTGCCATCAAATGTTGCTGGAGCCTAGTATTAAGGTGATGAAGTGTAACATTTTAAACTGGCACAATCATAGGGCAAAGTCCTCATTACCATGAAGACACTGGTGGCACATTATGAAAAGCAATAAACATGACACCCCCCCACCCCAACCAGCCCCCCACCCCCCCTTATGCTACTGCATCTATCACGCAGGCAGCATATGGGTCCTGCAGGAGTGGCTGGCTTACCCACCTGGGGTTTGCTAACAACTCTCTCATGGTCAGTGTAAAAAGTCAATGTCATTTTGACTTCCTGTTTTCTTACCAAAATTAGGTTTTGGTAAGAAAACAGGAAGTCAACATCTGTCAGAGTGAAAGTACAACTTACATATTTAGTAGGGGTGTTAGAAAATATATACACACTTTAGTATTGCGATATGTTTTTTGATGCTCTATCAGTTTTCAAAAACTGTCATAGGGCCAGACAATGTGGCCAAAATCTAGTATTCTGATATAGATCATTTCATATCTTGATAAAGATATATATCACAATATAGCATGTTTTCCAGTAATCCAATAAATAAATAGACCGATGAATGAAATAACCACATGGTAAAGCCTATTTTTGTACTCCTGTATGAATTAAATATGTAACAAATGAAAAATTCTGAATATTTTCTTATTTTATTATGAACTTTGGGTCAAATTATCAACTCAAATTATACAGAAAATCTGACGTGAAAAATTAGTAGTATGTGTATTTGAGCACAATTTAGATGTAATTGTGTATCATTATATTTTAATATTATTTCATCACGATACGATTCCAGTGAAAGACGTTAAACAACCATGAAATTACCGGCCACCGTACTGTATCAATTTTTAATTAACCCTCTGAGATCTCTACCGACATGCTGTATTTCCGGGGTGTTTTGTTGCTACCGTGACCATATTGCTATAATTGAAGCTATAGATAACCTAAAGCATCCATTGGTACACATGCTTGCTTGTTGGGAAGTGGGCTAAAAAAATGCTCCTTAATTTGAAACGTTAGCGAGTTTGACAGTAGATAATTTTGTGTTTTCTTAACCGCCATCCACTAGATAGCAGTGTTGTAGTGTATCTTTAGCCATTTTAAAAATGGCAATATATCGCCTTGATTGGGGTATCACAATCTATTGCAAAATATTTCATCGTAATCCATGTATCATGATACGTTTCATATCGTCATTTTCTTGCCAGGCTACACAGCCCTACTATTTTGTAGCATCACTAAGGTTTCTATCTAAAGTGAAAATGTGCAAAACTGTTTTTGCTAGGTGTGTTTGGGAGATAGAAATTGGCGGCGGCAGGACAAGTGGATGTGTGCTGTGTGTAGTGGGGAGGGAGGTCATCCTCTGTGAATATAACCTCGTTCTCTCGTTTTTCAGCACACAGCCCTGTCAGGCTAGTCAGGATTTAGAGAATTACCACGGCTAAATCAGCCACAGCCGCTCAAAAAAATGTATATTAGATTAGACCAACAGCTTAGAGAGGGAATAAAAATCCCAATAATATGTTATCCTCTCCTTGGATTCCCAGGTTATGTTTACAATGATCAACAAACACATTTACTTAAAAATGACATATCACCAACTTTAAAATGCCACATAAGAATGGCCAAGCATGCACAAATCCAAAAGCACAGCGAGCGGTAGTAACCATGATGTCTCTGTTCACCGCTTCACTCTGAGGGGGTGAAAGAGGCGCACAGCCGCACTAATTTGTCTTGACGAGAAAACAGCTGTAAACACACCCAAAGGGGAGGGGGTACAAGATAAGCACCGTGTTGGGGAGATGGTATCGGATGGCAAAAGTGTCCCACCCAGACACCACACTACATTTTCTGGTGTTCCATACACCATGTTGTGCCTATTTATCAGAGCTGACATTGAATAAACACAGCAACACAAAGCTAATTGACCGTACGCCAGGTGAACAGAAACTTCCGTGTTCACAGATCCTTCTATTGTCTATTCCGGGTCTTGGGAGTGTGTGGCTTTTTCTTTTTTCTTTTTTTTTTTGTTATACAGCTCTAGACCTCCAAACAAAGACAACTGATTTGGCACAGCAGGGTAATTAGATCAAAATGAAATCTATGGCGTGGTATTGAGCTCATGATTACAACTATTGTGCTTCAATATATGGAAACAGGGGACAAATGTGAAAGATGGTGGTTTAAAAAGTCAAGCATCATAAAACATGCAGCTCAAAAATCTGTAATCAATATAGCAGACTCGGTCCAAAACACTCTGACTCAAAGAATATTTTTTGCCAGCTTGGGTTGCCTAAAGCATTCTGTAAAGTGTTCGATTTCCCAATTCAGGCATGTTTAAAAGAATGCTGTTTGGAAGTCAATCCTTTTTAAAGGGGAAATGAAATGTGTTTAAAGGAGCTCTTTGTTTGTTTGAGAGAAATACAGGCTCCAAACAATCAGTAAAGGATGTGGTCTCTTTACCATGGAGCAGGCAGAGAAGAGAAAATCAATGAGTGAACTGAAATGTTCTTGTTCTGAATGTATCATTCAGAAACTATTAATTGTAATAATGGTTGTCTGCATTATATTCTGTAGCATCTATGAAAGGTTTGTCACAGAAACGCGAGTCTACTTTTATTTTACAGCGAAAAAAAGAAATGAAATGAGAAAAGTTGAGCACACTGTCTATATTTCTCTTGCATTTCACTTTTTATGACAAATTCTGTTGTACAGAAAATTGACAATAACACAAGCAGCTTTTTAAATAACATTACGAACAAATAACATACAGTATAATAAAGTGCTAATGTTCCAAAACTGCAATCCACTTTGAAGAGAGAACTTTAACAAAAAGCCATTTAGAGTTTAAATTGCTATTTATCATAGCGACAGAAACAGCGAGAGAACAGTTGGCTCTAAACATGAGAGGACTTTACACAAAGTTAATTGCCATCTAACAGCATAAATAGCGAAACCAATTTGCACAAATACAACAAGCTTCTCTTAAACATGTTTCATTTCAGGAGCAAATGGGTCATTGGGTTACTAATTATTAATTGTTTAAACAACAAACTGCATATTAAATCAATGCAGCTCTTGATGATCAGGAGCCGCACCAACCATGCGACTTCAAACACATTCAACAATCCTTTCATGCATTTGCATCTGTATGCATCAAGGTCCACATCCATTCTAATACAAGACCATCGACATACATTTCTTGCACGTGCCAGGCAAAGCAAGGCGAGAGCAGTAAGTCCTTTAAACCTGAGGTGGATATTGAGGAAGACCTTTGACATTTCTACTAGAACGGATTAAATCAGCTCTTGTGCTCGTAAAACGAATCTTAACAAAGAGTGCGTCATCAGTAGACATGAGAAAGGTGTATGTTTTGTTCTAGTAAAAGGAAAGTCTAGAATAGATACAAATACTGCTTTAATTTCCATTGACTCACACCACGCAGTCACAGAGAAGTGAATGGGAGGAAAATAAATTGTATTGAATGGTATTAACACTGATTGAATGACACAGGGCCGTGCTGTACCCGCTGTACTCTTTCCTCTTCAACTCAACGAAGATGGGGGTGCTTTAAGGAAATTAGGATTAAAAACAGGATTAAAAGTAGCACAACAACCAACCCCCCCCTCCCAAAAAAAGGTTAGTAAAGAGATGCAAAATAGCTGTTTGCTATTGAATTGCATTCATGTTGCCCAGGGGACTCTGTGAACCTTTAGATGGATGGTGAGAGTTGATACTAATTGATGTATCATGGACAGGCACAGTGTGGAATGGAGTGGAGGGCATATCGTCATTGACGAGAGGCCCATAGATTAAGCCTGTCAGTTCCCCTTCCTTTTTATGCCTTTGGCAAAGGGTGCTCAGGAAAAATCAATTTTTTGAGAAGCTGTATGGATGAAGACCATAATAATAACGTCATCTTTAGCTCCAGCCAAAATAAGCGTGGCCATCTTGCTCATTCAGAATCGATGTGCCGCTGTCTGTCTCTGCTGTCTAGTGCTTACTTCTGTAAGTCTGTGTTTGTGCATGGGCCGAGTTCCAGTGCCGGGCAGGACATAGGGGTGATAATGCCAGCATCTGTCAGAGGAGCTTGGATATTCCTTTCCAAGCGAGCAGCAGGGACAGACTACAGACGTGTGCCATTCCTTGGCAGCAGAGAAAAAAAATGATATGAAATAAAAATCAGTCATTCTCTGTGTACTTTCAACTACACTGGTTCAAGCTTTCCACCGCAAATGCTTCAAAAATATGCTCAAAAACCAGTGTGAGGTTGTGAAATTCCCATGGTCTTGAATTGCCTATCTCTGCCTCCTGTCTTCAAGTTTAAGAAGAAACCACTGCACAGCCTTTAAGCTCACACAGTAAAATGCTACATATGTTAGGATATACATTAAGAAATTAATATATTCACAGTAAAGGAATAATGCTATATTATCGTTGTAAATACATGATGGACAATAAACATACATTATACGAGTTTTGGCTTCTGATAATTTGCCATTCATCCATTTTCTGCCTGTTTTTCATCAGCGGTAGCTTTAATTACAATTAAAACCTACATAAACTCATTAAAACTTTAGATCAGATTTCACTTTTCAAACATTTTTGTGTAGGTATCAGAGTGTACCGACAAGTATGCAAAGAATAATGTAATATTTCTCAGGTAAATGCTGTTATACCACCTTCTTCTCTGAGGGTAGCTATATCAGTATACTGTATGTTGGTGAAAAACAGAAAGCCAGTACATGTGGTCGGTCTGACACACATGAAGTTAATAACTGACGGTTCAATAAATCACTAGACAAGTCAAAACATTAAATTCTAGCAATCACTTCTCCTCTTTCTTTCATCGACCAAAATGATGGCAATGTAAACAAAAACTGAAGCTAAACAGTCACGCATCAACACTTTTTAACAGCGCTAAAATCAATAAAAGACTAAAGAACATCAAAAGCAGGAAGGATGCGGAGGTAGATTGTAGCTCATACAGAAATATGCTTCCACTCTCTGAGATAAAGAAATACATTGTGGCTAAATTACTGTGCTATAGTTTATGATCAACGCTGCTGCTTGAGGCAGTGCTGCTGCCTTTTTCCACACTGCACTCAACTGCAAAGGTAAGAAAATATGCAACGTTTTTAAACCTCTTAGCCCTCATCAGGCATTGTAGCACTCCAAATTTGCAGATGTTGAGCATTCACATTTTTGGGTAGATGGCAGAAGACTCCACTTGTTCCTTTTAACATGAACCAACTCACAGTCTTAACGCCTTAAAAACCATATTAGAAATACATGATACATGAAATAACAAATATATGAAATATATATATATATATATATTATATATATATATATATATATATATATATGTGTGTGTGTGTCTCCTCCGTTGTTATTTCATTTCAGGCTTCTGGACCATCTACTGTCCTGGGACCTTCTCTCCCCCTCTCTCTCCTGGCTCTCTGTAACTCATCACACGTTGGATGTGGATCTCTGTCCTGAAGGAGATTCAGCCCCTCCTCTCTCTCTGTTTGTTTCATTCTCCTGTACTGTATGTCTGAATGATGTGCCAAAGTTGTGCTTTAGTGTTTGTTTAGACTGCTCTCTTTGCAGGTAACATGGGGGTGAGGAGGTTGTGTGACTCAGCCTCTAGTGGTTGTTTGGCGACACCTGAAAGTTGTTTGACATCCTCCTGGATGATTCTATTTCATTTATGGTCACATACTGTGTATCATTTTTTCACATGGATTGTTTGTTTTGTAATATTATTATGTTGGTCTGCACACACATTTAGTGCATGGCTGTGCATCCTCAGAGAGGAGAGGGATCCCTCCTCAGTTGACATTTCCTCCATTTTTTTCCTTCATTAAAGGGTTTTATTTGCGGGAGTTTTTCATATTGAAGCGAGGGTCAAAAAAGGACAGAGGATGTCATATGCTGTACAGATTGTAAAGCCTCTTGAGACAAATTAAATGTGTGATATTGGGTTGTATAAATAATATTGACTTGACTTGAAAAACAAGGCACAATAACAAATGCCACTAGGCTTATTTGTTATATATTATACAAGCAGCGTCCTGATCATTTGCACTCATGTAACATTAAAAGCACATTTTATTGTTCAGTACATTAAATTATACGATTACCAGGGAGCACTTGCACCTGTTCAGCTTAGAATCAAGCAGCCAATGCAAGCCTCTGTAACATCTCAGACTTACAGAAATGTAAAAAGATACTAAGTTGTACCTACAACCATCAGAAAGCCGAGAGGTAAAGAAAGTCCCCCGCTGCAGCCTATCGTTGTTTAACACGCTCACATTAAGAATGTAGGAGCTTAAATATTCTTCTGACACGCTCCTTATGTGAGTGCAACATGTCTTGAAAAGTGTTATGGAAGAGCCAACAAGTTGCTTTGTTGGCACTTGCTTGTTTGTCAAGATGTGATTGCATTATGCAAGGGAAAATATCCTCACTAAAAAAAAATCCCATCAGAGGCATTTAACAGTGATTCTTCTCATGTTTCTTATTTTACAGCAGGCATTATTCAAAGATGGTTGTGAGTGAGTCTGAACTTCCCTTTGCTCTTGTAACTGGTAAGATATATTAACAACAATGTATATAATCTAAATTATATAAACACTTTTATAGTGCCCTGAAACAGGCCCAGTGAAGTTGCTACTATTCAGCCTCTAGTGTTTAATTGACTGACACAGTTTAAGTGTTTGTAATAAATAAAAACATAAAGAGGTAAATTACATGTCCATATTGCACAAGAATGACCTTATTTTCCTTCCAACACAGTGCAATCACTCTTTATTGATTAACAATGATTGGATATGGCTCAGAACTAATTCACCTCTTGGACAGCATATTAATTGTGGTCAAACTGCCGACTTCTCCTCCAATATAAAGAGGAAATTGATTTACCAGTGCGTGTTTCATTGTTATTCTTGGTGGGGTTTTTTTCATTGGGGTGAAACAGTCTGGGGGTAAAAAATGGACAAGGAGGAATAACAGAATTGAGCGACGGCTGCGGACGCTAGGTGTCACCCTTGTGACTTTGAAATCGGCCTGCCCTAGACAGGATGTGATGGCAGCTGAGCGCGCTGGTGAGAGGCAGGCAGGCGCACAGGCTGTGTGTGTGTGTGTGTGTGTGTGTGTGTGTGTGTGTGTGTGTGTGTGTGTGTGTGTGTGTGTGTGTGTGTGTGTGTGTGTGTGTGTGTGTGTGTGTGTGTGTGTGTGTGTGTGTGTGTGTGTGTGTGTGTGTGTGTGTGTGTGTGTGTGTGTGTGTGTGTGTGTGTGTGTGTGTGTGTATGTGTGTGTGTGTGTGTGTGGGACCCGCTGTGTCGCTTCTGTTTAAATGAGAGGAGTGTGATGACAAAATATGTGCAGAGCAACAAGAGGAACTTAATATTAACCCCCGTTTTCTTTGTTTGGCAGTTTTGTTGTGGCAGGCGTGTATTGTTCACGAGCCTCAATTTGACCTCGACCTGATCAAGAGACGCACTGAATAACAGATGATTGATTTGTTTTATTTTTTTGGCCATGATTATTTCTGTCGACCGGCTTCAGGTCAAAGTCCACCATCATTAACCTTTATAAACGCACAAACGATTTCATTACAGTGGAGGCTGTTTATTACTGTATTTTTCATAGCATCAAACTATTTTCTATTTTATTAAACTCACTCCATCATAAGCTTGTGTTTACTGGTGTTCATCCAAAATAATTGAATGTGAAATTCAATTTAACTGTCAGTTATTAACGGTGTGAAACAGACTATTGGTTGTGACCTTAAATATACTGAAAGCAAATATTGACAAACATTTTGAAGGATATATTTAACTCTGTTTGTGTAATTGTTAAGGAGGCTCAAGGGCCATATCTAGCCTGAAAACATTTTGTGACATCCAAGAAAAAAAACCCGTCGGTAATTGATTTCGCCAATGGCAAGATTTCCCCTCAGCATGCTGGAAGCCATAATCCATAGCCTAATGTTTATGCATTATTTGAAATTATGACACCATGGTGCCTGGTGCTGCCCAACTTAAGACGCACAAGTGAGACCCGTTAGGGTGTAAATGTAAATAGGGACAAAAATGCGTAGGCTACAGATGCAACTTCAAATAAGGAAACAATTCAGTGTAGTTCTTCAGATGCTAGCTGCTTTGGCACAGAGGTAACCGAACTTTGACATGTCACTGAGGGTCAAACACATCCAAAGTCCACATTAACCTCCAGTACCTCCACTGAGAATATATATTTTGTAAAATATATAACTTACTACAAATAATTGCCCATGGGCTGCTGTAAGAGAAAACAAGGACACATCTGTGAAAAGTCTCTTCTGGGATAAATCAGACTGTTACTCTTTTTATCTCAAAGACCCCCATGGGCCCCCAGACCCCACTTTTGAAACCGCTGCTCTAACGATCATCTAATACACAGCTTCATGTTTCAACTTGTACGCTGTAATTGCCCGTTGAGTCGTCCATCTGCAGGAGAACAGGTAGTTGGCCGTGTTTCATTGCTGTACTTTGCCCCACCCACCAGCAGCTCCCAGTCCTCCTGTGTAACCCCTGATTGGCTGAGGGGATTGCAGGTCCTGAGACTGAGCGCTCGGCTCGGAGCTGCGCGTTTGCCAGTGTGCACCAGTGAAGCAGGAGGAGTGCTTGTTGGAGTCAACTAGACAGCCTACTGGCAACGAGTGGAGATTTCTTTTTTTCTGCCTCCACCAGGCTGGATATAGGCGACTGTGCATCTACTTTGCTGCAGCCCAACATGAAATGCGTTTTGTACATACAGTAGGCTCTTGCAGCGTTTCCAGTGGGCTTTTGGCTACATTTTCAACGGATTTTTTTTCATGTTACATGGACTAATTATCGGGATACGTGGAGCCTTTTCCGAGAGGAAATTAATTAGTAAGTAAAAGCTTCAAGACTTTCGGACGGGATGAAAGAAAGAATCTGCTGGAAATAAACAAGGTAATCGGGACATCAGTGATGTGCTGAGGCATTCCTGCAATCACACCCATTTTCTTTAGATATCCGGACTTGAGCTGTTGAATAATGTTGTGACTGCAGATCCTTTAAGCTTTTTGCATCAGCTGTGCAGTTTGAAAGCATATAGCCGAAGAGGAAATTGTACTACTGCTTGTAATATCTCACACAAAGCAAGATGAGTATCCAAAATGCGACTTAAATATTTGCTGGCATCAAGGCGGAGAATTTGACACGGACTTTTTGAATCCCATTACTTCATCTGTACGGAAGATTTAACATTTTGTGGACTTGCTCAAAGGAATTTCTCATTTATGCAGTCCGAATATATTCCCTCATTTCAGCCCACTTGAAAGATGGACAGTTCATCATATGAGTCATGTGTAAGACCAGTTTGCCGCTTGAGAAGAGCTGCACGGATTTACACGGCTGAATCACTGTTGTGAGAAGATTCAGCATGTTTTCACAGATCTGTCGTCCCCAATGTTTCGCCCGCTGCAGTAGACCGGAGGATGTGCTCTGCCTCAGAAGAGTGAAATAGGCTAAAGCACTTGTTACAATTACAGCTTTCACACCATGATATAATTTGCACACAAGAGCTATTCGTCAGCCAAACACTTTTCTGGACATTTGAATGAGATGAGATTTGGAACATTTTCCTATTTTCTTTGACGAGCATACTTGTGCGTAATTATTATTAAGGTCTTCATTAGGGAGAGGAAAAACTCAACAGGTACAATGCAAACCAAGGAGATGGAATTAATACAATTAATTGTTGTGCTCCTCTTATTTTGGGTCGGGGCTGAGGCTGTTATAAACCTAAAGTATGGAATAAACGAGGAGATGAAGCCCGGGTCAGTAATTGGAAACGTGACAAAGGACGCACTAAAGCAAGGATTTCAGATCGCGCCGCAGCCCCCCTACTTGAGGGTTATTTCAAATTCAGAGCCACGATGGGTGGAACTCAGTCCAGCCGGAATCCTTACAACCCAAATGAAAATAGATCGGGACGTAGTTTGTCGACAGAACCCAAAGTGCATTATTTCCCTAGAAGTGATGTCAAACTCCATGGAGATCTGTGTCATCAAAGTTGAAATTGAGGATTTGAACGATAACGCACCCAGATTCCCAACGGGCCACATCGACATTGAAATTTCTGAAAATGCCTCCCCTGGTACCAGGTTTCCCCTAGAGGGGGCAAGCGATCCGGACTCGGGGATCTTTGGAGTGCAATCATATTCCATCACCCCAAATGAGCTTTTCGGACTAGAAATAAAGACCAGAGGGGATGGGTCCAAAATTGCTGAGCTTGTTGTGCAAAAATCGTTAGACAGGGAGACCCAGTCCCACTATTCATATGAAATCAGCGCAGAAGATGGAGGAGACCCTCCTAAGATAGGCGCGGTCCAGTTAAATATCAAGGTGATTGATTCAAATGACAATAACCCTGTTTTCGACGAGCCTGTGTACACAGTTAATGTGATGGAGAATTCCCCCACTAATACATTAGTCATAGATTTGAATGCAACGGATCCCGACGAGGGTACTAATGGGGAGGTTGTGTACTCGTTCAACAGTTACGTCACCGAGAAAACCAGGGATGCGTTCAAAATTGACCCCAGAACCGGGATCATCACCGTCAACGGTGTTTTGGATTATGAAACAGCGCAAATATATGAGATTGACGTCCAGGCCAAAGATTTAGGTCCTAACTCGATCCCTGCTCACTGCAAAGTCACAGTGAATGTGATGGACACGAACGATAACCCACCTGTTATCAGTTTACTCTCACTGAACACAGAGATGGTGGAAGTTAGTGAAAACGCGCAGCGTGGATATGTCATTGCACTAGTGAGGGTGTCAGATAAGGATTCAGGGGCAAACGGGAAAGTGCAGTGCAGGCTGCAAGGCAATGTTCCGTTCAGACTTCAAGAATATGAGAGCTTCTCCACTATACTTGTTGATGGCAGGCTGGACAGAGAGCAAAAGGACACATACAATCTGACTATCCAAGCGGAGGACAGTGGCACACCTCCTTTACGCGCCACAAAGTCTTTGGTAGTCAAAGTCACAGATGAAAACGACAACCCTCCCCACTTCCTCAAACCACATTATCAAGAAATGGTGATGGAAAACAACCTCCCTGGTTCGTGCCTGCTGGCAGTGTCAGCGGAAGACCCGGACCTGGGGATGAATGGCACAGTTTCCTACTCCATAGTCCCCGGTGAGATTAAGCACATGGATGTAAACACATATGTCAGCATAAACCCATCAGGCCGCATTTACTCCATGAGATCGTTCGACCACGAATACACAAGGACTTTTGATTTCAAAGTTTTGGCCAGGGACAACGGTAATCCCTCTTTATCAAGTAACGCCACGGTGCGTATTGTTGTTTTGGATGTCAACGACAACACACCTGTTATGACAAACCCTCCCCTGGTTAATGGCACAGCGGAGGTTTCCATCCCACGAAACGCTGGAGTGGGTTACATGGTGACCCAAGTTAAAGCAGACGACTACGATGAGGGTGAGAACGGCCGGCTGACCTACACCATCTCAGAGGGGGACAGAGCTTTCTTTGAAATCGACCAGGTGAACGGAGAAGTGCGCTCCACCAGGATGTTTGGAGAAAACGCCAAATCCAACTATGAGATCACAGTCGTGGCGAGGGACCACGGCAAGCCCTCCCTGTCCGCCTCGGCCTACATTGTGGTGTACCTCTCGCCAGACCTGAACGCACAGGAGCCTATTGGACCCGTCAACCTATCCCTCATCTTCATCATCGCTCTGGGCTCTATCGCAGCCATCCTGTTTGTCACCATGATTTTTGTGGCGGTCAAGTGCAAGAGGGATAATAAGGAGATCCGGACGTACAACTGCAGGTACTGACTAAATATTGTGTGTGTGTGTGTGTGTGTGTGTGTGTGTGTGTGTGTGTGTGTGTGTGTGTGTGTGTGTGTGTGTGTGTGTGTGTGTGTGTGTCGTTCGTGGTGCCGCGATCCTGCCTGAAACTGTGAGCTGTGAGTGCATTGTTTTTGTCATGCAGCATGCTGAGGCCCGAATGAGAACTGCAGCCCCCTCCCAACAGCAACACACACACGCACAGTTTAAACTGAGGGAGACGATAGACTCGACTGCTTTAAATCAGAGACTTTCTGCAGAGGCCCACTCTTCCGTGTTAAGGAAACGTGATGGATTGATTTAATCCTTCCTTTGTAACCAATTGGCTCATAAATATGACAGTTCAACTGTCATGTTCAATTTGCGAGAGTGTTGCCGGACAATTAACGTCCCACTGGCTCAATAGTAGTCCCAGACATTTATTATTTAACGTCCACCATGGCTGATTGGCTGTTATCAGCTCTAATCCAGTGTGATTATGGACACCCCTCCAGGATCACTCAGAATTACCTCTCCTTTCTTCTGCACTAAGGAAGATTTGGGGCAATAAAATGAAATAAAACGTGTTAAATGTAGTATACATTATTAAAAAATAAGAATCTTAATCACATCATCATTAACTATCTTTCCTGGAAAGGAGCAGATTATTATTTCCCTGACCATGTCTATTGAATATACTGTTTTGTTCATCAATCTGAACATCAGCTCTGGCTTTGATTTCCCTATGCCACATTACCACTATAAATTTACATATAGATTGGATTTGAAAATTTAACCTGAAGCTATAATCATATTTTGCTCCAAACATTATTTTGTTAATTTGAAGTTAACTTGGGCCATTTTTCAAGCATGTAGTCGTAAAATAAATTTAGAACTCCCCAAGCATTGCTCAGATTTTCCTTCTCAATATAGATTACATTTTTATTTATGTTCTCATGTAATGTTTGGTTGAACTCCACATCACTTTTAAAAGCTTTTCAACATTTTTTGAATTTTAAAATTAATCATTTTTCTTTCTGTGTATCTCTAAGAAAACGCGTTACTACTGCAGTTACATCCATGCTATTAAAATGAAGAATCCACAGCTCTTTTCACCATAGAAATACCAAAAAAAAATAATATTCTAGTTTATATGTCTTTTGTCATGAAGAAATAATGATAGACACCTGCAAATTCCAAATTCAAAGCTGCTATCGGTACTTTACTCCCATAGTGTGTTCTACTCTCCATTCTGGGTGCTTTAATCAGCACTGATGTGTTCTGCTTCTCAGTCACGACCTCGAATATGAGGAGCGGTTATCTCCAATTTATTGCTTGTCCTCTGTCAGTCCGTAGACTCTCAAGATTTCCCCTCCCAGATTTCAGTTTGGGCACAGAATAGAGACACAACACGTTAAAGTGATAAATGAAAAAGAGATGGACTATTTTCTATTCTTGCAGCTGCCCATTTTCTTTCCCCTGAATCAAAGGGGAGCAGACTGGGGGAGGGAGCTGTTTTGAAGATGCAATCTAAAAGAAAAATGAAAAAGACAACCTACAGTGGTGCGTCTTAGCCGGTGCGATTCTAGAAGTGACAGAAGATTAGAGATGCATTTTATTGAGGAGCAGAGGCCAGTGGGGGCTGGTATAGAAGAAGCAGAAACAGAGACCTTGCGATTTCATGCGTAGCTATAGTTTTGTTGTGTGCTGTAACAGAAAATAAACCATAAAAGTTAAAAATGGCCTCCTCCAGAGTTTGAAGTAATGCAGATGGTAAAAAACATCACAAATTATATGGAATATGTTCAGTTATGTTTGTAGTCATCACTATAGAGAATATAGCATCTGTTCTGTGGAAAACTGCAAGACTGTGCGAAGAATGGATATTTCCCCCACTCTGAGGATCCTTTGATAAAATATGGCTGCGGTGCTCATTTGCTCTTATTAAAGTCAAAATACTCAGTTCAAGTTTGCAGTAGCCACAGAGAGCATCTAAATGAATTTGAATCTGCAGTTCTCATGCACTCTGTACTGCTACTGGACTCGCTTGATATTGAAAGAAAAAAATGGAATTAATGTGGGTTGTGTACTTTGAATATGCTTTTGCATATACCGGTAGTGCTGCTCAGTGTGTTCTTTTTCTTTGCCTCTTGTGGTTTTAGCATGTTTGCATATTGTCTGCCTGTTTGTGACATGTCGATTGTTGAGCATGCAAATGCAAACAAACAAGGGAAAACAGCTCCATTGCACGCTGGGAGTGGGGAGTCACTTAAGTGTGCTGTTCCATCCCTGGATACAGGCAATGAACATTTGACTGGCACCCATGCTCAAACAGCGCCCAAGCTGGCATGGCGGGCACGCTTTTTGACTGTGTGGACAGGAGAGGGAAAGGCAGAACACTGCTTTATTGAGTCTGTTCAGTTTCTTCTACTTGCGCAGGGTGGCGGAGTACTCATATGGCAACCAGAAGAAGTCCAGCAAGAAGAAGAAGCTGAGCAAGAATGACATCCGCCTGGTGCCACGTGACGTTGAGGAGACAGACAAGATGAATGTGGTGAGTTGCTCGTCTCTCACCTCCTCGCTCAACTACTTCGACTACCACCAGCAGAGCCTGCCACTGGGCTGCAGGCGCTCCGAGAGCACCTTCCTCAACGTGGAGAACCAGAACTCACGCAATGCAGCTCCCAACCATGGCTATCAGCACCCGTTCACTGGGCAGGCCCACCAGCAGCCAGACCTCATCATCAACGGCATGCCACTGCCAGAGGTGAGATACAATCCGCTGTGCTCTGTCCTAAATCCTCGGCTGGGCTGCTTTGGGTGTAGAGAAAAAGGGGGAGGTTTGGTTTTAAGATTGATTCTCGTGAAGAGAAATTCAGCTTTATTATGTTTCATTTACATTAATTCTTATTAATAGGCCTCCTTGTGCTGAGTCTAAAGAATGAGCTGTAGAGAAGCAATGCACCACCTTTCAACCCATCTCAAGGTCTAGTGATATTTCATATTCCATCGTGCCACAGATTATAATGTCAGTGAAATGTCTTGCTGTTATTGATGGAAAGCTGAAATGGCATGTGACGTACAGTCAGTCGCCTTGAGTTGAATCCTTCAAGGCATTTCAAGGGGCCAAGACATTAAGGCTGACCTGTGACATAAAACACTTTGCCAAGCAGAATTTGGAGGCCTAACAAAGTGGATTATTTGGCCTCTCTTACACCACTTGTTTTTTTGTTTTTTTATTTTATTTGTCCATGCTGAGCTATTGTAAAAAGAACAGCAGTTTGAGCACCTGCCAGAAGTATTGACCAAGCTAATCAGCTCCCCCACACATCATTCCAGGTTCTAGCAGAAAGAATAATCATTGCTTAAATGCTTTATCTGCGTGTTGTTCATTTGGCTGCAGTTTTACCTCCATAGCCGTTCTGCACAGCCACCCATTGAATTACCCTGACATACCATGCATGGCTCCAGCAGAGCGGTAAAGGTCTGACTTGAAAGACTGTTCATGCCGAGAGAGTGTATGCAGACCAGCTGATCTTTAGTTTATAGATTTTCTTATGTATAATATTGTCTATTGGATTCTTTGGGAAACCTTTCCCGTCATGACCCACTTCTCCTCGATCCCATGGGACAAAGGGGCATTTATGTTTGTGTGAGAGAAAATGTGCATCAGTGTATGTGTTTGTTTGTATAAAAATGTGCATCATGCTCACTCTTATAGACAGCAGCAAAAAAGCTCCAGCTCCACATTAACAGACAGACAGACAGACACACACACACACACACACACACACACACACACACACACACACACACACACACACACACACACACACACACACACACACACGTAATTGATGAGTCCAATCTCCATTTGACATTCACTGAGAAGAAGGTGGGGGGTGTGGGGGATTGGGAGTGTGGTTTTAAAACAAGAAACACAAGATGGATATTGATGTATTGACTGGATGATCCAGAGAGATCCAGGCCCTGGTGGATCCTGAGGGGTCAATGAGACCTACTTACAGGCATGCTGATTTACTGGGCCTGTCTGAGCTGGTTCTGACTGAGTGTGTGTGTGTGTGTGTGTGTGTGTGTGTGTGTGTGTGTGTGTGTGTGTGTGTGTGTGTGTGTGTGTGTGTGTGTGTGTGTGTGTGTGTGTGTGTGTGTGTGTGTGTGAGTAACACAGGTGGAAGGAATGAGAAATGTTGTAGAGGGTTGTCCTGTGGTGTTATCTGGTCAGTGGAGGGATTCAGCAGGTACACGCAGTGACCTATATGCTGTGATTGTATTCGCTGGTAGGTAGCGCTATGCAGGTCATCACCAACCTTTCCTCAGCAAAGAGAATGTGGGTCTGGCTGCACAAAGAAATCATTGAAACAAATAGATCCGCATACCAATTCATAATTTTTTTTCATCCATCCTATTGGGCACAGGGATGTGCGTCTCTTTTATCGTTGCTTACTACACAAAGAAATCAACCAGCGTTGTAAAACGCTCCAGCAGGCGTCCTGTCTCTATGGCTTAACCATCCAATAAAAGCACATTTGCCGCAGGATTAGGAGAGCCTTTATTTGTTTCAGCTAATGAAAAAGTGGAGAGGGAGACAAATAGGGTTGAAGATTGATTTAGATGATTCCATATGCAAAGCTTGGAATGGTCTTGATAGAGCTGTGTGAGGGCGGATCGAGAGATAAAAAGGGAAGAAGTGAGCGAGGGCCAGGTGTCTGAGCCCCGACCACGTTTTCTCATTTGCTTAGAGGCAGTTGATTGGCTTGGTAAAGGCCGGGCCTGTTTAGCATGCAGCTTCCATTGCTCTCCGCCTTGCACATGATGTTGACAAACATCTCTTTGACCCGGCCTTTGCATATTTCCCTGGCCTGAGAAAAAAGAATGTGTGTGTGTGATTGAGAAAGTAAGTGAGAAATAGCTGTAGCGAGAGCATGCCTTATACCCTCCAACAGAGTAACCCCAGAGCAACACCAGTTGTCATTGTTTTCATAACTCCCCATTGTGACATTTGCATGAGAGAGAAGCTCTACAGTAAGTACAAATGTTGCTCTTAAATAAAAAATGTTTTCAGTATAATTACAATGCCATTTATAGCAAAAACAAACAGCAGTGAAATGGCTGATAATTGCTTTGTTACAATGAGCAAGCTTGGGCTTGAAACCACTTGACTCCACAAGTCCTCAACCCGTCTCCCATTGACTAGCTAGGACACACGAGTGGCTGCACTGTAGTGATTACTAAGGCAGCTTTGTCCCCCAAAAATTGTTTTCATCCTGAGGGCAACCTCATAATTATCCATGATTCATTTATCCGCAGCGGAAGAGCTTTTTGTTTTTACACTAGGGCACAATGATGACTCTGTGTTTGTTTATTTTCCAAACATGTAGATTAAAATGATCATAGACATCAGATTTTGAATACGAGGTCAGATTAGGTTTGCTAATGGAGGTAAAGAGGCTATGTGCTTGTGTTTATTTGTAAATTATGTGTTTGATCGATGCAAAGTTCTCCCCCATTGTCAGTTTTTGTGGGGCAGCGAACATCCTGCTTATGTCAGAGCAGCTTGAGTCAAGCTTTTCCTGCTTTAGACAAAGCACGCCGGCACACAGGCGTACACACACAAACACAGCAGACT
This sequence comes from Echiichthys vipera, assembly GCF_963691815.1. Taxonomy (NCBI): domain Eukaryota; kingdom Metazoa; phylum Chordata; class Actinopteri; order Perciformes; family Trachinidae; genus Echiichthys; species Echiichthys vipera. The sequence continues at coordinate 10,041,585 of NC_139831.1, forward strand.
TGGCCAAGATAACAGTGACAGGTCTCCCCGAAGGCTTCATACCTGCAATTGCATTGTGTACATTGTATTTTCCCTTGTGAGAATGTGTACCAGTATATACCTATCTGAACATTGCTGTCCGTTGTTTTGAAAAGCATCAGCTGTGAGATGTTTGTTAGACCTGCCTGTGGTAGCACTAATATGAACGCTCACAGGAGAATAGAGCTGTCTTCCATGGCTTAATTATAGCGAATCACTTGGTGAGGGAGACAATTATACAGTAAAGGAATGGCCTTTGGCTAGAATGTTTTTTTAAATTTGTAATGTGTACGGCATCTCACACCTGTGATTCCAGATAATGAGCATAGCAGGAAAATGAGATATCTTACTTCATTGATTAGCCTTATTCAGGTGAGAGATCTTTCTTTTACACAGGTGATAAATGAATGAGAAAAAGCCAAAGGTGATAAATGAAACCAGTGCTTCTGGTAATTGATGCAATCATTCTCAAGATGTTCTGTGCACAGTTTCCTTAAATACACTGGAGCTACATACATCTCAGTGAAACTGTATTATAGTCAGTGGCGCAATAAGTACTCAGATCTTTTACTTAAGTAAAGGTAGTGGGGGGGGGGGACATTACATTGCTCTGGTTGATCATATATCGATTCATTGTCTCAATATTATTGAAGCAAAGTTCTCATATCCATTCACATCATCTTTAAGATTAGCCTTTATTTTGAAATTTCAGGCTAAACGTAAATAGACCGGCATGTTAGTGACGCTGCTGGCAGCGGTTGATCGGCCAGTAGAACGTGTCACTAATGGTTTTGCTGCGTTCATTTGTAATCGTAAATCAGGATCTACCAACTTCTGAGTCAGGCTTGTAGTAAGGGCAGAAGTGTACTAGGAATGTGTGTGTGTTTGTGTGTATGGATATAAGAAGGTAACATACATATAGGACGGACTGGAAGTCAAGTGGTGAATGTGTTTCAAAAAGTTTACAAAAGGAAAAAAAAATAGTCAACACACAAAGTTACCATGAACATGACAAGATGGAGGGCTCTGAAAGAACAGGCTCACCTGCAGTTACATCTTACTGGCAAAGAGGCCGCTAGAAACAAGATATCTCAATTCTTATGGAGTACAACTTTAAATTGGCAGATGATATTTTCTCATATTGATTGCAGGACCCTGAATTGAATCAAACTGAAAGAGTTGCAGAGTTAACGCGACTACCAATATTGTACTGCTGTTGTCCCAAGAGTCAATATAATATCGTTCTAATTATGATAAAAAATGTCTCTACTAACTTGGCATATAAAGTAGTAATACCACAGTGCAGAAATACTCTGTTACAAGTAAACCTCCTGCTTTAAAATTGTAATTTAACTAAAAGTACTAACTTATCTATTTCTGAAAGTAACTAGAAACTTTAACGATCATATACTATATTTGAAATGCAATGAAAAGAAAAATATTTACCTCTGAGATGTATTTGATATATAAAGTAGCATAAAATGGAAATACCTTAGTAAAGTACAGCAAAAGTGTATTGAAATACAGTACTTAAGTAAATGTACTAGTAACATTCCACCACTGAGTGTAAGACTCTGACAAAAGACAATTGGATGTACATTTTGTGTTGGTTCAGTTATCAAAGTCAATCAAAGGAACCTTAATGAGGAAATGTAAAAAGAAACAGCGGACAGGGTATCTCAGTGCAACAATCTTCCTGTTAGTAAGAAAGACATTTTGATATTGATGTAGGAGAGACAATAGGGAGTTGTTCCAAGGAGGCTGCACATCCCTCGCTATCACTTCACATCAGGACAATATGCATGGGCGCATTCAAACGTGTCATATTGAGCATGCAAAGTAGATGTCATGCTGTCAGCGCATACTACACATCTGTTGAAACTGCCAATCTCCCCACACACACATACTCATGAATTCACGCGCACACACAATATTTCTTATGGAGTGTCACATTTATTTGAAATACGAGCTGTGACATTATCATTTACATCATTATGAGCGACTCTGGAATCTCAGAAGGAGAAATGAGAGGCATAATCCAACATGTTCCATAATCAAACATTGTTGTGATTCTGCATTTAAAGTTCTCTTTTATGTTGTTTTGATATTGTCTGCATTCCCTGGTGTTGAATATATTCTTGGCTATAAATGTTGCTAATGAGATACCCATACTAGTTTCTGTCAGGGCAGCTCTAGTGCTAATGAAATCCTAACATATTTACTGAAGTTGCTAACTGATGTCTTCACTGTAGACAGTTTTACAGTGTATGCAATCATTTATATTATCCCCTCATCTTAGCATCACTGTAACTGTAAAAAATGTGTCTGCATTTAGAAGGCATTTTCTTAGTCAAGAGGATTGTGCAGATTTGAATGGAAATCCAATCTCCAAAATGTATCTTTCCAGTCTGTATCTTGCAAAAATAATTAAGCTTTTGTTTGTTGACTTAAACATGTTTTGATTGGCAGAAAGTAGAGACAATGATCAATTGGCTGAAAGTGAAATTGGGAGACAACAGCATGGAAAGCAGAGAAGCAGAGGGTTGAAGTAAATCTTGTCTCCGCTCTCACGTTGTTGTTGAATGCGTGCATTACTGCAACAGAAGACTGACTGGAGCTTCTTTCAAAATGTAATGCCTGCTTCTATTTAGCAGTTTCTGACTGTCAGCCTGCATTGTACAGTTTTCAATGTCATTTGAAAGTGAATAGCAGTGAATGAGTTTGACATTTTCACACAAACTAATTGAAACATTTTCTAAGTTATGGTCTACACATTTAGAAAAGGATGAATATTAGAGTTACATAAATGAATTAACTCTCCTGTCCTTTATACTTGTACAATGAGTCTGAATTTTGGTATAGCGTACAAGAAACTAAAGGGCATTAAGCCAGCGTTATGAAAAAAACACAGCCAATTTCTCTGAAGATACAAACATCCTCAACTCTAAACACTTCAGAGATATAAATAAGAATCAGATAGACAGATATTGTGCAATAAGGGAAGGGATACATAACTGCTTCATCTTAGAAGCAATATTATTTATTTATTTTTGATGCGTTGGAAGAGTGGGAGGTGTATGTTGCATTCTTTAAAGTCTCCTCCTTTCAAACGATTTGAGAAAGAAGCGTTTCATCTCCGAAAGCTTCAGATTCGAGCTGATTGAGTGGCAGATGAACCTCTTAATTATTTAGAGAGGTTATTTGTAAGGCAGAGACTTCAGAAATGCTCTGCTTTTCAAGTGCCAGTGTGTATAAGGTGAAATAAAGCCTTGTCTGTCAGAAATAAATTAACAGTGCGACAGTGATGTACTCAATGCCCTCTTTATTGCATTCGTCAGCTGGTTCCTCCCATTGTGTTTAACACACAAAGCTGGTGAAGCTGTAGGGTGATTTTGTGACATTACTCAACCAGATGGTTTTCACTTCATGCACAACCAGTGCTAGTTTTACACTTGGTTGGGTTTTTATAGCCTTGACCCCAACCCGCAACACCCCATCACCGCACGTCAATCCCAATGTTGCAGAGTTACTATGAAATGACATAACAACCCCAGGCAGCCAGTCAGAAACAGCCAGGCCCGCCAGGTTGCTACCTTCTCGTCAGGATCAGAGCATCCAGCCAAAGAGCTTAAGAGTCAAAACACATGAGTAACGGCGTCTGATGTACACGTCACTGTATATGTCCTTAACAGCATGTGACTGGTGAGGTGCATGCAGAGGGAGTAATAGCTATAGAAACGGCAGAACCTAGAATATTGAGAGACCAAAAGGAAGAGAAGAGGGGGAAAAGGTCTATTTATAGAATGTAGATGATTTTTCTCAGCCTGTATTACTGCTCCACATGAAACATGTTTTTTTTCTCTGTAAAATGTAATGTTAGAAATGAGGAAGAGATATTATTGCACAAACCATATCGACCTCTACAGAAAGCAATAACGTCACATTTCTGTTGGTAGTACAAGATGTTTTACCCCTGAAAAAACATCATGTACCTGCAAACAAAGAAGGTGGTATTAGCAAAATATAGTTTTAGTATACATTTTGCCCAAACTTCTCATGAGACATTTGAACATCTTGATAAAGATCAGCAAAACTATACATATATATATATGTATGTATATATATATATATATGTAAAACATATACATACAAGTTTTTTTTACAATTCACAATTTCACAATTACATCAAATAAAAAAGTAAGATCATATGGTACTCATCAACTTGATCATTCATCCGTCTTTTGAGATGACTGCTTTAAGGCAACTGCACTGAAAAGGCAAATATATTTGAAATGACGTTTAAAAGCTCTATCATGTGGAAAGAATTAACTTTCTTGTAAACCTATTAAATGTCAAAGGAAGGGGATTTTTTTCATGGAGCCAAAGATAGGCATATAATGGTATTAGTTGTCCAACAATTTGTGTAAAGAGATTTTTACTGGAGACATACCTAAATGCAAAATGGGGTATAACGGCATTGTGCTTATAGGTTGATGGGTCCACACATAAATGAGAGAAGGCTAAATGGAGTGAAGGAAATGGACATGGTGATGATGTTTATCGCTGGGGAAGGGGACATCATTACGCACCTTGTTAAGCCCTGCAAGCAATGCTGCGTGGACGTAATTACCCATTTAAATGAGTTTCCCGCAGCATTGTTTTTTTATTTCTCAAATTAAACCCTTAGAAACAAATGCAGCATTCTGTTTTCTGTTTCAGAAATCAAGTCCCAACATAGAGGACATTATCGTGTGGAAATTTACCATCAAGTAGTTGGATTTATTACAACATTTTGAAGAAATCGTATACAGCCTTTCACACTTTTTTTGCAAAGTATGCACGACAGACCCGTGCAGTATTTAATATAAAGCAAAACTTAGGTGGAGAAAACTAATAAAGCCAAACAAATCTCATGAAAATCTATGACAAGGGAAGGCTCCAGGAGAATAAGAAAAATAACCTCATCTCTCATTAATGCAGATTTTGCTGCCTGTGGTTGAATATGCATGTAGTACAGTAGGACAGAAAAGGTCATGTTTAAAAACACAAACCCTAAGACTTGTTATGGCCAGGAGTGCAATCTATGTCTCGGAAGCTCACAGTACTATTTGCTCTGTCGTATCCAGTGTATGTCAAGACGAATGTGCATGCCTCCATCCCTCTGGCTCAGAAATTTTAGAAACAGAATCATTTGTAAAATGTGTATTGGCATGCAGTGTAACACAACACCGTCAAACCTTCAATATATTTGTCCTTTCTCACAGATAAGAATAACAAGGGACTCCTCTTCAGGGATTTCTTTCTTACAACAAAACCAGAATGTTTTAAAGTAAGCAAAGGGAGAAAAATATAATTACAATTCTCTAGTAATGACCATTATGATTTGAGTGGCCCAAAAACCAATTTCATCCAAATGTGCAAAGAGAAAGGGTATTAATTAAAATTCATGGCTTGTCATTTTTTTTCAGCGTCCTGTTGTAGTTGGACTGCCAGTTTCCAGACTTGTTGCCATATTAAGAGAGTTCCCAGGGCTTTCTCCTGAGTGCTGATGCTATGCTTTTTGAATGACAGGGAAATGGGGGTAGGGATTCTGCGAAACGTAACAATACTCAGCTCACTGCGAAAGGAAACTTTTCCAAGCAGCTAGCCCTGACACAAGGGAAGAATGACCTTTCCAAGTGTCCTGTTTTTTGCCTAAAACCAAGAGAGAGGCAGAGGCTGTTAGTTAGCATTTCCCCCATCAGATGAAATGTCAACTTCTGCATGCATAATTTTAGAATGGAAAGGAGGAAAACTTGTACCAATTTGCTGGTGAATCCTGAGCTTAGTTATTCACTGCATTGCAGATTTGGTCACTTTTGGTGTTACCTGCTCCCACTTTACCGTCTTCATTTCAGCTACGTTTGGATCTGTATGTTAGCACCGGGCTTTACAGTAATTGTAACATCGAGTGAAACTTAATTCAGCTGGAAACAAAATAATTTTGCCTTTGTGACTGTCTACCTTTGTGAATAATTTCAAGAAAGCATAGCAGACAAAAGGGAGCAAACATCATTGTACTACACACAAATGCTGCATTATACCTTTGTTTTGTTTGCTCCAGTGGTTGAGCAGTATTTCCTGTTCCTCCCCTCCTTTCATTTCAGTAAATTCATACAGCTCTTTGTTTCTAGACATAAACCTGGATGCGCATTAGGGAGCACATGTATGGGATGTTTGATGAGCGCAGAGGTTGTTGGCATGCAAGCCACTATAGTAGCAGTATCGGCTGCCTCAGAGCCATGCAGCAGTATGGCTAGAGGAGCAGCAGGGTAGCGTAATTGTGCATTGTTCATCCACAGAACAGAGGCAGAGCATGTAATGAGCTGTAGCATTTTCACCCAGCCAGTTTAATGGGCTATGACCGAGTATAGGCCTCTCAGAGCCCTCGCGTTCCCTCTGCCCTGTGTGGCCAGTGTCTTGGGCCTCTTCTTTTCTTTTCTTTTCTCCTATTATCCCTCTTTTCTCTGCTCGATCAGCGCCAACCATTCCATCACCCCTGTTATCCCCCTCCTTTATCTCTGCTCCCCTACCCATTGTCCCCCTGTCTGAGGGGATGGTGGGACCCCTAATGTGTTCAATGTGTGGCTCCTTTTCTCATTCATGATGTCTGTAATGCTCTAAGCAGTCAGTCTGATTCAGGCTGACATAAATCAGAATAGCTCATTGATGGAGCGCTGTGTGCAGTGTGATTACATTAAAAACCCAAACACAGCATACAAATAAAAGTTCAGGAGGAGAATTTGCTGATGTTAGGTGTAGAGGATTTGTTGTCAGAAGTCGGCTTATTTTTCTATCAAAGGCTGTTTTGCATTTTGATTATCTAGTTTTCTTGAAAGCAATTCAGTCGGGCCTGTTTCACTCAGGTTTGTTTTCCTGGGATTAGAGCTTTTCAGAAAGAGCCCTGGCTTATTATTTACGCCCATATCTAGTTTCTAGGGAGGCGGGAAACCATTTCTTTGCTCAAGTGATACCAGGTCAAGTTGGAAAGACAAGAATGTGTGCCAGGGAAAAGATTAGATATCCACTCAGGGCTGAGCTCAGAGGATAAAAACACTACTAATGATAATAGTTATGATTTGACTTGCAAAGGAATTGATAACTACTTCATCTGCCTTTTTGTGCTCTCTTATGGCATCAGAAAACAATATTCAGGGTTCAGTCAGTGTCTGACTGTGGAGCACAATGGGGCGTCAGTTTTGACTTTCCCCTCACGTCCACTGTTTGACATACCACGGCATAGATGGTCAAGTTAATGAATGAAAACCACTTGGTCTATGGCAGACTGCTCCGACAGCAGTACTTTACCCAGTAACCTCCTTAATTCAAGATTACACTCCTGTTCCTGTTTCTACGTCAGGAGAATCAGGTCCAGATGACGTCTGGAGTTTTACGCCTTTTTATTTTTTGTACATATTAAACAAACATGTTAATTAGTGAGCTTTATCAGTGGTATGTAGTAGATGGTATACAGATTTATTTGTTTTGGACGGATCCACGCTAACCATTTCCTCTTGCTTTTAGTCTCTATGCTAGCTAACTGTCTGACTTAGTGGTATCAACCTTCACATCTTAGCAATAAAGTGTATTTCCCTAAATGTTTAACTATTCCTTTAATTTATTATTGCGTTAATATGTTTTCCTTGGTTAATACATTTTTCTATTTTAGGAAAAAAAAGACAATCCAGTCTTAACTTTGTATTACTCTCAGTTTTCAGTATCACTCCAAAATGTGTGCCTGCCCCCTTTTGTTTGTGTGCGATAAGACAGCCGACAAAATACTAAGGGTGGTGTGGGGGAGGACAGACATGGGAGTTGGTATTCTGACTTTTCATTTGTTTGCTACCCAGTAATGATTATTTTAGCCTCTAAGCCCCAGATTTGGCCTTGTTTTGCTGTGGGAAGCAGCATCAATGGGGACAGAGCAGCCTTGCCCTGGCTGAGAAGCTTGTCTTTGGCTAAGCTGGTTGGCAACGAGAGTCAGGTACACGGCACGGAAGACATTTTGAGTGCAGTCACAGGAGGTCAGCTGGGAAGTGAAAGTGGAGTGAGAGGCGGAATATTCAGTTTAGGTGAGGATGGGTTGGGTTTTGCTTCTAAATTCCATATGTGTGTTCGCCTGGTGGCTGAATGAGAGCATTTTCTAATTATAGACCTCCATCGTTTGCCTTGTTAGTAAAGCTGGTAACAAGCCAGTCGCCAGCTTGCATGAGCAACTGCAGAAAGCTGACTTTTGGTTTAATTTGGAGGACTAGCTATAATCCAGACTAAATCCCTTAAAGCTGAAGCCCCCTCCCTCCCCCCACCACTGTTGGATTACGGGAGTGTCTTTAAAAGGATAAGGACCTGCTTATCACTGCTTCCCTCAACACTTGTTTGGGACTTCAGATGTGGGGGAGGACGGTTCATCGTCACCCAACGTGGCCAGTGCGGATATGAGTCATAGAGATTAGGCATCTGATGACTGAGATCAATGATAATCAGAATTTATGGTTTTTAAACCTCAACATTCACACAGGCATATGGATCTGAGCATACGCCTCCGTTCCCACCACAATGATTTTCATCAGTAAGTGGAGTCTAACTGAATAAAGCAGCTAAATCAGATGTCCTGCAGCACTTTATGCTTGTTGCCTTTAATCATTCTCACACAGACATTTATGAACTGTTATGGCCAATGGCTTCAGCCTTTACTGAGGAGAAAATATATGACTGAGACCATTGGAATATTAGAAATCACCTGTTAAATATAAACTGATCAAAGCTACAATGGCAAAAGCAGCCTTTTATTTTGCAGACCAAGCAGCAACACACCAAGCAGCAGCAAAGTGGGACCGGCGGTGAGCTGCCATGCAGTGTCTATGAATACCTGCAGCAACTGATCCGAGCTCAGCGAGCCGCGGTCTACAACGAAGTGCTACCAAACAAAAAGTCATCATAGAAGATATCTTTAAGGGGCATAGTGCAGCCCGCTAATACCTGCAGCCAATCAGTAACGGATGTTTACAAGGAATTTATTCCTGCAAGGAACACATGCCTTTTGGCCAATGCCTATTACAAGTCAGAGATTTTTGAAGATGATATTTTAGGGTAAAATAGTTAAATAATGTCACATTATTTGTGTACTGAATTTAATGCAAAGTAATTATTAATTAATAATTAATTAATTAATTAATGCAAACTAGTGATAGACGATACATCTGTATTACCGATATTATCGGCTGATATTTGCGTTTTTTAGGTGTATCAGCATCGGCAGATGCGGGCTGCTGCGTTCGGCGATAGGTATTTCCTGTCATTATTAACAGACATCCACAGGCTGCTCCGTGTTGCTGGAGATGCCTTTTTTAAGTTCAATAAATGTTCTTTTATTTAAAATTGTGACTCGAAACATTTGTTATCATCATTGTGTAATTTTCATGATGTAAATTGAGGTTGCAAAAGTATTATCAGCTCCAAATATTGGCTTAAGAAAATCAGCTGGCAGTATCGGTCATCGGCTAAGGCTGATGAAAAGAAAATCGGTATCGGCCCTTAAAAATCCATATCTGTCAATCCTTAAAGCAAACCATGAGCAGTCTAGAGGGTCGGAAGATGCATTAAAAAATACAGTAATGTAAAGTAATTAATTTATAATGAGCGACAACATGCAAATCAATGATCTGTTAAGCAGCTATCACACGGTTCAGGTGATATCGACAAAGACAGGAGATATAGAACATTTCTGTTACCAGTGTTTGTATCACTCACTACTAATGAAGTGTTGTTGGGGGGATACTGTCAGTATTGCAATAGGGAATAGTCCAATCTAGCACATGAAATAGGGGCATAGGCTATGTGTTGTTTTAGATGCTATATTTAAGTGTGAGTGTTATCTCATTGGGGTGTGATGGTGGTGAGGTGAGGGAGCGGAGTGAATTCCTTGTGGATCCAGGCTGTGAACCCTGAGCTCTCATCTCGGGGGCAGTCTGGGAGTTACAGAGAGAGCCAAGCCACATGGGGGGAGCGTAGAAATAGAAGTACCTTAGTGTGTGCACTTGTTTACCTCAGTCAACATTTTTGACTCAGCTCATTAACCCGTGCACCTGGGTGAAGCAACACATCTCTCACTCTCTGTCTCGCTCTCTTCCTCACAATTAATAACGATAACTAAGGGTAACACATTAGACTCGAGCTAATGAACAGATGCAACAACAGAGTGGTGACAGAGCAGCTATCGCACCTCAAAGGCAGCGAATCGATTTCAGCTGATACCAGTTCACAGATACACCCTGTAGCACTTTCCTCAAATCTAATCATGGATCCATTTAAACTACGTTAGCTGGGAGTCTACCTGCCATTCAAATGGGTTTTCAATTTCTATTATTTTGAGAGCATTGGTTAAAAATGAACCAAGTGCAGAGGTAAAGTAACAACCATACGTCTTCCATCTCTGAAAGATGGAAAAGGAGAAGAGTCTCCACGTTCATCTGAGCTTTCCCCTCCTCTTATCGCTTCCCCTCTCTTCCTATTATCCATGCAGCCAGCATCCTCTCTAAATTGTTTTGTATGACCTTTGCTACAGTAGCTCTAATTATTACCATCATGCAGGCCCTGTAAGGCACACAGCTAATTATACTGGATTTATCTGAAGGAACATTGGTGTCATTCTTCATAGGCATGTCTTGGCTACCGTCAGTGCGGATGATCTAAACCCAGAATAAGGTCAATTCGGGTAATACAGTAATAGTAATTAGAGTCATAACAATTACAAGCATAGTTGTAATAATAATGAAGATGAGGTTATTTGTAATAGAGGTCCAAATTAACTCGCTACACATATGCAATACCTTATGTAATTGAGAAGAACGGTATTGTTAAAAAAAGAGTGGGGGTGAGAAGTGCTATATGCATAATTACATTATTACAAAGCCAGATTGTTGCTGTTTCCTCAGAATAGATGTTTGACAGCGGTAGTTGAAAGATATATTTTCAAAGGCATTGTGGGATTACCCGCTAGTGTAGGTACCAGGACCTCTAGTCATTGCATCTCATAAAGAGTTGTTACTAGAGGAAGCGATATTTTTCAAAGCTCCAACATGAATGAAGAGGGGCAGTTGGAGACGTCTTTTGGCTGGCGGGCAACTCATGTAATGAGCCTAAGAGGGTTCCAATTATTCCACTTGCGATCAAAAAGGAGAAGGAGATTACTTCTCTTGCTTTTTTCTCTGTGACATTTCACACAGTAACATCTTTTGATAGGGGTTGGGGGAGAGAGGGGGAAAAAACGATTGCTAGTGAGCGTCTGATAGTCTTGAACAGGCTCCAGCAGTATAGTCCTTTCTGTCGAGCAGAGACAAAGCAATGCTTTTGCAGCTCACACATTTTCTTCTTTATTTTTTTGATGTTTTTGTAATAAAACTACTTTTCCCTGCACATGGTACATTAGCTTTCTCTCAGACCGTGTCACCTGCACAAGACGGAAAGGGAGCTTTCATATGACCGCAGGCTTTGGCTACAGCAGACTTGATGGCCGATCGTTGCCATATATTTTCCACAGAGCTATAGTAAATTGTAAGAAGGCATGTTGGGTACTCACTCACTGCAGTTGTTTTCCTCCTTTTCTTAACAGTCTAAGTCATGTTCCACAATGGGGAGTTGAATTATTTGATTGTGTACAGATTTTTCCCTCTCTTTTTCATTTATTAAATTCCCAGATTACAAGTAAAAGCACATTAGATGCGTTGCAGAAACTAAAAGGATTTCTCCACTATAGGATATTAAACTATATCAGCCTAGGAGAAATAAACGAACGAAAAAAAACAAAAGACAAATAATATGATGTACCACTGCACTGACACAAAGAGAGCTCCAATCTGCATCAGCACAGATAAACATCCACCCCTAAGATATGTTCTTGGTAGATAACAGCTTAGTGTCTGTGCTTGCAACACACACACACACACACACACACACACACACAGGCACACATACAAACACAGACAAGTGCGCACAGCTTTGATAAGCACAAAAATTACTACATGTTGTTTATGGTGGCAGAACAAAAGGATTTGAGGTCTTCATTTCAAGGAATCAAGCAGTGGGAAGGTGGATGCAGGGTTTAAGAATAAATTTCAATTGGATAGATCTGACTTCATAATATAGACATAATTAGGGGAAACGAGATATGTGCTCCAGTGTATAAATGTGTGCGTGCCTGAGGTCTGGGAATACAGTGCTTTACCTTCCCTTGTGAATCCACTGCCGGGGTAGGGGGTAGAGATCCACCGTCTGTTGCTGTTTTCCATGACCCCCGCAGTGAAAAGCGATGTTTGCCCCCCAAAGACAGCCCTAATACAAATTAAATTAAATTAAGTCAGTGCAGCTAATCCCTGTGTTTCAGCTGTTGAAACAACCCCCTCCCTCACGAATGAGTGGGTCAAGCCCGCTGCATCTGGCCCCCTCTCCACTGGCCCGGCTCTGAAGCTGCTGGGCTCCCAGTCCCTGACGGAGATGACAGCAGGCCCCGCTCCGACTTTGTGCCCCACTGCTGCTGTTTGTGTACGAACACGTGTGTTTCACTGTAGATTTGTGTTGAGTTATTCCCTTTCTGACTCACACAGTGTTTGTTCTATTTTGCTTGTTTTGCCTTTGTGCCCGTGTGTCTGCTTGTGAGCACTTCTTCAAGAAAGATTTTGTTTTTGTATACTGGCTTATACATTTCCAGTTTTTACTAGGATTTAGTTTTTTTCTCAATTTACAGTTAAATGTAAAATACAGAGAATGCACACAAGTCGACCACACAAAGTACTTAACAGCAGTGTAATGTAACAGTAGCGTCAAGCCACTTAGTGTTGGATGTTGTGTTGTTCTGCCCGTGCCCTGATGGCAGCCTGTCACAGTTATGTTAACAAACTGGATTTAAAGATGCGGTGGTGATGTGCAAGCATAATACTCTGCTGTCAATCCCGGTGCTGACAGCTGCCTAGTAAGACCATCCCAAATATTAGCACCAGATGTGCTTCTCATTGATGCACCAGCAAACAGGATCAAAAAGCTAACTAGGCTTCCATAGCTGGATCACTGATAGGAGTAGCCTTGTTGTGACGCGAGCTAAAAGATTTCATATGCCCATCTGTTTAATAAAAAGCCCCCCGTACTTTGGCATCGAGCCCAATCGTCCAGCCCTGATTTGTGCACCAGCTCTGATTTTTAAGACAGAGTGCACAGACTGAATTTTAGCAGCTGGTGTACACCGATATTGTGTTTAGGGGGTTGTGGGTTAGGAGGGTGGGTTGATTTTTGATGAGCTGGTGTCTGGAGTACATGTTTGTGTGTGTGGCGGAAGTATGCGCATTTGTGTGTTTGCTGCGGATCAGAGCACCTGCACACATGCCCTTTGAAAAGCTCTATCACCCCTTCATTCAGCCAACACACAGTGTAAACATGGTTTGTTTGAGCAAGTGGCCTGAGGTAGTTGGATTAATGAGCGCTGATGAAGTTCCACTTGTATCCTGGGTGCTGCCTCCCTATTTGCTGGAGTGGCTGTGATGTGGTACTGTGTCTGGAGGCGGTGACTCATTCCCTTTACCCAGTGTCAGATTAAGGCATGTCAATAAACAGACCCACTCAATCCATCTCCGAATGACTGCATCCGCTCACAGAGCCTCCCAGTCTGTAATGAGCTGCCGCAAATCTCCGTCCAACTAAAATGTCTGGAAAGATGCCTTGTCACAGTGAGCAAGAGAGAGAAAGAAAGAGAAAGAGAGAGAGAGAGAGACTACAGCTTCACTGATGTGACTGGCAGACACCTTAAAGCTGCAAAGAGAAATCGTACCAAGTGTCATGCTCTACCATGTTGCAGAGTGCAGGTTGATCAGCTCTCCTCACAGATTTCTCATTTCTCTCATCCTCATGTGTATTGAGTTAATCAAATATTAATTCAAAGTTTACTGATTTCTAAAGTGACTTAAAGTTATGCTGTTTATTTAGTCATTGCTATCATGTAAGCGTTTAAGGAGAATGTGTTAACATAATCTGCAGTGTTTCTGAATGTTTATTTTTAAGGCCCTGCCCAGGGGAGGTGGGAGAAACCTTCGGGAATTCCTTGTGTGCTAATTTAGCTTGCCCCCCTCTCCTCAACACAGGCTAATATAGGGCACAACTTAGGAGAGAAAATGCTATCTAGTAATTCTCCCCTTAAATGAAATGAATGGAAAACAATACATCTACCTGGATTAGACACTCTGGATTTACACTCAACATTTCCGGATTCTGCTAAAAAAAAAATCTCCACCTATCTCTCTTGCAAGACTGCAAGGGAAGCTCAGCTTCCTCTAAAATGTCACAATACAATACATTTCATTGACTAAATATGCACTAGAAAGCATTCATCTTTTGTTCAGAATCAGCTACTTATCACAGGTAACTGGCACAACTTCCTCCTCGTTCATCCCCACAGCGCTTTACACAGTCGGACGTTCAGCTTCTACTGACTTCAATGGGGAAGCGAGTGGATTGTTCCACTGCTGCGAAACTAGACGGTCATTGGATAAATTAACTCTGCGGTTTCTTTCCCCAACGAGCAGCGGCAGCTGCGGAGCTTCTGCCAGCGTCATGATCACTCATACTCAAAGGCGGTCACACTTCACAGTAGCCTGGCGCAGCAGCTCCAGCTGGGCCAAGGCAGTGTAAGCAGCCTAGCTCTGCTGGCCATTGAGAGGACACTGGTCAAGTCCCTGTAAAAGTCGCCTACGACAAGGTCACAGATCATTGTCTTGAAAAGGAACAAAGGGTAGAATTTACATATAAATAAACACAAATTTATGATATAGGCCGGATAAAATGAGCTTCCCCTTCTTGAAAGAACAGCAACCGCCACTGCTCTCTTGTGTGGCGCCATACACACATTAATGGAATTCGGGATGAGAGGAGTGAGAAAACTTTTTCGGTCTGACATCCAAATTAAAGAAAATCCCTCAAGACTTGCCTAAAGGGGAAGTGCCTGCTATTTGAGTTTGATTAGGCTCCACAGGCTTTAAGAAAAGTAAGCCGATTTCTTTGAGGAAACAGCCTAGATAGTCACGTCTTTTTCCTCCCTTTTTACTATGTAAAACCATGAATTGTAATCTTATAGAGATACTCAGATTTTCTTTCTGACTTTAAGATGGAAAAAGTCTGGAAACACATGCAGTCCTGAACGCTGAACAGGTGTTAAATGAAACGCTATCCTCATGTGCCTGGTGACACAGCAGACCCCTATTCATTCTAAATGGACACTGTTACTCCCATCTGAAAGGCTTAAAAAACACCAACCTTGTCTTTAAAAACAAAGACAAACAAAAACACAGACTCCGGAACCCACACAGCAACCAACAGTTTGAAACATGTTGGTCCTGAGCAGTGATTCTCGAGTAAGACAACAGCTCTGACTTAAGCCTCTTTAGCGTCAGCCGACTCCGCTGGAATGCAGACGTCTGCAGAGGGGGCCTATTATTTAAAATCTTTTCATCATGCTGGAAGGGAGGGAAATAGCTTTGACGTTGAGAAGCTCATGAATAATGAATGCTGTTTCTATCAATGTATGTATAATTAATCACATCTCTACTAACTGGACTTCTGTGGAGCCTGTATGCCTGAGTGACATGGAGACTGGTCTGGACTATTGTCTCAGTTTCAGAATAAAAGGCAGCTGCATTATCTTCTGCAGTTTCCTATGTGGGGGTGATACGCAGGTGGAAAAAGCAATAGCTTTAGTACTCTGGATGATTGTTTTGTTCGGAATGAGCAAATATTCGTTCAATTTCACACGGAAAGGCAGGAAAAATCAGGAGGAAGTGCAAGCAGGAAGTGGTGTTTTGTTTACAAATCTGTTTTCTTTGTGTTTCAGAGAAGCTGTTATTTAGTTTGCTCAAACAATACTCTGCATGTGGTCAAGGACACAACTGACCTCATAATAGCCCTCAATTCACCCAGTTTATTTTTTCTTGTCCAGTCACAAAGACTGTAGAAATGTACAAGCTACAGCGGAGCAAGGCGGCTTTTAAAAACCTTTTTCACTGCAGAATCACTCACTTTCATAACATGATTGATTCCTAAATGGGCTTCTGGGTTTGGGGTGAATTGATGGGTGATGAAGTGAAATGATGCAGAGAATGTGGCAGGTTATTTGTCACACATGTACCCCTCTGTCACAATTGATTGTGTATAATTTGAGTTTGCAGGGGAGCCAGTTGATATTAAATGGTAACAACTCTCTGTATTCATCACGGCAGGCCCCCTTTAGCAGGCAGAAATAGAAAATGTAATCTCATCCACAAACATGGCTGTGCCTCAGGCACTCTTTCACCCTTTTTACCGCTGATCCTCCCTTAGGGGCCCTGCCCTCTATAAAGGAAGAAGGAAATCTATAATCTAGCAGATGGTAGAGGATATATGGGAAATTCTATAATCGGGAAGAAGGTGATGATGATGGTCATCAGAGTAGAGGGCAGAGAGGTGGAAGTTTATGGCATCAGGGGCCAAAGAGCTTTTCTTACTTCTCACATAAATAATAAAAAAATATATATAAACCCACTTCATGCAGGTCCCTTGGTGGTCTGTTTCACACAGACTGAATGTGAGCTGCTAAGAGTGGCTGCTGGGTGTAGACCCAGAGGCGAGGTGGTCGGGCACCAGCCCAGCCCTGCAAGTCAAGGATTGTTGGAGCAATGCTTTTGTAGAGAAGCAGAAAGAGAGAGTCGGTGTGCAAGAATGTTAATGTGCAAGAAGCTCAAAGTAAAGCATTTCTTCTCTCTAGTCGGCGTGTATAGGATGAGAAAGTCACACACACTCACACACTCCTCTGCATCCTCACTGCAAAATTACATGAGGGGAATATATGCATCTGTAAACAGGCAATTTCAGACACGGACAATCCTTCATCCGGTGGAGTTTTTTCTTCCTCTTTCTTCCTTTTTTTTTTGCATTACTCTTTTAACTTTATCACAACCAAGCCCAGCTGGATAATGAAACCTTTTTATTTTTTAATTGCAACTGGCTTGGCCTGTAAACCCCCCTGGATCTCTTTCCCCTCATCTCTTCCTTTAGCAATGGGATATCAATAACAAGGCACATTATGTGTAACATTTCCTTCCGGGACTGAGGGGAGTCCACAACCAAGCTGCAGCAACAATAAACGAAGACTGAGGCACAACCTCAGACTGCTCAAACACAGAATGAAGCAGCGAAATTCGATTGACACTTTTAATTGATTCTGTCTAGTCTGTTGTTCTTAATGCATAAACTGTGCATCTTAGTGTGGCAGTAAGAGCATTTTGTGTCCAAAACAAACATGGCTTGATGTTTTTCATCAGCTAAATTGATGACATTAAAGAGTTGTACCCATGACAGACATGAAACACTCACTACTCTAATCCATTTTCCCTCTTTTAGATGCTCAATTTTTTGGACACAACCTGCCCCGCCCGTCTTAAATACCGTTTAACTAATGTTTGATGTGTAGAGTTTATCTGAAGTGTTAACTTTTCTTAAAAGATTGATTTTATCCATCTGTGTTTAAGCAAGGTTTAATCTCACAGTTTGATAAATGACAATTATTCCAGACAAAGATACAGCCTGGAAAAGACTGCTAAGCAATATCGCAGTATACTGCTTTCATGTCAGTCTGTTTTTTAAACTGTAAATAGAAAAGAAAGGAAAAAAATCTCTTGAATAAGAAACAGATTGCTGATGGCATCATCGCATGCATCCCTTTTTCTAAACAGTATGTTGTCAGTGCATGTCGCTGCATCTGTGCATATATTTTCGAGCTTGCTCCCCTGTTTAAATGTTATACTGTGCTGTATCAGCCTCAATATATACAGTAGGGCAGCTGTATGACATTTTTTTCTCTCTTTTTCTCTCCTATCTGTGTGACATCTGCCGAACTTGTCGGGTGTTTACTGGTGTAACAACTGGTGTCTTCACTCCCCACCCCTCCTCTTCTCTCTGGTGCTCCCCATGCCCCCACACAATGAATACACTTGCATCCAGACTACAGAACCAATTGTCACGCTGGGAGGAAGGCAAATCAAATCTTACGGCAGCAACTAGGCGAGGAGATTGCTTTTCCTCTCAGTGGCAGAGAAGCAACCCATCGTCCCTGTGCCTCAGGTTTTACTGGAGAGACAGAAGCAAAGGGTGAAAAGGGGAAAGCTACTGGGCTAAAGCAGCTGGACCGCAAGTCTACCGCAGGTCAAGTCTCACCAATTTCCTCCCATCTTCACTCTCCCTCTCTCTCTCTCTCTGTCTCCCTCCACTCTCTTTCCACTTCCCTCCCCACTCATCCTGACACTACCTATCAGTCACCGGGCGACACCGGGGACTGCATTCCTCCCTCCAGTCCTCCAGATGAAACGGAACAATAATTATAGGGATAGAGTGGCTCTGGCCGCCAAACTGGGGCCGCTCAGATCACAACAACACATTGTCCAACCTGATTAAGTAGCCATTTGTGGCGTCCTCGCTGTAGTTAAGCAGTCCTCATCCTCTTGCCTGAAACTTGACCTCCCAGCAAGATTTATTGACATGTCTTCCAATTTGAGGTTGGTCAGAAATGTGGGGGAAGACATTACATTTCTTTACAGGAAGTCTGGGCTAATGCATCCGATTCTCCCTCAGAATAGGCACTCTTGAGTGAATCCGCAATGCCCTAGGTTATGCTCACACATGTTGGGTGTTTCTGTATTTCCGCCGACAATATGATAAAAAGAGGACATGTGGTCTCCACTGAATCCTGTAACAAGCAGCTGTGTTGAGAATGGGCTACAGAGGAAGAAATGGGAAAGCAAAACATTGAATGGTTGAATACTATGAAAAGTTTCCTTTGCTTGTACCTACTACCCACTTAAAGAGCGAATTGCATTATGGAGAGTACAGTTCCATTTCTGGACTGGAACAACTTGCGAGCCGGGGCATACTGTCTTCCTCTCCAGGCCGTGCTTACACAGAACCTGCCATACAAACCAATTACAGGCTGCATCCAGAGTGACATTCGCAAGAAATGTTCTATCTTGTCTTTTAAATGAAGTTTTCCCCTTGTTACTCATGCCTTGCATTTTCATTAGTCTCTCACCGGATGCGCAGCCACTGTAAAGGATGAGGCAGTTTAATTTGTGTTCACTGGGACCAAAGTGGAGCAGAAGAACACAAAACACATATACAGTGCAAGTTTGCTGTAGCATAACTGCATTTTTGATCAATTTCATTGACTTATATTAGAGGCATTATATAACCTTATATTATAGATCTAAAAATATTCATAGAGAAACATAATTACCTGATGAAACACTGCATATACATCTTAATATGGTATGATTTATAAATCAATTAAATATTACATGTTAATCACTAATTAATAACAAATCTGAGTTGCAATGTGTTGCCACTGCCATTACCTTTGATATTTAATGGAGTCAAGCTGAACAGGAACAAAAGGAGTCAGGGGTAATACAAGAGAACAAACATGGTGTGCTCCAAATGAAGAGCTAATAATAAAATGTTAATTAAATTCCTTTTTGTGAATCATCTTTTCCTATATTAACGAGTCAAAGTTTAATTAGGGGTAAATGGTAAAGGGAGACTCAATGATGCTAACCTTCAGCGCAAACACATTGCATCATAATTTAGCCAACCCCAATCATAGGCTCGCCCTTGCATTGTTGCTTATCATTATACAAACTGCCTGCAAAAATAATTAGGAGTAAAAGAGGTGAGATGGCAAACAACAGCTTATCTCCTAGTGATTGAAGGTAGACCTATGCACCTTTGAGAATACTGAAAGATAACTATGTCTCTGACATACATACAGGTTCCTTAAAGTTCACAGCCACTAAAGAAACATAAACGTCAGCATCAGTAGGATAACAATGCCGTACAGCATATATGTTGTCTTGGAAGCCTTGAAAAAATGGCATCAGTATCGCAAATCTAAAAAAACAAGGACATGTATTTGGTAACATTTAACGAGCGCTTACATTTTTCATAGACTGCAAACAGGTCATGGGAGCTATTTGCCAGAGGTAAACAATGCACATTGGCTGCTGTGATCTGCCTGCATCACTTTTATTTATTTATGTATTTATTAATTTATTTATTTCAAAGGAGATCCAAGTAGGCTGGGACTAATGTTTGACATTTCAAATGCTCCCCTGTCCTCACTGCTCAGACTCCTCTGCATTGTGGTTTCACTTCCATGCAGTCGCTGAAAAACTTCCAAATGTTCAACTCAATTAACATCTAATGAGGTGAGAGTTTGCACAGCCGCACACTGAGTTTTAATCCAAAGCTGTTTGGTCACCAGGTATGACAGCTGTGCAGGGCCGCTGCTACCTCAACAGCAGGCTTGTGTCAAATGTGTAGCTCACTTGATAATCAGCAACTGTGCACCAGTGCCAGCATTAACCTTTCTTATCGTAGGGGTGACTTTTTTTTCAAGAGAGCTTTGATATCGGTACTGTAGACTTCCCTTGGAAGTCAGCCATTGACTCACAGCCTTATTATCTAGATGCAGTATCTGCGTCTTGGAATTTTAAGTGAAGGCTCTGTTTTCTTTCTGCAGAAAACACCTGCATCTTATCAAACTTTGTCGAAAGGGTCGTATCCTGGCTTTTCGCAGGACTGGGAAGTCCTCTGAGAGGCTTTGATACCCTTTGGCCCTCTGACATCTTACCAAGTGTGAGTAGAAGCTTGGCAGACGCAGGAGGGGCTACCTGCTCAGTTTACACTAACTCCTCTGTCCATGTGCTGTTACTCGTAAGACATTCTCCTTGCTGAATAAATGTTTTTAAAAAATGAATGTAGGATGCCTTTGAACTGTGTTCTCTAATGTGGGTCAGAGATCTATCGTATGCATATTCTGAAAGCCTTTTCATCTGCAATTGCGGAGTTAAGATTCCCCTGGTACACTCTTAATTTCATCTACTTCTCTTGCAGTTATTTATTTAATATTTCTACATTAATGTATTCTCAGACATGGTAAAAGTGAAGAGTTCAGAGAACAAAAAGCGGGAAACTTTTCTTCTCCCTCTGTCTGCATGATAGTCTGTCCACCCTAATGACTCCATTTTAAAGACAGTGGGCTGACCAGCAGAGGAGGGAGGGAGCAGGGGATCGAGAGCGGGGAGGGTGAAGAGGAGAAGAGAGGCTGCGCTCACTGCAGCACTCTCCTCAGCTCTCAACTCGCAGTCAGTCGCTGTGTGTGTGTGCTTTGAAAGAAAATAGGATTCAGTCCTCTTGAAAGCCGAGGCTGCTCACCGGGGCCTTTGTGTAAAATAACATTTCAACTGAAAGCCAATTACTGGTAACATTATTTTGGTTGCTTCCATTATTAAAAGTACCTCTCTGTTTCTCCCCCCATCATTCCTCAACCACAACCCCCACCCCACCCACTCATCCCCCCCACCCTCTGCATCGTTCTCTTACAGACGGAGAATTATTCCATTGACTCCACTTATGTGAACAGCAGAGCCCACCTCATTAAAAGGTATGTCTTGATTAGGAATTGTTACCAGCACCTAGTTACCATTGTTATCTGTAATTATTTTATCTAATGAGTGCACAGCTACTGTTGCAGCAGTTTGCATATGTTCTTGCATGTTTCTCATCCAGTATAATGGTAATGGGATGATAAGATTTTGGGATAAAAAGTGTTACTCCATAGTGCGTTTAGTAGGCATTTGCTGAAACGAGCCACAAACTCCCACTTTCAGATTATTAGATTACATAGAGCAGCAATATCAGCAATTAATGATTTTCATATTTACAGATAACCTTATTAGTCTCCTGTAATTCGGTTCATTATCAACACGTGTGGCTTGAATCGCATCAGGTTACAGCTTAAAACAACTATTCAATGAATGAATTATATTCAAGATTTCTCAGGTGCTTTTCTTCCGCTGTTTTTCAAAACATGAATAGCTTCATGAATAGTCAATAATGATGTTCTTTTTTTTTCTTGGGTGAAGAATTAAAGAATAAAGTTAGTTTTATTGTGCTTTGTATTTCAGTCGACCTGAAACATGATATTACATAGCGTTGTGGGAATGCAGTATTGGGGGTTGGGTGAGGGTCATATAATGATTTTCCTGAAGCCAGGGTTTTTTGTAACAAGGCTCACTTGGAGAACTACAATTCCACCTCTTTACCTGCAGCTATGGAACATTCCAGCCTTTCTTTTGTTTGAGGCCGTCCCGGCCTTTTGAAAACCCATTATGGCAATTTCCACCCCCTCCGAAATGATTCCCAGCATTAATGTAAACAAAGCATTCAAGTGTGGGCCTCTGCAGCCCACTACAAAGAAATCCCCTCAGGAGCCAGTGAGCCTATGGTCTGGGACAGGTGCAATTACAGAGATAACATCAGAGAGCCAGCATTACCTGCAGTCCTCTCTGCCAGACTGGAGAATGTGAGGCTTGGGCCTGGGAAAGC
This sequence comes from Echiichthys vipera, assembly GCF_963691815.1. Classification (NCBI taxonomy): domain Eukaryota; kingdom Metazoa; phylum Chordata; class Actinopteri; order Perciformes; family Trachinidae; genus Echiichthys; species Echiichthys vipera. The sequence goes on from NC_139831.1 coordinate 10,064,088, forward strand.
AGCTACCTTATGCTGTCCTTCACTTCCTCTGCCTTTCTTTTTGTTTGCACACATTTGATTACTCTCATTTTCTTCTCTCTCTATCCCTTTCTCTCTTGCCTCACCTCTTTTCTCTCACTACATGAACCCATCTATATATTTTCCCCCACTGCTAGAACACATGTTCATATATTCACCCCTATTTAGTGTTGTTTGTAAAGCGGAATTTGTTCCAGTGGGATGGAAATCAAATGAAGGGAAATCATGCTGTTACCGTGCAGCTGTTGATTGTGCACACCACCCCACCCTCTTTATTGACTGTGAGCCCCAAACAAGACAGATGCTCAGTTTGTATGCTTCCGGCGTTTCCTACATCCATCTTCCTTCCAGGAATTTCTGATTACTGTAGTATTTGTTTGATTGTAGTGAGTGAGTGCCACTTGTTTGTTCAATGCGATATCCTTGAAGTCAGTGCATCCATCCAAAATGTCTATCTGAGATACTTGATAGCTACCATGCTATCTGTGAAGTTAAAAAAAAGCTCACATAATCCAAAATGTCTCTCCACAGATTTAAACTTCCTTTTTATTTTCTGGTTACTTTACGTGTAGAAGCTGAAGCAAGGCTTTGTTCTTTACAAAAGCAAAATATTTAAAGCCCCTTTCCCACTGAACAAAAAACCCACAAACATCAGCCTTTTGTCTTTAGTGGAAAAGGTTACACTCAGCATTCATTACTGGGACAAATGACTTAGTAGTCACAGGTATTTATTGTTTCCAGGTCTGATCAGCAGTGATGGAAACATGACACTGGGGTGGACACCCTTTTCCGGCACAATTGGCTCATGGGGCTTGTCACCATCTTTCGGTTACTTCTGCGACTCTGTCAATTCATCTACAATTCAGTCCGTCTCTGTGCAAGCAGTGCTCGGACATTGTTACAAATTATTTTTGCCCGAGTTTAAAAGAGGGACTGAATAAGCAACAGATGTTTAAAAAAGTAACTAAAAACTTTGTCACTGGCCCCCATGCTGCTTTTTATTGTTTACTAACCCTGTTTTCTTGCATGTCTGTGATATTGAACATGACACACCATAAAACAAGAAAAAAGGCAAAAGAAAGGCAAACATGTACACTGGCAATACGGAAGAAATGTATCGCTTATTTTTGGGGCTAATTTTCGTCGAAAGGGTATAACTAAGACTTAAAATAACAAACAAACAAAAAAATCACCATTCATCTTTTTTGAATTCATGGAAGTAGACCACGTAAAAGGGTAAAAAATTCATAGAAAGGACATAAAAAGGGATAAGGTGAGAAAGACAGCTCAGAGATCAGAGACACATAGACGAAGGAGAGCATGTAAAAAAGGTGATGTGACAGTTAATCAACATTTCCCTCTCCTCCCTCCTGGCCCCCATGTAGCACATCGACATTCAAGGACCTGGAGGGGAACAGTCTGAAGGACAGCGGCCACGAGGAGAGCGACCAGACCGACAGTGAACATGATGTCCAAAGAGGACACTATGTTGACACGGCTGTCAATGACGTGCTGAACATGACCGTCCCCCCCAATGTTTGCCAGCTGCCAGACCAAGGTAAGGAAATGAGTTGCTTGTACGTGAGTGTGTGCGCTGTGTGTAAGGAACATTGCAACATCCTTTGGAGTGTGTTTTGCCAATTTCAAGATAAGACCAATGTGTGTACCTGAGTCTGTTTTTATACTAAAAGAGCAGCTTTAAAGGTGCATTATGCCCATTGCAAGCCTCAGATGTGCAGGTAGAAATAACATCAGTTTTTTTTTGTCTTTGATGTCCTGCTAGAACAGCTAATGTGAGGGATCTCTGACAGCTAAAGCTACCCTTTGATACAGGCTTAGGCAACATTATTGACTGATAGTAGCCATGTCTGCTCTTGAAGTGGGGGCTGACTTCAGATGTGCTTGAATACAGCAATTAGGCTGACAAAGGTAGAAGGTGGAAATCTCCATATCTCCACGTGCCCTCATCCATTATTCAGTGGGATCATTTAGCAAGGAATTAATGTTGATGTTTCATTTCTGACTCACCGTTTAAAAAGACATCCACTTGGTTGGCAGAAGTCAATGTCAGGTTCGTGTTCGTTCTTAACTACTGCCAGTCAGGCTGAGGAAGAGAGTGGGTCAGTAAGAGGGAGAGAGAGTGGTGAAAGCTGTCGGGAGCAAACCAGAATGTTAGTATATGCACCTGAGGGTATTTACTGAGCTCAAAGGTAACACTACATGCCCAGGTGTAACAGCTCAGCAGAGTCAGTGTGCGAAAATTGCAGACATTTTGAAGACTCACATTAGCAATTTTATTCCAAGTGAGGTGGAACCACCGGACATTTTATTTTAAAAGCACACTCCCCAGGACAGCACTCACAGATATCACTCACAGTATCTGAACTTTGCATTTGCTGCTATGTTCCAATTTGGGAACGTGTGCCAAATTTAGTTTTTCTTCCCTCAGTTAACGTCGACATCATTTCGGTTCCTTTATACTAACACTGGCCCAGTAAGGATGTCTACTCGCTCACTACTTTCTTCTTCCTCAGCTCATATAGGGAAGCGATTTTAATGAGCAAGAGATAAAGAAAATGAATTCTATTTTGTGAAGATGCATAAAGGACTTTTTTATTATTATTATTTATCCATTGGACTGTGAAGTGTGGGTGTGGTTGGAGAAGCAGTAATAGATGTGTAGGCTCTTCCTTGTCTGGTCCCTGGCACATTCAACTAACCAGATGCTTCACTTGGAGCAATTTGGCTTTTGATACTGTTTGAGTTGGGAATAATAACATTAGGCAACCTACACTTTATGTTAATAGAATAGAGTTATACAAATGGATCGGCCTTCACAGCCACTTGCCTAGACATGTGTATAGATAGATAGATCGATGGATAGATAGAGAGATATAGGGTCAGGAATTAAAGTGACTATTAGAGACAACTTGTACGGGGCCTTCCCTTGGTGACATCAGACAGTAATGAAAAATGAAAAGGGAATTTGCTGATTATTGGTTGCCAGCTGTAATTACTTCACAACCCGCAAAAAAAGTCTTGTGCCTTAAAAAAATGCATGCTGACAGGTCTTCTAGTGGTGGGATCTCATTATTGTAGACAATTAGAAATGATGTACATGAGGAATATTACAAGTAGGGAGAGCTCTCTGAGGCAGTTCTTTTTTCATTAACACCACCAATGATTGTATCTGTTTCAGCAAAATGGATGCATGCCTCCTGAATGTGTAATGCAGCGCTGGTAAATAGAACAAGAGGCTATTTCACAGTGCTGTCCATTCTTTTGACCAGAACGAATAGATGATAACAAAGTATCTGTTTGGAATTACAATTAGATGGTTTGTTATTGGCTTTTTCTTTTTTATTGCACTCGGCTACAGACTCACTTTTGGCCAGCAATTTCCCTCAGTAAGGACTTAACAAAATGGCTTCACTGGAAGCTTCCCCCCTCCCTTTGTTTTGAAAGTCAGTCAGCAGCAGTGGTCACACCAGAGAGTAATGAGAGGCTGTTCATAATTATTAAATGAATTGACCAGAGATCCTTACACGTGCAGAAATGTAATGACATAGCAAATGAAATCGTCCCTCTATTACCATCTCAACGGTCTAATTACACAGTTAAAGGGCATGCTGGGCTGACAGAGATGGGCAGATTCAGCATGACACACAGTTGAATCTGTCTCTCCTGTAGTATGAGGATTTTACATCATCAGATTTTTTTCCTCCTCAGGAGAACACTAGCTTCCTCTTTTCCCTCCTTCATTTTCTTCTCTGCAAACTCACTGGAGGACAAAGGCAGAAATAGAACAGTTGAGGTTTGTATAATATGAGAGCTGCAGTGGTTACAGGCACGTGATGATGCGGTTTCCACTCTGAGCTCATCTGTCTTAATTGACATAAAATGGACACTATCTGATGGTTCTGTTGAGTGATTGGAGAGAATTGTCAGAAAACAAATAGGGATGTTCACTAAACACCCCGCTGCTTATATGTCTTTTGGGACTAACTGTTGTGTAGTGCACCTCCTGCCAGCTAAAGCAGAAAACAAGTTGAGAGACTGCAATTGCCAAAGGACAACAACACCCACAAGCCGAGGATAGAACAGCCTTTTTTTGTGTGTGTTTTTATTGTTCTGTTTTCTTGTGTTGATAAGTGCTGAGAACAAAGGGAAGCTGGAAGGAGGAAGGGTTAAACTCTCGGGCTTTTACAGTGCAAATGTTTACCATTCCCAGTGCCATGTAAAGGTGATGTTTGCCCAGGAGACAAGCCTTACCTTAACACAAAGACCCTGCATCCCCATCATGATGTGGGCTTTCATGTGGTGTGACGAGATACAGCTGCTAACTAGCCCAGCTCTGAATCACAGTGGGCAGTTTACCTCTATCAATTCAGGAGTTTGATATGTGGCGTTTGTCCATCAGTTATGTTTTTTTTTCCTCCAGTGATGCAGTTTCAACAACATCTATTCATTATTCCGGCACCAGCCACCACCAAGGTAACTTTCAGCAAAGTGCTTGTGAAGAGATTTCAGACTTAAATCTCAGCGAATGCCTCTTTGTTGAATCCCTGCCAAGAGTCTAAAGAGGCATGTGTGCTCTTTTTGAAAACCTGACCTGAAATATCCTCACCCAGTGGATTAGATTAGAGAAGTATCTGAAGAACAAATTACATTAAATCTGTTAAAATTTATAGAGGAAAGGCTAGCTTTAACATGTAATGGCTTTGTCATATCTGTCAATAGAATAATAATAGATGATATCGCTGTAACTATGAGCTGAGACGAAGCTGTAAAAAATGAATTTGTCTTTATCTTTATAGGCATGTCTGTGAAGTTAGGGGGATTTGGTTGAAATGTGCGACATGCTAGCTTTGGCTCTGTAGAACCATTAGTGTCAAGGGAAAAGCGAGGGAACAGACTCCGAGGGGGCTGGTGACAAAGAGAGCTGAATCTATTTTTTTCCGACTTCCTTTGATTGTCATAGCTCACACTTTAATTCCTCCCGGATATGAATGAGCCATGGTTTTTAAGGATTAAGATTCATGTATTGTTAAACCGCTAGAGTTATCTCTGTGGGGGGGGGGCATGATGTCGCTTCACAGTGTCCGATTTGTGGGTTTAAAGGTTTGTGGTCTTGGCTTTGGAACGATTTCCAGGTCAATGTGTAAGTGTTCTTCAAAAAAAGCTCTTGGCTTATTGGACTCAAAGGGATCCAAGACTGCTCAATTAGCCAGAGCAGGGAACAGGCCTTTTTTTTCTGACATATTCCTCGGCCTCCACCTCTGGAGAATATCTCTCATCTATCTGATAGCTCCCTATGGATGTGTGCCTGAAGTTGGAGCCCAGGAATGGAAGCCCCTTACGTGGGCCGCAGACTTCTCCATATTCCCTTCTTGTATCATCAGATCCGCAGGGTTTCACTGTTCCTAATTGATTTCAGCCCCCCCCCACTCTAAAAAAAAAGCTCACTCTCTCTTTCCCTCTCATTCTATACGTCTTTCTGTCTTCCTCTTTTATTTCCATCTACTGACTGCAAACATCTCCAACCCACATCTTCTAACTTTGTGCCAGTCAAGCACTTCCCTTCCCCTATTGAATTAAAGAAAGCGTAACAGCACCTCACATGTTATTTGCTACAAACTTGCCCTAAATTCAACACGGGAACATTTCTAGTTTGCAGTTCTCTGATCTACTAACGAAAATGCTGACAGGTGTCAGAATCAGGAAGGCAACAGGAACAGGGCTGTGCTGACAACACGAGAGGGGGAGAGAGAGTCTGAGGGAGACAGAGATGGAGAGATGAGCTGAGAGTCTAGTAAGCAGTCTTAGTGAGAGGAAATAAAAAGAGGAAAGAAGGAAACAATCCCTCTGACAGTTAAGAGTGATTTTTTTCATTCTCTCACTCCGGGATAACTCAGTCCTCTGTGCCAGAGGATTTGAGTGATTCTCAAACAACATTTGATTGAATTAAGCACCCAAACTCTTCTTGTGATTCTGGCTGGCAACAACACGTGTTGCATTATGATATTTTATGATTAAATTAACATGCAAACTCTATATGTGGCCCATCCATTTTGATTTTGATTTGCCTAACCTAATGTGTAACCCATTGTGGAGGTAAAATGGCTGACAGTGACAAAGAGCTCCATGCAATACAAGCATTAAGGAAGATAGAGTGCACACAGTGCATGCTCAAACACACCAGAGACTGCTTGCTAGCAGGTGTAGTGGAGTCTGTAATGAACAACCAAGATGCAGATTTTGCCTCTAAGATGTAAAGACTTGAGGAAGTACTGGATAAGGAAATACATTGTCATTTCAAGCTGTGTCCATCTGTGCTCATCTTTTTTATTGCACTAAATCATTGAATGAAACTGTGTGACTCAGTGAGATCTCTGGCGCTGTCTTATTGAAATTACACCTAACAAAATAAAAAGGAGCTGACCAATATTGATTTTGCCCCATGGTGAAATAAACCTCTATAATTTTGAGAGATTTTTTTCTCCATCTGCGTTTTTACATATCTCACTGAGTGCAAGCCTGTTTCTACCCAAACTACACTGCTTTTTTGTCTGTATAAAATTAAAATAATTGGCTGCGGCCTCGTGGTAGTATTTGTTTGCTTTACTCACTTACGTAAACCAACAACTTCTTAAAAAAATCCTATTACTTCTTTAGTTAATTCCACAAGGGAATAAGTTAAAAGATGTGAAGAAGTGCTTAAACAAACTTGATATGTTTTGATGCTTTTACATTTTTACAAGCATTGCCTCCAGCTTGCTCTTTCTCAACTGCGCAAAGAAAAACAGACCCAAGTAAAAACGCATGCAAAAAGTCTTTATTTCCAGCAAAGACTGAAAACATATAGTAATGTTATAATACCATGGCATCCCCTGAACCCTCATTCTGCCAAAGCTCTCCTGAATATACCCAGTGTATTTAATCAGCTCAAGAGGGGACTGCTTATCTCTCTGCACTTGTCATGGATAGCGTATTGAACATATCAGCGAGAGAAATGGGAATAGTTCATTATTTTCTAGGGCTCACAATGAGCCTGATGTATCTCATCGCAGGCCCTCAACTGACAGCTCATTTTCGAGACAATCCTGGCATTCAGTTCACAACGCGGCAGGGCAAGAGAGCGAGAGAGAGACAGAGAGCAAGGGAGGAAACACAGAGACAGAGAGAAAATAGGGCTCCGGATCTCCATTGCTTATTCATGATGCTGTGGCATGCTAGGTGTGTTAATAATCTCCGCAGAAACCAAGTGAATCACAGTTGTTTGTTGAACACCTAGCCAAGCTGGGCCCCAACCGACAGCAGATGGGAAAACAGGGGGATCAGGATGATCCCAGACAGAGGGAGGGAGATTAAGAACAGGTAATGTGCTGAAGTTGATGGGGGCCGAGTGTGTATTAGAGCAAGAGGAGAAAGTACCTGAATTTTAAATCTTGTCTGAGAGCCTGTACACAGTATATGGTGTGTGTGTGTGTGTCTGTTAGTGTGTGTGTGTGTGTGTGTGTGTGTGTGTGTGTGTGTGTGTGTGTGTCTGTGTGTGTGTGTGTGTCTCTGTGTGTGTGTGTGTGTGTGTGTGTGTGTGTGTGTGTGTGTGTGTGTGTGTGTGTGTGTGTGTGTGTGTGTGTGTGTGTGTGTGTGTGTGTGTGTGTCTGTGTGTCTTTAAAGGTTAATAAGAGAAAGAAGGGGGAAGACAGAAAGAGATGGCACAAGAGAGAAATACTATGGGTAGGGGGAAAGAAAGTGAAATTCACGCAGTAGAGCTGTAGCTGTCTCCAGTCAACTCCCCTTTTGTGCCTCCGATTGATTCTAGTAGTGAGGAACCGAGGCAGCAGCCTCCTTCTCCACTGCAACCTTAAGCAAGCAATAAAACTGTGGGTTGAAACAAAGGGCTGTGTGGCTGTACTGTACTTAAAATCTTTAATGAGATGAGGATCTTGTGCCTCCATTTAGATGTGGGCTTGCTGCCATGGGTGCTAATCTGAACATAATTTACATTTAACAGTGATAATGTTATCTTCATGTGGTGCAAAGTCCACATAATGAGAGGTTAACAATGCCTCCTCCCCAATGGTGTTCTTTATTTTAAGTCCCACCCACAAGCAGTGAGGGGCAGCAGCTGTCAAATGCGCCCATATCATGAAGTGAAGCCAAGAAAATTGTTTTTTTTCCGTCAGGGAAACTGATACATTCAATGTGTTGTTGCATGTAAATTTCATGTGTGAAGCAGCACATTTAAAGAGACTGTCCTCCAGAAAACGCTTCCGTGTTGTTGTAGATGGCATGAACAAACATATTTTACTGTTATATTTTGAGGATTTGTTGCAGTTAAACCAGGCCAGTGACTCTAATATACAAACTATTACACAGTATTAGTGCTGCGCAATATACTGGTTTTAGTAATGTATTTTTTTATATACTGAGAGAGGACCCCTATTAACTGCGTATCCTTCTTACTAACGATTATACATTTTAACACAATCAACAATTAATAACGCAACTAACTGTTTAACAGGGCAAAACCCAATGACACACTACAATTTGTGGCACAATTTGTAACCCATATATATATTTACTGAAGTAGACCCTGAAATGGCATGTTTTTATATTATATGAACTCTTGACTTTAGAATATGCCACTATTAACCTATAAGGTCCTATAAGGTCATGCAATACTGCACTGTGATATACCATGAAACTGCAAGAATACTGTGATACGAATTATTGGTCCTACTGCCAAGCACTACATAGTAGTGAATAACAAATACTGTCATACTGAGAATGATAATTTGATGAGCGTAGTATCTTTTAACATTTGATTCCCAGCACTGGTCCGGACATCCTAAATCTTCGAGTTTGAGTGTAAATGAAGAATGGTGGTGACTGTTGTAACTCTATTTGCTGATGGTCAACTGAGAGTAAGATTTCTATGGCACTGCTGGGGGAATTTGTCTTCAACTGATTGGCCATTGTTGTCTATCTTGTCAGGAATGTAATTTGCGTTGGCCACCAGAACCACTCTGCCCTGAGGAGAGAAAATAGTGTAGGTCCCGATCCTGTGGTGACAACTTGAGTTCCTCTCAAGAATCCTTAATACACTTTTACCAAAAAGAACCACAGCCTTGTTGCTGAAATGGTATGACTATAAACTCATATAATGTGGAGTAAACAACCTGATGAGGACATACTATACACACAGACTAACTCAAATATCTTCAGTGTGTGGCTGGAAGTGGGTACCCAGTGACTGCCAAAGCAAGGCTTGTATTACAGGGATCCCAGGATATCAGACACCAGGCGGCCTGTGCTCCCTCCAGGCAGGGCAGAGCCTGGCAGCTGGCCCATAGCCCAGATAGCTATAATCAGCTCCATTACCTGTAGCACAGGCTCCCATTTATGAGCCCTTATAGTGGAACCATGGCTATACTGCGGGGATTAAGGATGCTGTGAAATTTAGGAAAAAGTACAAATAGCATGCAGTTGCATGTGCTATTGCTGCACCTGCGGCCGCAGACACATATGTACGATGTACACACAGGAGTGTGAATGGGGAGAGCTTTTCTGGGCAGTATGTGTCTTGGCACAAGGCATTTGTTTTATCTTCTCCCTGTTTGAAAGGAAAGATTAAGAATATACTCTGCTCTGTTTAAGGGGAAAATCAGCTGTCTTCTGACAAGTACATTGTAGCCCGCAGTTTTCTGTCCAGAATACAAAGAGACATTTATCACTGCAGCTGGGGTAACGGAGGAAGAGAGAGAGGGTGGGGGAGGGGGCTGGGGGTCTCCTGTGCTGCAGCAATGTGCATTTTCTTTTTTTAACCCCTGTTACTTCCTGTCTGTGGGAAAAAATACTACACTCCATCCTCTTTAATCCATTTGAGATTTCCTACGTTCTATTTTTCTCATATTTCTTTGTCTCATCTCCCCCCCTGGTTTCTTTATCTTAGTTCTCATCACCTTGATTTTCCTGACAATGTTATATCTCCGATGGAATATGTAGCGTGAATATGTAAAGTTATATCGTCCTCCTCAGTTGTGGCAACAAAAGGTTATTACCTCAGGCACACTTCTGTAATATTTCCATATTTTTCTCTCCTCATGTATATTCAGCGAGAATGATTTATTCTGTAACATTTTACAGCCGTTGAAATGTAGAATTTCTCTCTCATAGATCCTGCATATGCTGTAAAACAGCATGGCAGAATGTGCTCTTTGGATTTGTACTCCGCAGAAGTTAAACAGAGGTTAAAGAGAAGTCATCCAAACCACCTCTGTCATTACTATCTTTCATTCACCAATTAGTGTCAGTGATCCCTCAGTGTCCCCTAGATGACCTTGCAGGGATGAGCTCACTATGTTGTAATTCAACATTTTGAGTGGGTCTCAATAGTGGAAGGCACGATTTGGCTGCCAGTGACCCAGATTATAAACTATTGATGAGAGAGTAAAGGCACAGTAACAGAGAGGAGGGACCTTCTTTGTGTGTGTGTGTCTGTGTGTGTGTGTTTGTGTGTGTGTGTGTGTGTGTGGACCCAGAGAGCCTCCCCCGGCCTGCCTTTTACGTGACCACATGACTTAGCTAGGATTGTGTCTTTCAACACATTTTCATATTCCAGAGCACCACAATGCGTTTACTAGTCAGTCTGAATTACTATAGGCACTATTATACACTCACTGTAGTCAGATTGCAGCTTGCTTTGACTCTGTACATATGTGCAAAAGGTCAGGAGCTTAACAGGATGCAGAGTGGTGTTCCTACATTGTGGCGTAGCTGGCGGTGGTACATAATCAAATTAAAGTGAATTCATCAACATTAAAAACATTATTCACGAAGGCCCTCCGATTTAGTATTGTTCTTCTAATAAGATGTTTCCCTTAGGCTTCCACTTTCTGGGCATTAAGCTAATTATCATACCACATTAGTACATTATGTAAAATCAGGTTATTGTGAGCCTTGTAAAAACTATAGTAACTGTTACATTAAACCGCTTGTTTACAGTAATAAGGTTATAGCGTGCATAGTATGCAAAAAAATACTTGTGGTACATTTCAGGAGACTTACTTACTTTTATGTTATTGACGTGATTGACTTAGGTACAGGATTCACTCAATAGATGCATCTCGCCAGCCAAAAGTGACTTTTCATACCCTGCTGTCCCCCTCCTCCTTAAAGGGGAGGATAAAAGGTAATAGGAGAGGTCGGCTGTTAAGTTTAATGGCAGACAGGAAAGTCTCAGAATGGCTCTTTTTAATGATGTGCCTGCTCTCATGCAGTCCTCATTAAAGATGAGGCCAGAAAGCATGCAGAGGACAAGGAGGGAACTGTGGCCAGACACTGCTCTACCCCCCACAACATCTGTAAGATCTGCAGTGGGGGTCTCAGGCTTCTTTGTCTGTTCACATCATAGGTACCCTGCTCTCCTTCTATTTTCAGCTTACATTAGCATCAGAAAATAAATAAAGCAAGCAATAAGGCCGTGACCTCTTATATCCACAGTGCTTCCAGCTGCCCTCCCTCCCTCCCCCTTCTCCTCCTCCGCCTCCTCCGCTGCACTCTACATAGGTTTAACTAGCTTGGATTTGCAACTGAATGTCAAGCTTGGTGTTTGGCTTTACCACAGGGCAGGTTGTTCCTCAGCTGTCTCCAGAAAAAAGGAACTCAAGGATCGAGAGGAGCGAGGGAATTGGATCTTTGACACCTGTCACTTCCACTCTGCTGCACCTTGCTCCCTTGCCACACATAAGGACTTTTCATGTCACAGCTCAGCATGTTATCACGAGTGGGCACAGGGCCTGAGAAATCCAATTACTACCACCGTGTCAGGCCACTGCCATCATCCTTATGTATGCCATAGTCATGTTCCTCAAATCAGAAAAGATGTGCCCATTAGTTCCTTCTCTTTTCTTCAGACCAGTCTTCCACCCCCATTTCAATCTGTGTGTCTTAGATACGAGCGGCAGCTCTTCTCATGGACTGCCTCACTGCCGACAATCCTCTATATAAAAGAGCACAGGCTGGTGGGTGGCTAATGCTACGGACATTGGTTCTGACTGTCTGATATTAAGTGGTATCACGGTGCAGACCTCACTGTGGAGAATAATGGAGAACCTGAGAGAGAGTCAGCATGCCTCCCAGATGCCAGTCTGAATAGCCTTTGTGACAGGGAAATAGAAAGTGTTAGAAAGGCCTCCCTCTTGCTTTTCCTCTGCCCAGTAGGTTTAAATCTAATGCATCTCCACGCAGCAAGGATCTCGCTGTTTTTTCCTTATTTCTTTTATATGCCTCTTGTCCCCGAGTGACACTGTCAATCTAGTTCAATGGGAGACTGGGGGACTTTCTTTGTGTTGCCCACCCCCTCTTACTGGTTGCGTTTATGCATGCTGGGTTAAACTTGCCAATCACACTACATACCACCACACTACTCTCCATGTTATAGTGTCCTACTTCCAGAGGTTGTTAAAATTGTGGAGAAGAGGAAGAAAAGAACAGGGAAAGGGAGAAAATGAGAGAGTAGGAACCATGCTGGTGCCTCTGCATCAAGATAAAATGGAATATAAAACACATAGTCCTGGTTGACACAAAGTGAACATGACTGAATGAGAAGCCACATTATATTAATTATGTAAGGCCACTCTTTTGAGGCAAAGCTGAAGCTCACAGATGGAGAGAGGCAATCGTAAGATATTGATATGCTGCCCGGTTGTTTGGAGCTGGACACATTGACAGGCGCTGAAGTATTGTTTATTTCAGATGGAGCAACAAAATAATATGAAAGGAAAACTATGTGAATTGTGCCTCTATGGCAGCTGTGAGAATATAAAATAATGATTTCTGAACCACTGTAACCCGTTCTCCTACTCCTGACCTCTAGTAACACTTTATGAAGTTCCACGGCTGCAGTTTTAAACACATGGTTATCAATGAACATTCACGTTTCTTAGGTTTAGGCATTAAAACTACTTGGTTGGGCTTAGGAAAAGATTGTGGTTTGGGTTAAAATAAGTATGTCTATTATGTAATTGAGCTTCACTTTCCCATTAGATGGGAAAGGAACCGCTGTCTCCGGGTCGAAACAGTCAGTTGTGTGTGCATGCAAAAATGTTTCATATCAATGGTTTGTATATACATATAATGCCACATTTGTTTTCTTGAGACCAGGCAGGGATGAAACATCTCTGTCATGGATTTCATCTGTTTGTATTTTCTCTCCTGCCCCTTAGAATTGCTGAAAACTCTATATATATATGTAGGGATTTATTGCAGCTCATGAAGGAATGTCTAACTGTTATTCCTCGTTTAGGTATTAAGCACTGTTTTGCTCCTTACAGTTTTGACATCAGTGATCTCAGTCCATAGCACTGCCATCCCTAAGCCAACATCTCCTCTCCATCACTGCTTCCCGTATAGCTTTACTCTACCCCCCAACCCTGGTCACAGATGTAATTTAAGAGTCTGTTTCTGTCCCCCTTGCTTCTCTCAGACTCAAGGGTTTAGGAGCAAATTAGCTTGCTAGCTCGGTCAAGCTTAAGCACAGAAACGCTGCGTTTGTGCCAGTGTATTTAAAGATGTCCTCTGCCGATGCATTGTTGAGGAAACGAGCCAAGCAGACAGAGGCAGGCAGGCAGGCAGGCGGTCTGGATGGTTGGCATGGCAGAGTGGGCAAGTCCGCAACTGGGACACCAGCGGTGCGCTGTGCTGAGTTCTGGGAGTGCATTGTATTGTTGCTGTGGGCCTGGAGCGCCAGAACACAGGTTAATTTGAAGCCCATCATTAGAAGGGCAATTTGGTCGCTTGGAATCCACAAGGGTGACATTTGCTGTGTCATTATAGTAAGTACATCACCTCACAGTACAACATAAAACTTCTTCTCCTTTGATCAAAAACAAATACACTGGATACTGGATATTAGGTATTAGTATCTGCCTAAATCAATAGGCTGCCCAGCAACCAACATAGCTGCTGTAGTTTTATAGCAACTGTTTGAAAGATCAAATAAAACACTTTTGAATTCCTCTCTGCATGATGTTTTTCCTCTCAATATCCATTTTAAGTGGAAATGCATCTAGTGATGTGAGTGAGAAGAGCTCAAGTTGCTGTTTAATTTTGTCTAATTGCATTCATTTTCATCCTGTAGCTTTCATATTTTAGAATAATTATCCTTTTTAAAACACTTCTAACCCAAAGATGATTTTTTTCTCTGATGAAATTCATCACAGAATCACAGAATTACATCCCTGATTAGTTTTTTGAAGACAATGTTTTATGTGACAAAGTATCTCATTTACTACCACAAAGTGATATGTTTGCAGATTAAAGCACAAACATATAATATCAGCTACATGTAAATTATTCCCAAACATTTAACCAAAATACCCTTCTTCCATAATATTTGCAAGAAAAATATAAATGTATTATTATTATTATTAGTAGTAGTATTATTATTAGTAGTAGTAGTAGTATTAGTATTATCATCATCATCATTATATAACACCATTTAGTCATTGTTTTTTTGTTAGTATTTTATGATTTTACTTTTTTCAAATTAAATTGTAACCAGAACAATGATGTTTTATCCAACATGCTTTATTTTTCCATAGTCACCCAACACATCCAGCTGCATAGCCATTAAGGCTGAGTATCATTTAAAAAGCTTACAATACCAGTATCAATACCAGCTATTGAGTGCTGATGGCCAGCTCTAATAGCCACATCCAGAAAAAAAGGTGTAAGATATTTTTTTTAAAATGACAATCTAACTCTAAAGTGTTACAGAAAAATAGCTGGCAACAACGCGAGTAGTTTTTTCCAAGAGCAGTGATTTGACACATGCCGTAAAAACCTGAGCATAATGTGTTTGGTCTGTGGCTACCTTCTCAACCATCAGGAAGAATGCCTTTTTCTCTACCAAGCATGTTGCTTACTGCAGTACTGGCAGTGTGGTTGAACATTTTGACTTAGTTCAGGCAGACATGAAACTGGCCTTCTCAGAGGCTTTCTGATATTTCATGTTTAGTCAAGTTCAGCCTCATGCAGCCAGGCTTAGGTCCCTGTGCCTTTGTGTCTGGGTTAAATCCAGAGTGCCTGTTGAGAGAGTTAAACAGTTACTGGCTGTGTAGTGCATGAAAACCAGGGCATGAATTATGGTCTAAAAACCCGCAGATCACACAAGATCTGACCACTGTAAATCCTGCCCCTCCAAGCGTTGAATATGTCATGATGGAAGCCAAAGGTAATGCTTCAACAGCCTGACTGAGACACTGCAACCTCTAGGAGACAGCAGCACAATAAGATGAGAGAATCCCCTCAGCAACCATTTTTATAATATAAAGTATTTGTTGCCAGGGCATTAAAATCAGCCCACCCATGCATGTCATCATGACAACCAGCTCGCATCATTTCCACTACATCAAGCAGTCCATTGGCTAGTGGTCCTGCTTTTGAATAAAGCAGTGCTTTGCGATGACATAGTGATTTATAAAACAGCATAGCAATTGCTTTTTTTCCTCCCGCTGCTGTTACACAGCTGCTAAACAGATGCTGTTTGTACCAATTTAGAAGCTAGTGCATTGTTTGTCAACACCAGTTTGGAAATTCATTTCTTATACCAGTACCTGCTGTAGAATGCACAGGCTTGGCTGGATGGGCCAGCAGCGAGTAAGGAAATACAGACAGAGAGGAAAGTAAACATTTGCAGAATTTGCCTTGAACCGTTGCTCGCTTTTAAAACTGACAAGTGCTAATAATGTAAGACTGGCTTCAAATTAAGTTAACTTGCCATTTTACATTGGTTTTTGGGAGGACACAGAGAGGTCTGGTGGAAATGACAAACTGTCAGACACTCTGTAGTGCTATGAATTAGACAGTGAATTCATTCTTGATAAATTGACTGGTACTAATGCTCAGAAATAGAAACAGTGCCACGTGAAAGCCTGGCTTCACCAGCCGTACGACATGTACTAACAAGGCCACCCAGCGAGTCTAATTTCCTCCAGAATTGATATTTGACATGAAGAGTAGAAGTAATTCTGGTCAGATAGGCAGAAATGAGAGATTTTTGGGTGAAGGATTTATTTAATTACAACACTATACGTGGAGCAGCAGTAGTGATGAGATGACGGAGGAAGACAGAAGGAGGAGAGCATAAAGGATTGGCTTGTGCAGGGAGCTGCAAGGGAGGAATCTGGGGGTGTCAGGAGGGATCGCTTGATGTGACTGAACCAGATGCTGTGGGGAGAAGGAGAGGACTCTGCGCTGTGTAGAGAATGATGGCTTGCGTGGCGCAGTAAGGGTGCCCCTCTACTGTTTGTAAAAACAAGACCATCACACTCCATCTTGCCGTTCCCGCAGGAGCCAGGCCTCCAGGCTGATTAATGGCCCACAGACTGAATTGGCTGGCTGGGATGACAGCAGTGCTTGGACTCTCCCTGGTGAGTAGAGTGGGAGGCTGCTTGGCCAAGCCTCAGCCTGCGCTGGCCATAGACCTGCCCTTTGCTGTAGTTAGGGCACACTAGATGTTAAGCTCCATCCCCAGCGTTTGGATCAGGCAGAGCCAAGCATTTTATGTCTCGAGCATGCTTTGGAGTCGGAGCACCAACCATTCACACACAGTCATCCTCTATTCTGCTGGTGCCTCATTTTCTGAATTTGTCCTCTCCTGTGATACTTCCATCAGCTTCTGCATCACAGGCTCCATCAAGATTCTGTAGTAACAATTTAGATTTAATCAATCTTTGCCATGTGACTGCCAGAATGGAAAATTAATATGGAGAGCAATTAGAAAACAGCCATCTCACTGTCAAAGATACACCAAGATGAGAGCAGAAAAGTGGACGGCATTTTAGCTGCAAATTAAATCCTTCTGTACTCCACTCAGACATTGCAGGGAGTGTTGGCTCCAAGGCTGTCCTCAGAAAGGGTCATCAGGACTGCGGCCACTTATATTTATCTTTCTGTTGATAGAATTCTTTTGGATTTTATACCAGCAGACCTCTCACAGCAATAAAATGAAACTTAAAGCTCTTTCAATAACCAGAGCTCAATTATTGTCTTCTCAGAGACAAGCTATACTTGATGGCATTTTGATTTAATATCAAAGACAGTGACAAAAATAAAAGGAAAGCACTAGAAATCAAAGGGAATCAGCAAAGTCTATGTAGGCCACATGCAACAAGCATTTCTAGTTGTAAATTGCTCCAAATTGTTTGCTTTCATAACAGCTATCACAGTAAATATCTACATTATACTGTCTGGCTGTCGGTTCAGGAGTGTCTATTTTCTGGTGACAAACAGAATCAGGACATGTATTGTTACTGCAACAACACAACATGTCAGCATACAGAGAAAATACAAAAAAGCAGTTTAAGCCAAAAGTGGCAGGCATTTTTTGCAGAATGATTTATAATGCCACACTGCTGTCCCAAATTCTTTTTAGGGTTGATCATGCTGTAAAACCAAACTGACTGAATCGTGTCATACACCATGCCCCCATCGCCTTGTGGCTCCAGTTAAGCTAAGAAATAGAAAATTAAGATTTTGTCCACCTGAATATGGTTTCATGTCAGCTCAACCCCATCTATGGCCCTCTCGCTGGCCTTCTGTTTATTGTGGATGCTTACACCCAGTTTATAGGATTACATCATTGTTTTCAACCTTGAGGCTGTGGCTCATTTTGGAGAGAAAAATGCTTGTGTTTTCCGAGCCAGGTTCCATGTGTTTGCCAAGCAGAACACAAAATATTTTTTACGGGGTGTTGCCTTGTTCAGTTAACACATGCTTTCCCTTTTGTCTCAGGGGATTTTAGTCTTTTGCTGATTCTTCTTTTTTTGGCTACGTTAGCAACTACCAAATAGCACCTCCAGCTGTATGACATGAAGGGATCATTATAAGCCTTACACAGGAGTAAATTGAGCAATGAGCTTGTCAGT